>NC_134365.1:201897261-202204682 GCF_035582795.1 Mycteria americana
ATCTATCCCATATTATTTCCCTGGCCAATTTTGTAATTTTAGGGATGTATTTACTCTAAATCAGGCACCAAATTTTCTTTCTCAGCTTTTCTTGTTAAGACTTTCCCTCTCTTATAATTCTTGGAGGGGGGATATATAAGTTACATACAGCCCTTCTCTCAATGCCTGCCAAGAAAAGACAGATCAAGTGTTCAGTTATATATATAAAGATATAGCGATGACTCCAGAATAAAACATATATCTTCATTGGCTAACGACTTCTTGGAAATTTACTGACACAGACCTTTGGAATAATCAATATTTCACAGAACAGCCAACAATGAAATAAGCCACAGCTGTAACAGTCAGTCTCAGAAGTTCATACACGCTGCAGCCAAAGATCAGCAGAGAAGAGGGAGTTTTGCCCCTCCGTTTTCTACCTGACACCTAAGGCTGCATCTGACCTTGGTATTCAGTGTTTTTCCTTTCTTTAGTTCCTTTCAATGGTAGAATTATATTTTCTATACAATGCCATATCAAAATAATTTCTTTTAGGGATATTTTCCCTGGCAAATCCTTTTCCATGAAGATTACGAAGATAAAGTAGAATCTAAAAGGCGTGGAATAGGTCTTACATCAGCAATAGCTGTGCAGATAGGAGGTGACTGTCTTCTCTTTTAAAATCTTGGGATGAGTGAAGGGAGATAGATACTGTCTATGCTTTCTCTTTCTTCAAATTCCAGACTCTTAGGTCATTAGTAAACAGGGTGATATTGCATCTCTGCCACAGTGGGTAAAGTTTTACAGTCCGTATTTAGAAATGTCTGTCCAGGAATATGGAGTTAATTTACATTTCTTTAAAGGCATATGATCTGAATTGAAGAGTGCAGATGTTAACGATAATAGAAATCAAGGAGACTCTTCCTGGAAAGGATGAAAAGTTTTGTCCTCACTAGTCCGCTATTCTGGACGGCTTTGTTGATTCACTCTTCATGCCATTCGTCTAGCTAATTGATAGTTTTAAGTATACTTGCAAGCTTTTTATATTTCACAGAAATATTACTCAAGGATGCTTTCTGACAAATAACAAGTTAAGCTACTAACTAAAAAAGGAGTGAGGACACAGTATCTATGAATGGGCATAACACATCTGGTGAAAATATGTTACAGCTAGAAATGTCAATGGTCCATTCTACATGTATTTTTAAAAAATGCAGTACAGAATATATAGGTGTATCAATGACCTATCTACCTATAGGTGCAACATCAAGGACAAAGGCAAAGTAAAAAATGGCATCTGACATTAGAAGTATCATAAACTGTTGTGTTCTCTTACATCAGGGAAAAAAAGGGGGGAAGAAAAGAATGCCCTTGTATTCTGGAGTCAGCCTGGTGAACCTAACGTTGCAAAACACATTTCTTAGACCAAAACTCCAGTCTTAGTCTTTAAATCCTTGATTTAATTGTTACGTGGTATAGTATAAGTGGATCAGCTTTTCAGATGGCATAAATTAAAGCAAGATTTAAACCAAATGGGGAGCTGGCCCCCATGACTGGAAGCAATAAAAACCAGGGGGTCCTCATCTAAGCTGGAACAGACCAGACCTGATGTGGTGCTGCCTTCTCCCACACTGCCATTGCACCCACCACAGCACAGAGTTAATAGGATCTCTCCAGAGCTGCAGAGATTATTCAGTTATTCTACATTTGGGGGGGTGGAAGAGTCTAACAACAAGTTGCCATTAGCATCCATAGTACCTGTAGATTATGGAGGGACTGACAGCTGGAGGATCCTCTCCTCTGACACCGCACTTCCTCCGGAAAGCCAGGAGTTTGGGGGTGGGCGCCGGGTGGATGCTCGGCCACGGCACTGGAAGCCACACAGCACTCACTGGTAACTGCTACCACCTCAGGGTCACAGCACAGTGTGACACCTCGCAGGGAGCCACTGCTCTTGCAAATGAAATTCCTGTTGTTGGGTCCCCTCACCCCAACATGTTATAAAGATCAGATGATACAACAACCATTCACAGAGTGGAGTACATTTATGAAATGCTAGTGAAACTCATAGAGTCACCGCAGGAGAAGGGAAGATAAAATGTGTTTAGCGCTTAAGAAGTTGCTAAATATTTGGGTAGGGCGGCAGGATTCTGTTGGCACTTTCTATCCTCTACATGTAAATTGCCTTTAAAAGCTGATTCAACCCCAGGCATGTTCAATGCTATTTCAAACAAGAGATAAACTTAAATATTAAGTTGTGAGCTTATGAAAGATGAATAAGAGAGGAAGATGAAGGGATGGAAAGCAAAGTGAGTAGGAGGCAAAAGAAGATGGCAAGGCTGGGAGGGTTTTTTTAAAGTTTGCCTTGGAAAGCAAAGCAGAGATAAAAGCTGCAGGAAAGCTCACTTGCCAAATGACCTGTTGTAAGAAGACATCCTCAAATCTCTAACCTAAGCTAGTGTTTCTGGATCATCAACACATATGGCTGCCATACGGCCCATTAACACCCATAGGCTGGGTTTCTAGTGTCTGGGCTGACTGCTGGGGAGATCAGATGGCCTGATCCATATTACACTTCAGGCTGGAATAACCCAGGGTGCTGGGGTTGGCTCTCTCTCATGGTCTGCCTACGAAGCAATCTAGTCTGCATGGAATTTCAAGGGGTGTGGTGAAAATCACAAAAAATCCTGTCTCTAATACTTTTATTTTGCTTCAAGGCAAATTGTTTGTAAAAACTTTCCTTTTGATTTCTGTTATCCAAATAATTCCAGCTTAAATTGGAACTCAGCTATTAATCTGATAATGACATGGCTGAGACGCATTCTCTGACGATTGATCTCAAATGACTTACAAGGCTTTACTTTACCTTATTGTTTGCATTCCTTTCCAGCCAGGAGTTCTGTCAGTATTTAACGCACACACAAAACCCCCTCAAATATAAGTATTAAGATGATTACTATGTACCTGGAAATATCCTTTAATTTTAATTTTGTTTTATTTTATTTTTAGCTTCAAAGCTTTCCCAGGAATGAACACCTGTCTTTCACAGCATTACAAGAAATAGTCGGGTACCTCAGATGCTTTGTTGTGTCAAGTCCTCTAATAGGGACACTGTGAGTATAAGTCACATTTTAATTAATGATCAAAGCAAAGGACACCTGTAAATTTTGGTTCAGTTTCTTCAGTTCTTTGATATCAGATTTATCCATTAGAAAAAGACTCCTTTGATGCATATCCTGCTGACACAAGGTATCTTTCATGCCTAGATGCCACGGTGACTGGAGCCTCACAAATGCCAAAACAGAAAAAGATGAAGAGAATACTATGTTTTTGCCCCATCCCACATATCAGTTTAAATCTTATCTATAAAAGCAGCAAAACTCGCCATCCTGTACAGTCTTCTTTTACTCCCATGACTCTAATTTCCATTGAAGACTGCAGCTACTTTAGAAGGTGCTATTAGGAGGTCTTGTTAGCGTCTGGCCCTGAGAGTTAGTGACAGATTTGTGCAAACTTTGCAGCCTGCTCACCGCCCAAAGGTGCTGCTGGGGAAGGAAGGAATAAGGAAATGCCAGTCCTGAGACGGCGTCCCTACTTCCACTGCAAAAACATGGTGAGAAACCCCAGCTCAAATCTCCATTCATTTCTAGGGGAACCGAGAAAAGGGGTAAAGCACTAGCTCAGCCAGCCCCATTAGCCAGTGTAAGCAATCCACCCAGTATAGGAGGGACAAACCCCGCATCACATGGACATGGTAACACATGTCCCCTGCGCGGAGGGGACGCAGAACCCCCTTTCAGGCTTTACAAGTATTGGAGGAGGGAGGTGAAGGGTGACTGGCCCTGGTTAAATAAAAATATAATAACAGAAATATCACACGGCTTCACCTAAAAGATGAGTTTGAAAGCTAATGATCATTTATCATGGGGCTTTCTCACTCAAAAAGCTGAGAGAGAGATCAGTGGCAGAGAGATCAGTGTGACATGCAGTAATTGAGGCCAGATCATATCAGCAACACAGGTACTACTCAAATAAAGCCAGAGTCAAATCTCTTCCTCAAAAAATACCTAAGTCCTGTAGTTAAGAAGCCCTAAAGTTCAAAAAAAGCCTAGCATTTTAGATGCCTGAGTTTTGGAAAGCTCAAACTAAGTCTAAAGACTCAGAGATTCAATGCCACGCAATGAATTAAAAGTATGTACACATATTGATGACAACTATATGGATTCTTTGCCCAACTTTGCCTATCCAAAAACTAGGTAACTAGCCTAAATCAGTCATCCAGGTTTCCTCTACAGTCAAACGTGCGCAACAGGTACCTTCAGAGTGCAATGCCCTCTGTCACGGGAAATGATTCACGCTCCAGAGGTGCCTGACTTAATATAGAGAAAATTGAACACTCAGTGACTAGAGTTAAGTGAAATTAATCCCACTGCAAAGTAAAATATAATCAATTTGCAAAGGGAGGATTTAGCTGAAAAGACGATTGGTTTTCAGAGGGAAGAGAAAGGATTTTAACTTAGCTAGATCCAGTTTGTCTGCCTTTAGCTCTCATCTATTTCTTTAAACTGAGTTGCAAAGGAAACTACACTCCAAAAGTTGGTAAGTAAAATGTTTATCTTCCAGAAATGAGTGATTTTTGTTTGCTTTGCTACAAGAAAACAAATGTGCAAATCCTTACTAGAGAAAAGCTTTGACTAATGTGATACAAATCCATCAGCATAACTTCACACAAAATAACTCCTGGAAAGGACAAGATAGCCAGAAATACTCCCTCCCACACCACGCAGATCTTATAGACTGTTTTGAAGGATCTGGAGGGTCAAGGTGAAACATCAAATTCTCAGAAACAGCACTATGAAATCAAACCTAAAACTTTTGATTATTTCAGTGTCAGAAAAACATCAAATCGGACCTGAAGCAATACAGGAACGTCATATGCTTTAGACATCATCTGCTTTGCTGTATGTCTGTCTCTGCCTGCAAGGGAAAGAAGGAATGTACTTAAAATGGAATAGAGGAGACAAAAAGGGTAGAAATATCTCTCTACATGTCATATTTGGGAGAGGGGAAAATAACCTTGCAATATGTCTTTAGAAAATATTTTCTGCATTCTCTTTCCTTAACCGTAAGATACAGAATTGAACGTCTCCCTGTCTAGACCCTCTCTCCTGCAGTACCTCAAGGCTTTACAGTCATCAGTGGATTTGCCTTCCCTGCATCCCTGCGGATGCAGGAAAGTATCATTATCTTTTTGTTACAGATGGAGAACTATGACACAGGAAAGATTTAAGTATCTTCCCCAAAGTAACAAAAAAGTCTGAAGTTAAGCCAAGAGTTGAGCCCTGTTCTGTTGTATCGTAAGCCAGTGACCTACTCACTAGACCATCGTTCCTATTCATCTTGCCCTAACCTAAATCTTATAGCCAGTAAATTGTGCCTGTTCTTTTGCCAGGGACTCCAGTAATGTTTTGCATAGTTATTGTCACTAGTCCAACAGACTGCAGACAACACTTTGTAGATATTACTTCTTTTGTTGGTAAAGCTGCACCTCTGACCAGAGTGGGCTTAATACCTAATATAGAGCAGTTCAGGAATTTTTTCATGAAACTTTGGGGAGAAATGATTTGTTATAACCAAAATTTTCCATACTATCTTGCCACGTTCAATACAAGTTTTCTGCAGAAGAGTTTGTGAACCTTTAGAAGGAATTGCTTTTCAGAGAGATTGCTGGGTTCACAGCCTTCTGGTTAGGGCACTCTCCCAGGGTGCGACAGGCTTGGTTTGTGTCCCTGCCCTGCCTCATGCAGTGAAAGTAGGTTTTGCAGCCCCTAGGAGCTACTGGCAGTTTTGGCATAAGGGTCTCTTGCTCCTGAGTAAAAATTCTGATGAGTTTCAGGTTCATCAAAGGAAAATCAGTAAATATTTCTAAACCCTAGAAACTCATTAGAGGATGGATAAAGTGGTGGTTAATAGACCTCCCTTATCTCTGCCTCCACAATGAGGCAGGTTTAATCTAGAACTGTAAGGCATTCAATCTGATGGGTTTAAATAGTTCTTCTTCTCGGAGGATAAGAGTGTTGGTAAAGATATTCATACTATCAGTTCAATTTATTCTCTGCTTTGCTGAAAAGCCCTGATCTTTCAATAGTCTGCACTGCATATATGGTAGTCTGGTCCCAGGCTCCAATCTGCAGTAACTAACTAGTTCTTTTGGCCAGAAACCCCGGCAGGGAAGAGCGATGACTTTGCTGCAGGGTTGCACACTACCAGCAGTACAGATGCAGTTGTGCCAAGCTTCTCTCTCCCTGCACAGCACAGAAGGAGACAGTCCTTCAGCAGTACCCCAGCAGGACTCGCAGTCCTCACCTTGCACTCGGAGGTCACTGCCTCCCCCGGCTGCTGTAAAATCCCAAGTCCAGAGGCTGACAAGCAGCCCTCCTGCTGTTCAGCTACCTAGCTTATTGACTCCAACCCAAGAAAAAAAAAACAAAAACCCAAAAGTCACGACTTCTGAGGGCAGAGAAAGGGAGCAGGGTCTCAGAGGAGACTCAACCACTTTCTTATGTAGACTACAAAGGAGCATAAATGAACCCAGTAACAGTATTTCTGTCTGGAGGCATAGGAGTGACACTCAGAGGCAAGGGCTCAGCTCCCTGCTCTGCTGCAGACACCGTACATGACCTCTCCTCATCTGTAATGCATACACAAACATTATTCCACCCAGACTGACAGTAGTCTCTGTACAGCTTCAAGCAATGTGTTTGCACAGGTGGGGTTCAAACCTTGGAGGGTGCCGCTAGCTGTTGCTGTTGCCCCAAACTATGAGGAGCAAGCATGAATTAATGACCTGGGTCTGCAAATTGATAGTCTGAACTATTCTCAGACAAACGAAAATTTTAGCTTTTGAGGGGTTTTGTCCTGAAATACAGAATTCCCCACTTTGGAAGGAGTGAAGGGGAGCATGAGGAGGAACGGGGAGAGCTGTTTGGGGTTTTTTTCATGTGAATTGTTTTATGTGAACTAGTTCTGACTCCCTCATGAAGCAACACAGACCTGACAGACATGCAGTTCATCAGTCATGCCTCCAGTAATGAAAAAGGTGTTGTTAATTGAAACAAAGTGATTTTGCAGAACTTTAATACCCTCAGAAGACTTGTATCTGCCCTTCATTGATCTAGGTAGGGAGGTAGGGCTGAGCAGCATTGCAGTTAACCCAGTGGAAGCAGATGTACTAATGTAAATGTGTAAGTTGGACCATAGCAATGGGGTTAACATATACAACTGCACTGGCAAAATAATGCAGTAACGAAAGTTGAGTTGCTGAAAAGGTAGTTTAAATTTCTGCCCTACATTGTCTTCAACAGCCAAAATCTAGTAAATTTTGTGATGAAATTATTCATTGTCTCCTTTCCAACATGGAAGGTAAATACCAGTCTGTCTGTGCCATCTCAAACCATGAGGTGCCCTCCCTGCTGTTGTGTCAGCATCCTGCAGGGAAAAGGACTGGGCAAATACTCACCAAGGAAAAGGTGTTGATTCAACAATTCAAAATCAAGCTGATCTCGCTCCTGCAGGGGCTGAGGACAAGCACAGAACTGCAGGAGCTGGGGACAAGCACAGAACTGCAGGAGCTGGGAGACCAGCGACACTCCCTTTCAACTCCCTTAATCCTCAATTCTGACAGTACACCATGGACTGGGTGGTGCAGCTGCCCTCCCTCATGGGAGATCCTGCATAGCTGGATCCTGCATAGCTAGTTGCATGGGAGATCCTGCATGGATCTCCTGCAGGATCTCCTACATGGGAGATCCTGCATAGCTAGTTGCGTGCAGCAACTAAACAGATGGGGAAAGGTTCTGTATTCCCCTCCCTGTACTTGGGGAATCTTGGAAGAATCACTGACATAGGTTTTAAAGGCAGCAAGAGTCTGGAAGGATGGCTCGAGTCTTCCATCATATGTTTCAATGCACATCCCACTAACAAGAATAGGACATCAAATGTCAACCATGCAGCTCTGACCTTCTGAATTTTAATGTTATTTATAAGTATCTGTGTCATTCCTACTAGCAGGATAAAAAAAACTCAGTTAACTTAAACTGCAAATAGACAGTAACTTCTGTCTTAAAAAAAAAAAAGTACATTCCCAGATATCCAAAATATATTAGATTCCTGAGGTTCTGTCAGAAAGGCGCGTTACACAATCCAGAAGTGTTATACTATCCAGAAGGACTGATATTCAGCCTATATCCTGTCTCAAAGATGTTCACTGAAGCCATTTCCGAAAACAGTTCTGCCACAGCCATAACACAATGGACAGCTGCGGTCCTGCAGCTCACACAAATATGAAGCAACTGGACGGCAGCTCTCAGTACCACACACATACCTTTCGCACTCTCTGTGGAGTGCTGCTGTTAGCACACAGCTCCCTTCTTTGGAGGAAAGTGCAGATCACCCGTAACATGGGATGCAGAGCTGTATTTTTTTTCATGCCAGGCTGTTCCTTTCCAGAGGGCTGGGAATCATATGTCAAAGCTTTCTATATCGATGAAGAAAACCTTTTTTTCCTCTCCCCTTAGTAAGATACTGGGAGTATCTCCATATTAGCCTTCTTATTTTTCTCATTTCACAGTCTTCATTTATATCAAAATTCCAATTTGTCAACAGTAAAACTGAGTATAGCTAATGAGGCACAGATCCAGGAGAAAGGGCTTTATCATACCTTCAGCACCCAAGTGTTATTGAAATATAGTGCAGACTCTGATCTGAAACTGTAAAGGTCAATCTTTAAATAACCAAGTCTTTTGGGACCTGACCTATGCAAGAGCATTTTAGCTTTCGCTGGACTTTCTTGTTCAAATTCAGCTCTCTGGAAATAGAGCTGTGTCCAAGAGTACATCAGCGGGGCAGGGCTATTCTTAGAATAACAAGTCAGAATCTGCTTGTCTCAATACTCCTCACATTGTCACCAAAACCGAGGACTGCAGCTGTTGATGCTGTTCCTGTTGTGCAGTACTGCAGCACAGCTGACGTTTCATTCTCCACGCCCTATGATTTAGTCTAACCACAGTCAAGGCAGGAGGAAGGAGTACAATTCCCCTTCCACTCTCAAAACACACAAGTTGCCATCCTACATCAAACACTTGAAACACTGAAGGGTGTAGCTGACCATCAATTTTCCTATTGCCCATAGAAATAGTTTCTTTTTAACCCTGACTTGGATTCTGCCAGGTCATGACAAAATCTGGGAATGGGATGAATCTATATCTGACGCATACGTGCAGGAGGTGAGAAGACAAAGAAGGTAGGGGAATGGCAGGAAGAAATATCCAGGTTCTCAAGTCATTGGAAGAAGTGGGCGCAGCAAGCGAGCAGCTCTAGGGATCCCAGGTCACTTGTAAAGGACAGCAGGGAAGAGCATGTTTTTCTGAAGCTCACATTAGGGCGGTCAGATGTAGAAGAGGCCAAGGGGTTGCAATGTTTTGTTCTGGGGAAGGGGAGGAGGGGTTAATCTCCAGCCCCTGTTTCCTCTCACAGCATCACAGGTGTGCCTAAAGAGCAGTGTTGACAAGGTAAGTGCAGCACAGCAAATGGATGAGCTATAATTATTCCTAGCCAGATTGTAGACTTAATTGCCCAGAAAATCATCCAAAAACTCTCTGGACTGTTCACATCTTAAGGCCCAATGCTGAATGGCCCTTTTGTAGCTTCAACCTGAAGGTCATGCATGAAGTCAGCTAATCATGTTCAAGATGAGGAGGCTCTGACTGCCACATTTGTACCCTATTCCACTCCACAGCCTCTAGAGCCCCAGACAGAAGGCAACAAAAAGCCTGTATCATTACAAAGCAGAATGCTCTGTTTTTTTGTTATTACTAACACTTTGTCCATAGTTTTTTGAAAATCTGTTACTGTTTTGGATGAACTCAGAACTAACATACCAAACATATTCTCATTTGCAGAGAGAGTCACTTTAGTCACTTGGCTGACTCTTCTGAAAAAGATATCCATTTTTTCACAAGGGTGGTTTTGTATCCAATAAGTCCTTGGTAGCATGCTTAACATGCATTCTTTGTAATGCCAGCCCTTAATTGCTAGTTTGTTCATAAATATACAGGGAAATGAGACATACATAGTCTATGTAATCTAGAACCCATCTAAGTCAATGGAAAAACTCCTATTGACTTTCGTCAGCTTTGGAAGGGCCCCGTGTTATCCCAGTGAGACCTTCCAAGGCTTTGAGCTTCCAGTATTGTCACCATGATCCAGTCATTACCAGAGAGAATATGAAGACAACTCTAGAAGATTTGCTATTTTTATTGTTGCCACATTAAGAAAAGAAAAATAAAAAAAGAAACACACCAGAAATATACTGTGCAAAATTGTAGGTCTAGTCCACATAGAAAGATTTCAGAGTAATGAGTGCTTTCTTGCCCTTCATTCAAGGCCAAGACTTACTCAGCAGTTCTCATTGCTATTAAATCAGCAAAACCTAAAGCTTTGCATCATTTTCAAGGGAATTAATCAAAAAGCTTCCTATTTTTAAAATCAGAAAAATAGTCACAATTGTTACCCTGCTTCCCTTGGGTCTGCAAGGACAATGAAAAGATACCCATGAACATAGCCATATTAATTACAGCAGAAAATAAGGAACAAGGAAAGAGATAACTTACTCAAGGCTGTAGGCAAAGGTGAGAACTATCCCTATGTCCCCTGACTCCCAGGTTAATGTGCTAACCACTGAACCTCACTTTTTCACAAAGCTATAGCTTTAAATTCTCTGTGTGCTTTAAAAGTACACAAAACCTCTATAAAATCATAAAGAATAAAGCAAATGTCAAGGTTTTAAGCAATGTACCTCAAAGGATTTTTATTATCTCAGAGGGGAAGCATTGTTGATGTCAAACAAGTGAGCTTTCTGTTGCCAGTGAATTTATATTCGGCCATATCTGAAATAGAAGGTTTTTGCTGTGGTTACAAACCTGAAAGTATTTCAGTGGCTTGCAGCAAACTGCAAATAGTCCCTCAGCTCTACAGCCTAACACTGCAGTATGACACTGACAAATGTTAAACCAAAGCAGGGATTAAATACTACGCTTTATAAACCAGCTCTCAAATCTCCTAGTAGTGGCATTTCGATAGTAAAAACAACATAATCCAACACAGGGGGTCAACGCACAGGAGGGTCATTGTGGAGAGCCCGACGCTTTCCCATGGCGGCAGCGTGAAATTCCCCGTTCCTCCCGGCCATTCAGGATTTCTCGGCCACAGCCACAAGCCACTCACTTAGCTGTGTGCCAGGACTGTGCAGCTGCAAAAGCAAGTGGAAAGCTCAGCCAAGTAGCTCTTCACAGGGCATTTAGACATATAATATTTTAGACTCTTGAGTGTGGTCTTTTAGACCAGACAAAACACAGAGGCGGCCTTTGCATACTGTGGCCAGCAGCACACTCTGAAGGTTTCCTGGTACAGGAGATGATGAAAAGTAAAGCACTGCAAATGTCATCAATGCATCATGACTCCTTTCTGATCATGATAGTTTATATTTGTTAATGTTATGCATGAAGCATAACTGAGGTCTGAAAAATATCAGAGCTGCATTATGCCTTGTTATTCAGACAGGCACATACAAACAAAAGAAAAAGAAAGTGGAAAAACCCTGCATGCTTTTTTCTACGGCTATAACTGTCAGTCTGAGAAAGATGAGAAAGATATTTTAGTTACATACTAGGGAAGCAGTTTTATGGTGGAATTTCCAGAGTTTATGAATGGGACTGTATGATGTGGTTGCTCACTTGTACCCAGCAAGTTGGAAGGACCTTTCCGGTCCCACGTTCCCTTTGCCCAAGTCAGTTCAGCGTAGTCCCTGTCCCTGTTCCTCTCCTCCTGCACCTTCACGTGATGTCTGGTCTCTTTAGGAACTTTCTATATTCCCTGTTTCTCCTCCCTCCTTGAACTCACAGTGAATTACTCTCCCATACACTTTTCCACATATTTTAAGCCATCACAGACATCGAGAACAGATTTATTTCAGGCACAGTTATACTTCTCCAGAAGAAATCCAATTCTCAACGAATAGTCTGTGATGATGGTTTACTGCATGTGACATAGGACCAAAGAGTCATATACCATAATATGGAAAGCAGTTCGTCTCCTTATGATAAACCATCTTAATACATGCTTACTGTCATGGATATATTGGTTTTGAGTGTAGAAGACAAAGCTGGGATGAAAGAGAGGATAATGAAGATTTCTGGACCTTATATGACCTAGTAAGGATTTTTACAAATCCCAGTTTGTTCTTCTAATGTTAGTGAAGCATAACTGAGTGTGAGAACTTGAACGTGATCTATCTCCTTTCCTATAATCACCTTGAACTAGAGAACTTCGCTGCACATGATGCAGAATGTGGACTGAGACCAGTATCCCCAAATAAGGCTTCCCGTTAAGTTCCCTAAATCCTATTCTAGGCAGTTAAATAAATTAGCTCTTTCTAGAGGTGCCAATTCCCGCATATTCAAAGATAATAAACAATCAGCTGTATATTTTTTGAGAGATAGAATTTTAAACTCCATGTGTATGTTGACTTTATCCTCCCTAATGAGTTAGCGTCAAAACAATCTTTCTCATAGAAATGCTGCTGAATCATTGACTTCAGATAATATTTAAGTCTTCTGTCAGGAACATGACATGGTTCCCTAAAATTATTTGGTTAAAACAAGCCAAGTGATAATAGATACCACAAAATTTCCAATTCTTGTTATGATTTATGGTCCTCATCTTTTCATTTTTTTCCCATTAGGAAGCCAAAGGTAGAGAAAGCCAAAATACTATTTCAATTATATAAGTGAATCTATCACATCAGCAGCCAGAATATCCTGCTATGCACATACTGCCTGTTCCATACTACACTAGCAATAAGTATATTGATCTGTGTTTCAAGTATAGGATTTATTGAAAACTTGTCAGGCGGTTTTTCCAAGGTCTGAGCATATCATACGCTCAGGGTACTGAACTCCTCGCAGGTATCCTGTGGGGTTGTTCAACTTTCTCCAAAACAAAACTTCTGCAGCTTAATTCTCACACCACCTCTCATGGTGAGCTGTACTTTATTTTGCAAGTTCAGTGTGACAGTGAATGACAGAATTGAAGCAGTGGGGTATGTATTTTGAGACCTTTCCCAGTGAGGCTCATAAGCATATTTTAAAATGGACAAGTGACATCATTTAACTTCCAGGTCAGCAACATTTTTCTCTTTCTTTTGGCTTCTGCAGCAAATAGTCTTTGTCTTTCTTCTCTTCAGATTCAGGGTGTGGAGAATACTTAGGGAACGTGTATAGTTCCTGCTGCAACACCTAAATCTGATGCTTCAAACATAAGTATGAACCTTACAAGCGTATTGATGGAATGCTATCTCCACCTCCATTTTTCAACCTTTTAATCTTCACATATTCAAGTAAACATTATTGCTGAATTCTGTGATGTGAGACTGAGATTCCTCAGAGCCTTTTTGAAGTGCTCAATAGTCTGTATAATGTATTTCTTGCATCTTATTAGAGAGGAAGAAATATTTATGGAAATTATGTGTTTCACCATTGGAAACCTATAAAAACAGACACACTTCTGTATGCTACAATTTTATATGGTGATATCTCATTTTCATATGACTTTACAAATATAAACTATACATATATCTATCCATACATGTACATCAGTATGTGCACATGTAAACAAATATATAGATTCATATAAAACCAGGTAACTCAAGGTTGTGTCCAGACTGAAGAGCCTTAAAAGACAGCTCTGCTTTTACCAGAAACATCTCAATTTGCCCTTCATTCTGCCTTGCTTGTAACATATGCATATGTATGTGTATTAAGATATATTTTCATATAAATATAAGTATATGCATGTACATATCTATAATACACAATATATGGGTTAATCTTACATATTATACATGCTTTTTAAATCCTCAACTTGGGACACATTCAGCTTTCTGTTTGCATGAGCAGAGGCTTCATTACAAACCATGTTAAACTTTGTCCTTTCCTCTAGAAAATAGAAGAGTTCACATAAGCCGTGTAAACAAACTGTGGCACTAACACGACCTGTTAACATAATGTCACACTTATCTGATGTCACCATCCATCTACTTCTGTGTTTAATCTGTCAGCTCTTCAGGATGGAGTGTGTCTGGCTCTCCTGTGCCAAGGGCTCCACGCAGTAATTCTCTGCACCGTGCCATTGTTGGCAGGCACTGTGATACACAGGAGCACTGTCTCGTTTTCTGCCAAGCGCCTGCATGGGAGACATGGGACGGCATTCACCCCTGTTCCTATTGCTCCCTAGAGACAGTCTTGAATTGTTAACACACCTGAAAGATTATGTTTCACATCACAGTTTTCTTGTCCTAGGATACGTTGCTGTAGTACATCTCTCAGTGGCACGGGGTTAGCTTGCATCATCACTAGATCGCTCCTCAGTCAGCGACTCGTTGCATTTGGCAAATCCCATTTATTATCGTTGTACCTTGCTCTGGGCAGCCCAAGTCCTGCTAACCGTGCTGACAGGAGGGTAGGGGAGTTTTTTCATTTGTAATGTTGAGGAGAAGGGGTTCTACCCAAAACAGAGGGCAAATTTCTTGAACCAGCAACCTGATGAACTGCTCTGGCCACACTATCATTTATTACACCGTCCAATGCCAGTGCAGGCTTTCCCAAGTGGGCAAGTGGGAGCATCTTCTTCTGATCCTTGCTGTTACACTGGATAAATCTCAGATCTTCTTCCCCCTTCCCCCTAAAACTGTCAATAGCATGTTCAAACACTGAATGCTATAAACTAAGGTGTCGGGATATCTTAGGGTCAGTTTATCTCTGTAATATATGCTGTAATATATGCTGAAATATTTCTTCTGCCTTTTATTATATTATACAGGTTCAACTTTTTTAAAATATATTCCTTCATTCAAAGAATAGATATTAGGGCTGAGGATTGTAAAGCTTTTTTAATGCTATTTACTACCAATTCTCTATAAAATAGTAAGTAGAATAAATATTTGTGCCTCCCTATTTAAGAGCAGGCTTGTATATGTTTTACACTGCGCTAGTATATGCAATGCTGAGAGACAGTCATGGTCACCAAGGTCAGCTTCATTTCATTGCAGGATTTCCTGCATTTCTCATTAGATTTAAAATAGCTTGAGGTACCACACACCATGATTTCCATTGAACATACTGGCTCATGGCCTATGTACAAAGTATTTTTTTCCAGTGATGGGTGAATATCAACTGTTCTTCTTAAAGAAAAAGGCAGCTGGTGTCACTACTAAAAGAAAATGCTTAAGAGCAAGAAGAAAATGTAAATGGAAGAAGAAAGGAAAGGAAAGGAAAGGAAAGGAAAGGAAAGGAAAGGAAAGGAAAGGAAAGGAAAGGAAAGGAAAGGAAAGGAAAGGAAAGGAAAGGAAAGGAAAGGAAAGGAAAGGAAAGGAAAGGAAAGGAAAGGAAAGGAAAGGAAAGGAAAGGAAAGGAAAGGAAAGGAAAGGAAAGGAAAGGAAAGGAAAGGAAAGGAAAGGAAAGGAAAGGAAAGGAAAGGAAAGGAAAGGAAAGGAAAGGAAAGGAAAGGAAAGGAAAGGAAAGGAAAGGAAAGGAAAGGAAAGGAAAGGAAAGGAAAGGAAAGGAAAGGAAAGGAAAGGAAAGGAAAGGAAAGGAAAGGAGGGAAGAATACAGCTAGCTCTGATACAGCTTGCTCATAGGTCTCAGCCGAGGATTATCACTGTCTCTGGACTGCACCGTGGGACGTGAAGCGCTCCAGCCATGTTTGCACAACAGGAGCCCACCTTGCACCGCTGCTGACACCCGGCCCCCTGAGCAGGGGCAGAAGAGCTCGTGCTGCACCGACCCAGCCGTGACTCTGATCTTCCCACTTCAAAGGAGGAAGACTCCTGCAGAGGTCAGGCTGGCATTCCTAAACTGTTTTTCACACAACAGATGAGCAGCGTTTGATAAACCAGAACATATAGTATAATTAGGCCTCAAACAACATATACTAATTACAAACACAGAATTATGCACATTTCTAATGAGGGTGCTGGAGAGGTGCATAGGGAGAGGAACTCCAGCAAGTGCAGACGATCCCCAGCAGCCACTGCCACGGTGCAGAGGAGCTGTGCCTGGAGACGTGATGCTACAGGGGAAGGGATACTGAGAAGGAGCAGGACAACCAAGCTGTTTAAAACAAAATTTTACAGTGTTTAGGCATTGTTGTCACCAGGAACAGGCAAGGGGGAAGGTTAGCCAGAACATCAGGCAGCACATCCAGCTCTTTCTAACAGCCTCACAACTTCATGTGTAGAAGATGGCAGAAGGACTTGCAGTCGAGGACACAGGCAAGGCATCTTCAGTGCAGCCCGTGTTGACAGAAAACATCTGGGGCCTGCTGTGGGTTTGCTAGGCACACCACAGAGCCTGTTAGCCCCTGGAAATCAAAGTTTGGGGCCTGTGAAGTGCCCACAACATGCTCCAGCACAGCACAAGATAGGTGTACTCAGGGTAGTTCATATCCACCAGTTCTGGTACTGGCCACAGCATGATGGCTTTCACTGTGGCTTTACAGTACGTGTTGAATAGCACTGAATATCAGCTCAAGTGGAAGCTCTCAGTTGGGGTCCAGAGTGGGACAGGGACCCTCAAAACAACCCCAACATATCAACTGTAGAACAAAAAAGGTGAGGATAAGCAAAAGTGGGCCTGAACACAAAGGTTTATTTTCCAGCACCCCTGTGAATAGTGTTGCTCCACCCAGATCAAGTTGCTCAGAGGCACTTAACCTGCTTTCAGGAAATCCTAAAGGTCTCACAACCAACCATCCAGCATGAGGCATCACTGCGATCCCCTTGCCACACCTGCCCCTTGTACCAGGGGCAGGGGTTACCACCAGAAGGCCTTTTCCCCCAACCCTTCACTACCTTCAGATCCAGAACTAAAACTGGTATTTCAGTTTGTGCTCAGCCTTACTCTTCCTTTGCCTTACCCAATAACCCACTTCCCTGAAGGTTCCTTTGCAACCCATCCTGAGGTCAGTCAGGTGCATGTCTTGCTCTAGCAGCGGCATAAATCCTGTGTGTGACTGTGTGGGTGTTGTTACCTCCTGTTATGACCCTCAGAAGTGGGTTTACCCACACGATGTGAAGAAGGAAACACAGAAAAACCCACAGAGCAGACGGAGATCAAAGTTAGTGGTGGGATTACCAGATTTTACAATGACTGTATAGTTCTGGAATATACAGGGAAATTAATAACCTGTATGTTTTAATACAGGACACAGAATTTGAGACTGTAATACAGGAAATCCCATATTACATGGCATGTCTGGCAACCGTAATGCTGTTCTAGGAAAAGCAAATTTTATGCATGACCGTGCCACAGAATTCTTCTGTGATGCTGAGTAAGTCGCTCTGAGCAGATTTTCCCTCATCCTGTGTTCCTCGATTTTGCATCCTTCCTATTCCCCTCAGGTTGCCTCCATCTCTTCATTGCTAGGGTAGCAGAAGGAAGAACAGCAGGAGCAGAGGATATTAGACCTTGCTATTAGATGCTGTGCCATAGCCATACGTGGTAACAGGAGGAGAAATTACAGGGAAAGTCATGTTCTTCTCCTGTAGCCTTGGGACAGAGGATGCCCAGTGCAGATGGCATCTTTGGAAACCTAAGTGCCAATTTCTGCGAGGTCACTGCTGAGCAAATAAGAACTGAGGTTTCAAGAAACACATAACTTGGCCAAATCTGGGCACCTCTTTACAGATAGGAAGAAAAATGCACACTGTTTGTGATGAAATTTCCAAAAGACCTCACGGTGAAGTCCCTACCCCACATGGAAAATATAAGTGTGTTCAGGCCATTTGACATAAGTAGCTGAAAAATGGAGTCTTGTAATGGAAAACCTTAAACCAAAGAGACTTTCACTTGCCTTGCTCCTAATAGTTATATTAAAATAGAGGCCTTATACAGTACTTATTATTTGTACTTAAGGTTGTGGTCAATTTTTAAGCACCGTTAGACTGAATTTAGAGGATGAAAAAAGCTTTTGTATGAAGTAATGAAGTAATTTGCACAAGATCCCATGTGAGGTTGATGGCAAAACCAGACACAGAAATGATGAGTGGGATCCTGCACTTAGGAAAGTAAAAGGAAATTTTGTGACTGATTTCCACAGGATCAACCTTTCTATACATGGTCACCCATTAATAGTCCAGATTCATTTTGCCCATCCATGAAAGACAACTGGCTCTCACATGAAATGCAAAGGCTTTTTTAGCAGTATTCCTCAGTTTAGGACAGGTGGGGATAAATAATGTTTTTGTTTAACTGAAATGTCAAAAGATATTTTATTTAAGCATGTGTAATTATTCAAACTGGAATTTGGCCAGGTCACTACAGTTAGTGTCCCTCTTTCATTATGCAAAGCCATTTCTCCCTATTTAATGCTGGGTCTGACAACTCCAAATCAGAGGAACTAATTAAACTATTAAGGAAATATAAACCAAAACCTTAAAAACTAAAATTTCCTGACTTTCCCTTTATAAAAGGGAACCTGCCACATTTTCAATACATTCAAATGTTTTTCTTGCATTTAGAAGGATAATATTCTTTTTTTTATGGAATTTGTATGAGGTTCTAAAAGAAATGCCCTATGCATAGGAAGTCCACATGGTACGATTACTTTGGCATGGAATCAGAAGGTCTTTCTGGTTTGATCTTTAACTTCTCCTGAGCCTATTAAATAACTGTTAAACTCTATTTCTAGCTAGTTAAATTCCTGTACTGGGTCAGGAGCTATTTCTCACAATAAGAAAAAAAAAAGTTTAATAATAACTTGTGATGGACAGGTAGTGAAATACCTCTTTCTTCCACTCTTGGAACTTGTGGGTACCTCCAAAATACTTGACAAATGTCTGGTAACCGTATCTGTCTAATATCTCAGTGTTCACTCATGTATCTGATGTATATCCAAAGCAAAGTCAAAAGATACAGCCAAGACTGCTGCAAGATGGGTATTATGAATGCACAAAACTTTCACCAAAATAAAAAAAAGACACCCTCTCTAGACCAGACAGACCTTTTTGATCTCTCCTACTGCTGCCACAGAGCCAGAAATCTGAGTCTGGCCCCTGCCTGTGCGGGAAGGCAGAGGGCTCAGTGTAGAGCTCTGGGAAGTGCCACACTGAAACACCCGGTTATCTGCAATCTCCTCCCCGTGCCAGGGACGTGCCCGGGAAGAGGGGGCGGTTGGCAGGAGGCTGTGCTCCAGCAACATGACTCCAGCGTAACAACTGCAGAGAGGATTTGCTAGCCAGGAATCATTAGGGTGGCCCCTAGGATAGGGGTCCTGAGCCACCTCCCATCCAAACTTACAGCCAGCCAGTCTAAATCTGTGAGAGCAGCAGTGTCCTATGGCCTTAATCACCCAGGAAATCCTGCAGGCATCATGAACAACTTCTGAGGAGCAATATTAGCACATTAAAGAGAGGAAGGCTAAATGAAGTAAACACTACCTCTCATGAGTCTAAGATTGTTTAAATAAGCTTGCAAAATACTCTATTTTAAATAAGCTTTAAAGTGAAATTAGATTAATTTTCTCCATTTGAAAATCTTGATGTATTCCTGAAGATCTGGTAAATGCTTTTACATATATCCCTCAAAGAGGAACCTGAATTATTCTTTGATGTTACATGCAAGGAACACGAGAGGTCTAGGTTAGTACTATGAGGGTTAAAGGAGAGCATAGTATGAAAAAAGGAATAAATATTAGGAGTGGCAAATTTACAAAAGCCTTATGCATGTTTCTCTCATATAAGTATTTCCTGATATTGCTGCAGATTATATATAAAAAAATAATAATCCTGGTACAATATCAAGGCTCAATTAATGTGTACTTAAACTTGAAAATGACAAAATAAAGGAAACATTTTCTCCCTTCTAGCTCCAGGTCATCTTAAAACAAAAGAAACAGTGTTCAGAAGAAAAGAGTTTTGGGGAAAATAGCTGCTGCTTTGAGATGAATATATCTGACATAGTCAGGAAGTAAATCCTATTGCTGCCTTGGCAGAAAGTTTTCTTCTCCATCTTTGCTGAAGAGCCAGATTTGAATTTTCATGGCGCAGAATACAAACCCTTTGAAGCTTGTACTCTTCCAAGGAAATCCACTCCGTCATCTCACACTACTAAACTGATCTGCACTCTCTGCATACGAAAGCCCTTTGTGGGTCCATGGAGATAATCTCCTTGACTGATTTTATTACAAGCAGAACGTTCATTCAGGAAAGACGTAATTGGCACACAATGATCAAACATTATAAAGCTATTTGCAGTAAAACAAACTCCATATAGAAACTATGGAAAGATTATGTAAATAATTTATTTTAAGACGAGTCAGCTAAAGTTATGGCTAAGATCAATGGGGGAAATATGATTCTAAAAAAGCAAGATGACTACAGTCAAGAGGGAAATACTATATTCTTTTTTATATATATAAAATGAACAGTAAGTTTAGTCATAATTGAGGTAATCATGATAATAATATAGCAGATTTGGCAAATAGCATATCATGTTTTGTAATGCTAAAGAGGCCATGCCACATTACCTTTTATTATCCAAAGATCATAGATTTGTTCAGATTGGAGGGGACTTCAGAAGGTCTCTAGTCCAACCCCCTGCTCAAAGCAGGGTCAAGACTGAATTCAGACCAGGCTGCTCAGGGCTTTGTCAGCCCTCTGTAAACCTCCAAAGACGAGGTTTCTCAACCTCATGAGGCAGCTTGTTCCAATGACTGAGTGTCCTCATGGTGTATCTTTTTACCCCCCTTATATCCAGACACCCCCCGACCCCTCTTTCAATTCAACAAATCTCTTCTTTCTCCTCTGTGCATCCCTGTGAAGAGCTCAGCTTCGTCTCCTCGGTGACAGTTCCATAGGCACTGGGAGCTGCTGGTAGGTCCCTCTGAAGCCATCTCTCCTCCAGGCTGAACAAGCCCAGCTCCCTCAGCCTCTTCTCACACGGTAAGTGCTCCAAGATCCAAACGGGTAAAAAGAACAGCATCCCAGGTGCAATCCTAAGTGCCTTTTCTTATTTCCCTATGCCTTCAGGATCCAGGACTACTTCTGTATGGAATTAATGGCTTACATACCCCTGTGTAGATACGTAGCCCGGAGGCTTTTTGATTTTCCTATAAAATGATAAAATATTTTAAGTTACTAAATCATATAGTCCCTATCAAAAATAATTGCATTGTTACTTTGCCTGTCTTCCTATCTTCATAACCATTCTGATCACTACCATGTCAATGCTGCACTGGATACAAGACCCCAAAAGATCCATGAGGTTTCTTTTACGTACTTTCAGGTACAATATGCTATATATACATACGTAGATGAACATTAATTGTAAACGTTGGAAGGCAATGTCTCTGTGTGACACAGCTACTCTCCCTTTTCAAACTGCAGACAGTAAGACGTGCAGTTATCAATCTTACTTAAAAGATGAGTAAATAAATTAATCAGCAGAAAAGTTCTTGTTACTGTAACAAAAGGTCATAGGGGCATTTGCTGCATCACATTAGTCCCTTTACATCCAAATAGTACTGGTCAGCCTGTTCCCACTTTCACTTGCAGTAATTACTTCTGTGTCATTGTATGCAGAAGGTCCATGCAATTCACTGTGGAAGAAATGAGCGTGACCCACCTTCTCTTTCCAGATCAAACAATAATTGCACTCTTTCCATTCAGCCTTCCTGGCCAGAGAAAAGCTTTCCTAATGTCCAGAAGTTTCCAACTGTATGGAAGGGTCGTATCCACGGAAATTCAGCATCAGTTTCTCACAAATCCTGCTCAGTTTGTCATAGGTTATCAAAAGTAATAGATAAGCTAATGTCCCCAATGGATTTCTCTCAAAAAAAGGTCAGCAATCCTGACCACAGCTGCCACATTTCATCGAAACATTCAAAAATAGGTATCAGCTGCTTCCTCTGTGTACAATAAGAGCTGTCTAAATCACGGCAGTTTCTTTCACTATAAAATATCTTTTTAAAAATAATAAGAAATGTCTCTTCAGAATTTTTTTTCTCCAGTCAATTTGGCTTTTTGCAAAAGGCTGACTCCATAAAGACCAGCATTATGTCATCGTCGTGTCTGATGGCCAAGTCTGCACTGTATACAAGGTGTTTTGGACACAGATTTTCTTCTCATCCTCACTTGAAGTGAAATCTCATTATAGTTTATGATCTGTGATTTACAAGTTTGAATTGAGTTAAGATCAATCTCAGCATATCGTTTCTGATCCAGTCTAGGTACTCTGGTTCATGTAAGTCTCCACTGACACGAGGCCAAGGTATGCAATCACTCGTTACCTATGCCATCGCCCCATTGATTAATTACTATGAAAGAAGTTGGTTCCCAGGATCCTCTGTGTCAGGGCACCATGGGGGCCGGGGACTCCCTAAGGGCCGGGAGCAGTGGAGGCTCCCGGGGTGGCAGGGCCCAGCAGCCAGAGCCTGTCCCACCATCCCAGCCAGGAGCAGGGCAGACGAGGGGCAGCCTGGGGGGCTGACATGGGTCCTGGGCTGTGGGCAGGGTGGGGAACCCTGAGTGGGGCCAGGCAAGGCCGTGAGAGCAATGGTGCCCTTCGGGCCCTGACACTGATACTGTCAGAGAAGTTTGTCTACAGTTCAGCTGCTTGTTTTTCCTCTTTTAGTGAACATCTCCTGGGAGCACAGGAATTACGAAAGTCCCATTGCACTGCCTAAAGCTGCACTGTAACTGATAAAAGGTCACGGTGTCCGACACTGGAGCTGTACATGGCTTTCAGATGGCTGATGCTGATTTCTTGAACTTTACCTACGCTGCTTTTTGGCTGCTTCAGTTCCTGAACTACAAGTCTCATGGCTGGCACTGGACTTCCTTTAGTGACTCCTAAAACAAAAGCCCCTTGCAGAGGTCTTACTTGGGCATTTCCTTCCCCGTGTCACACCTATAGGGATATATAATTCGTTTCTTTCCACACTTTCTGCAGAAGGATGCCAGCTCTTGGAGTAGGACATCGGTGGCCACCTGAGCTGCTCCCTGCAGGTGTACCAGGAGCACAATGCAGGTTCCAGAAACACCATCGTTAGGCTGGACTTTTCTTCAATTTGTTGGGTACAGGATATGTGCAGAGAGAAAAAGGAAATGGTAAATACAAGCTTTTTACCCTCCAGAGAACTGGACTGCAGAATCTCTCCTGCGCTGAAGGAGCCTATGCCATGATGCCTCAGAGCTGATACAGCAGATTGTCGTGGTTTAACTCCAGCCAGCAATTAAGCCCCACACAGCCGCTCGCTCACTCAGTCCCCGTGGTGGGATGGGGGAGAGAATCAGAAGAGTGAAAGTGAGAAAACTCATGGGTTGAGATAAAGACAGTTTAATAGGTAAAGAAAAAGCTGCACATGCAAGCAAAGGAAACGAAGGAATTCATTCACTGCTTCCCATGGGCAGGCAGGTGTTCAGCCACCTCCGGGAAAGCAGGGCTCCATCACGCTTAACGGTTACTGGGGAAGACAAACGCCATCACTCCAAACATCCCCCCCTTCCTTCTTCTTCCCCAGCTTTATATACTGAGCATGACGCCATATGGTGTGGGATACCCCTTTGGTCAGTTGGGGTCAGCTGTCCCAGCCGTGTCCCCTCCCAACCTCTTGTGCACCCCCAGCCTCCTCGCTGGTGGGGTGGGGTGAGAAGCAGAAAAGGCCTTGACTCTGTGTAAGTCCTGCTCAGTAATAACGAAAACATCCCTGTGTTATCAACAGTTTTCAGCACAAATCCAAAACATAGCCCCATACTAGCTGCTATGAAGAAAATTAACTCTCTCCCAGCCAAAACCAGCACACAGATCTAACAGCCCCTCAACCATCCCCGCTCTGCATGAAACATGGCAGGAGACTCTTCAGAGGTGTCACCAGGCTGCTTCTGCTTTCACCAACACATGGACCTACTGGAGAAGTATTAACATACATTGACATATCAATGTCCATTCCTTCCTTGTTTAACCACTCCCAGAGATAACCTTTCCTCTTCTGTACTACACTAGAGAGCAGTCCTAAAGGCTGAGTCTGACCATCTGTATTACTACACTGCAGCCCACAGTGGCTATCTATCTGAATCCAGATAGCTGTGAATAGTATCTTTTGCCCAGTCAATTATCTCTTTATTTAAAGCAAACCCAAAAGGGGTGGAGAGGAATAATTTCCATTCTAGCTATTCAGCCAGAAGGCAAGTTAAAAGACTAATAGATTCACCTAGAAAATTATTCTTCCGTAGACCAGAGCTGCTCTATACTTACAGTTAAGCTCTCTTTTAAGATGTTAAAATTGCAAATAGAACTAAATTAATATAAGCAGAATGGAAGGAAGTAAAAGTCCCAACAGTATTTAACTCCACTGTCCATAATGACTGGATACATGCTTCTGAGTGACCATAAGATACAATCATTAATCATTGGAGAAAACATGAGAACATGACTTAACTTCAAAATAAAGGAAGCAGAATGGAATGTTCTATGGAAGAATGTAGTAAAAATGCCTCAAAACATCAGAATAAAAAAATACTGGGCCTGCTCACATACACTGATGTGAAGCAGGAATAAGTCTGTTGGGACAGTGGTAATTATTAACAGGCTGATACACACAGGTTTTGAGTGAATAGAACTGGGCTGTGATTAAGTGCACAGAGTTCACTTATTCCTCAGCATTAGAAACATCAGATAATGGAACTGGCAAGGGCTGGTGTGTGAGTGAGAGGTGAGCAGGAAGAGGATAGGGTTTGAACTTTACAAAATTACACAGTTCCTATTAAACTTTTGATGAGAAGTGGTAATTTTGGTCTGGCAAGTTCCTCAGTTGAGTGTTATATACTCAAAACCACAAATGGTTTTATCTATGTCCCAGTTTACCAAAATCCTTAATTTCAGGGGAATTTGATATGTATGACTTTGTCTTTTGGTTTTATTTTTATGTAATCTGTAGCACTCTAACCCATAATATGTATATGCAATAGTTCTGACAGAGTGACCTTTCAAATTAAAGAGATCTTATGACTCCATGTATCTACGCTCCAGAATTCCATCACAGTACTCCCACTGAAGTTCAGGCTCCCACAGCAGATTCCCAGTGAAGTTCAAGTCAGGCAGTTTTTAGATCCAAAATCTTCCCCAAGAACCAGGTGTACAAAAGCACCAGATCTTGCAGAATTTCAGGGCTCAGGATTTGAATATTAATCCATGGAAAGTTCCCCTTTGTTCTTGCTTCCACAGAAACTTTTCCTCTCAGCATTGCTGGGGTGAGATCTTGTAGCAGAAGAGAGAAGAGTAGCATGGATTAGTCAGTATTCTAACAATAGTGTCCCTGATTCTGCTGCTGTCCTTGTACCCTGCTTTCATGTGATAAACTATCTGAATGAGAAGACCATTAGATCCTCTAGACATCTTACATTTCATCTGGTCTTCAACCAGTTACCCCTATATTGAGTTTAATATCTTGACTAATGTTTTTCTTTCAGAAAAGCAGCCAATTTCAAACCCACTTAGTCTGGTTTTGTTTGGTCTCCACTTCCAGCTGAAGGTCCTTGTCTTCTCTCCATCAAAAAGCAGACAGTATTTTCCCCCTTTGTGGGTGCTAACACACTGAAATCAGGGTATCTTGCAATGTCTATTTTGGAAAATGCTTTGGCTTCCAGTCACTCACCAGCAGGCCCTTTTCCCTGTCGCTTTTTGCTCCAGCCTCTGCAGTCTCACCTCTTTGAATGTGGACATGCCAAGATGGTACACACTATGCAATTAGCAGTAGCTAATTAGCTAACATGCAGAGAAGTAAAATCATGTTCTCTTTCTTACTCAATCATCACTCCTCTAGTCATATAGGGAAAACTCACGCTATGCCACGCTAGAGCTCATTTTCAGCTACTTCATCCGTCTGGCCTGGAAATCTTTGCCAGAGTTGCAGTTTACCAGGTTATAGTCTTCTTCCTGCAGATAGTAGTACCTGTCCTCTTTATTTCCCTGCTCTTGACCATTTCAAAACACTTTTTCTGACTGAATTTACTAGTGGACTCAAGTCACTCTATGTGACTGCAGTCTGCAGTAATTAAGACTCCCACATCTTTGTGTCATTTGTAAAATTTAGCAGGATTTCAGAGTCCTGACTAATGCCTATTGTGTTACTGAAAGATAACATTTTAATGCAACAAGATGACCATTATAATCATTTTGTGGACTGATATTCTGCATAAAATCACAGGCTAGGAAATCTCACCCAACAGTTCCTGCGTTGGAATACAAATTTCAGATTTGTTTCTTCTTAGAAATATAATCCCAGTTTAAAGTGTTCATTGATGGAGCATCTGCAATATCCTTTGTTGAGTCGTTCCAATGTTTTCTTAGGATCATGCTGTTCTGCTCATATTTTGTTAGACTCATGCTAAAAATATGTCTGACCACCTTTTTGAATTTGTCCGTCTTCATCTCTGAGCTGTTTGACCTTATAATTCTGTTTTCATTGTGCACCCTTACATTTCATTTTAGAAATGCCATGTAATTCTTCCTAAGTGATGATCATATTAAGGACCATAAATGAACACAGAATAGAGAGAGACGATATAGTGCACTGTAATATGTCTATTGTTGATAGAAACATTGCTGAAGGAAAAACAATTTTCGTATATATACTTAGCATTATATAAAAACATAAGGCTAGGCAAAAGCCATTTTTTGTCTCAAGTTTAGACCAAAGCTCTGTAGTTCAATTTGCACAAAACAGGATGTTTATAACAGTAAGGTAAAATTATTTCCTTTTTCTTTTTTTAAAGCTGTAAATAATGGTACTTGCTTTTTAGTGTATTTTTAAATGAAAAAAAAAAAAGTCTGAGATTTGGAAATATAAGCATATGTTTCTTAATTTAGTGCTTCAGTGTTAAGCCAAGGGAGCTATATTGTGGAAATATTCCTGTACAACAGAAGTAAATGGGAGTTTTTACTTTGATTTACATGTATGCAGGATGCATGTGTAAAATTAAGACAACAGTTGCCATCCTAGATCAACCAGGAAAAGAAAAATCTGAAATTAGAGGCTGAAAACCTAACCATCCTGGCCCTTTGACATCAATACATCAACTAGAAAGAAATGTTATACCAGCTTATTGAAAAAACCCTATCGACTAAAGCCCTGATGCAAGATGCATTTATTCAAGTTCATTATTTAAGCACATGCTTAGTTTGAAACACAGGCCAGAAGCTCTGTAGGCTCTGACAGGATTTAACCAGATACTTAAGGGTCACTTAAAACCCAATTTGGAATACAGTTCTGACTCAGAACAAAAACTTTAAAGAAGAGTCTTTGCTCCAAAAATAGTCTGAGCTGTCCTGCCTTGACCACGACAGTCGGAAAGATAAGGGGAGATTTCAAATTGTTACTCTTAAAGATAGAAATGTTTAGTTAAACCACAAGCTACAATAAATATGGACTGAAACATGTGACAGACATCATAAAAAGAGAGTTTTGAAAAGATTTCACAGACGTGCCCCCCGCCAGACACAAAGTAATATTCCTCTCTGGCTGTACTTATCTTGTGAGTCTCCCCACATGTACAAACACACTCACCTCCCAGTGAGATCCTTGGAAAGCCAGTACAGGGAATATTTCTAGGCTTTGGTTCCTTGCTGCATTGCCGACAACAGAGGAGCTATTTACAGAAGGAGGTTTTACCCCATGGAAGAGGGAGCTGCAGAGCTAAATGTGTGCGCTGAATGTGTATCCTTCATCTCTTATGAAACTTTCTATTTGAGAACAAAGATGATGCTGAACCTCTTATTAGAATCGAAGTTATAATTCAGCGCTCCTGCATTTCCTCTAGAGCATTTCAGATGGCTTCATAGTAGGGGAATACTTTGATCTTGGGATTGGATGAGACCATAATTTCAGGGAAACAAAGAAAAAAAATTGGCATTGGAAATTCATGAGTCACTCTATGATCTTTATAGCTGTGCTTTGCACTGGGGTAATAAATTGTGAGTAAATAATAATCATTGAAATGAAATTTGTATGTGTTGGATAATATTTTCTTACTGTCACACTTTAATTTTGATTTTGTTTAGCAAATTGTATTGATACCAAATATTTCTATGATGCAGCTTTCAATTATCAGGTCATGTATTTAATTTTAAAATAACACAAAGCTTTGTCTGACTTTCCTCTTTAGAAACATACTGCATTTTCCTCCATTGCCTTCCATTTCTAAATTTTCAGCTTCCACCATTACGATTAAACTGATACTGTATGTATTGAACGAATTGCTCTGAAGATTTTCATCGTTCCATTGTTTCACACCTTCCCCAATGTAATCATGTGCAACCCACTCTCTAGCTAAGCCATCTTCAGTGTGTCTCTACTATATGCTGGTATCACATAGGCTCTTACACTGCCTTGCACCTGTAGTGCACCTGATCACTTCTTAACGATATGCTAGTCAAAGCAAATTAATACCCTTGTGTATGGTTTGTCCTCTTTGTCTTCCCAGGAAGAAATTGTCTGGTGGGAGAAGTCTCTTTCAGTCATGATGCTCTGCTCGACTTTTTGTTTGACTGCTTAGCTTTCCATTTTCTAAGGTGCATGTTATTTTGGGTGGGATTCATGCCACCTAAATTCAGGCTTACAACATAGATGTCTACATCAGAGATGCTAAGCCAAGGTTGCTTTAGTGGGCTGTGAAAAAAGCGTGCACTTTAGGGACACAAATCATCCTATCTGTTTTAAGTACCTATACATGAATTTTACCTTAAGATTTCATTGACCATTCTCTCTATTGAGTAGAAGTGTGACCGGTTCAGTAGCAGACACTTACAGATATCTGTACTGGCTAAGAGTCCACCCTTCCATGTACGTGGAGAAGACAAGGTTAGAAAGCATACCCAATGCAGGAACGAGGATGCGATTTGCCATAGTCCCTAATACCGAAGATGATCCTTTTGACGGCACCCAGCAGGTTCCCGAGAGGCATGTTTTTCTCTCCTGCCTAGAAAAGGTTTTGTGCTATGAATGTATTTCTCGTTGTGCCACAGGAATAAAGTTTTTTATTCCAGTCTTTACCCCACACCAGCTGATTTGTAGATGAGCCGGACTAAGCCCACTGAGCCTCCTGAAGGCACAGCCAAGGCCCTCAGCCTCACCTGCTGGTCCCTGGGAAGCATATGTACAGGGCAGGAGAGGGGTCTCCGTGCTCCCAGAAGCTCATGTTGGGGAAGAAACATGCCCCTCTCCTTCAGGCTTTCCTGCGGGCTGATGGATTCGTAAGAACGAAGATCAGCGAACATCTATTTGTAGCTCACATTCCTCACTTGTTAGGTTAAGTTTTGATTTTGTGTAAAATTACTAGTTTGTGTTATTAGTAGTTATCTCAGTTTGACCTACAGGGAATTAGTGCATCACTGGTTATTTTGCTGTCTCTAGTGTGTGCTTTTTCTACTTCTACTGCAGCTTGAGTTGATAGAAATATTCTGTAAAGATAACAAGTCCAAAATCTTCTCTCTCCTTCTGCTGCTGGACTGCTTGTGGGTGGATTGCCATTATACCAGCTTGTTGCCAGCATCAAGAAATTCCTCCAACATGCATGAGATGCTCTGAATGTCCGATCTGTTTAAGTAGGAAAAATAGGGGGAAGGAGGATAAGAGGAAGAATGATAACAAAATTTGACAGTATTTAATGGGCCATGGTAGCTGCTCTTAAATGTGGATATAAGAACTTTCTTTTCTGTCTGCTGTAGCAGGAGTCAAACAGGGGTAAATACTGCATTTTATATAACTGACTTTCAGCAATCTCCAGGAAATATTTGTTTGTTTCTAAATAAAGTAACACATTAGGTGACACGTGCATTTTTGGAAAATACTTCTGACATGAAAAGCACAGAGTAGCAATTTAACAGGCTTGAATTAATGCTTTCAGAGCCCGTACAATTTTCTGACCTCTTGTTCTGGACAAAAGGGAAAAAAAGATGGATTTGTTGATATTCAGTAACCTACAGTCACTACCCAGAGTACCATGTCTGAAGGTTAATCGGCAGCCAATATAAGCTGCACCCAAAAGCAAAGATGACCACTTACCTTTATGGCCACTCAAAAAATCTGAGAAATAGCCCCACATTTCTCCTTGCCCTGCAGAGGGTTGTACTCCTTGTCCTCTTTAGCTTGTGCTGGCAACCCTGCTAACTAGACTATGACCCAGCCTGGCCTCAGCTGGAAATTTCATGGGAACCAGCTTGTTTCCTCTTGAGGATACCACTGTATGGTCAGAAAAATAGAAGGTATGGTCTTTCCCATGGTGTTTTGGCACTGCTGCTTGTAGTCTCAGCTGCAAGACACAAGCGGACAAGCCAATGGAAGTGGAAATTAAAAAACAAAAACAAAAACCATGCACGCAGTTATAGAAGCTTTCTCAAGCCTCAAGAAAGGATTTGATTAAAGTGAAACCATTGTTTTGGTATCTTTTTTATCTTGTCTATTCCCTGCTCCTTGCTTGTTTTATCTTTGCATGCAATGGACTCATGGCTGTGGCTGGAAAGTCCTTTTGCTGAAGTTTCTTGCCAAGCCAAACTGCTCTGCTGAGGCTGACAGGCTTTATGGAAAAGTGACCATGCTGACTTGTGGGGAGGAGGTTTCTAAGATTGGAGGGAAAGAGAGAGAGCAGACAGAAATTTGATCTTTTTGATTCAAAAATGTATTTTTCCATGCAAATACATTCTGACAAAATGCTTGGAAGGTTTTGTTTTCATTCCAATATAGGAAAAAAATCAGTTCTGCAACCTTCAAAGTTATCATGAAGTGGAACCGCTGTTCTCTAGCCAGCTTTAAATGCATCGTTAACGGATTTGGTTTTGATCTCGCTGCACAGGTGCTAAGTTGGCAAGACTCCACTGTCATTAGTGAGTTACCCCAGGCTAACACCTGGCTGAAATGAGATTAAGGCCCACTGCCCTTAGACTTTCTCCAACGTACTGCATGTGTTAGAGCACACAGCGCCTCTCCTTTTTTTGCAGAGGAGAAACCGAATATATACTGTGTACGTCACTTCCTAACCTGTACCTAAAGTTTAGGTGTATAAGTAACCTGTCCCCTGAAAGAAAGTGCCAAATTTCCTATATAGTCAGTGGAGAGAAGTAGGTGTTTGTGAATGCTACCAGAGGGCAAATGTCTCTGTCTCTGCCTGGAAATTTTGCAGGCTTTCGGACTCTTTCCAAAAGAGAGAACTCAGGCAGTAAACTTCAGGATGACTGGTTCACTGGGTGCCTAAAATTTAGTCAGAATCAGTTCTTGCTTTCAATAGATTGGACCACATCTACTATGAATCTGAGGGGAGCAGTACCTTTGCATAATATGTCCATTATTAACACTACCATTAAAATTATCACTGAAGTAAATAGTATAAAAGCAGTGTAAAAGGATACAATTCCAAAACCTGCTTAACTGCAGAAGTTTGTTTCAGCACTGAATCTGTTTCAAAGCTTCTGTAACTCATGATATTATGCCAATGTCCATACCTCTGCCTAGAGTGGATTTACATCATTAGTAAGAGGACAACAAGTTTAGCATAATGTTAAAAAGCGTCTGTAGCTTGCAAAGGGGTATCCTTGATACTGGTTGATGAACCAGATTTTATCTTTCACATGAATACAAAAAGAAAATCTCTAAAGCCAGAGGAGCAGAAATTCCATGTTCTTTGTGTTTAGCTTGATCCAAGGAACCTCCAATCTCAGAAGGACCAGTAGACCAAATAATCAATAACCCTCTCCTAAAGTACATTGTTTGTTTCTTGACAACCATAAATATTTCAGAATTATTTACACAGTAAAAAAAAAAAAAAGACTGCTAGAAAAGGGATGTTTTCATATTGAAAAATATGAAAAATCCTTTTATTTCATGTTTGCCTGTAAGCCAAGTCCACAGTAGCTGCATGTTTCCTTCTGTCTTCCAGGAGCCTAGACTGTTGAGTAATGACCACAAGAGCATCATCCGGTTGGCCTGGCAGGTGATGCTTGTAAGAGATATCCTGCATCGATTAAGAATGGTGATTCCTCCGTCACTGTCTTTGATCACCATTCATCATAAAAATTTTCCTCTTTTCCCAATATTATATAACTTCATCCAGCCTCTTCCAGCAGACCTATCTTAATCTGTAAGTAATGAAAAGATATGCATAGCCTCATAGTCTTTGAATATCATTTGCCAGTTTTCTTCTTTTTTTCTCATCATCTTGGTTTTGATCAGAAATGCATTTAACCTGACATAAAATTAAATACTTTAACTCTAAAGAAAATAAATACTTTTAATACTTTTAATTTTAAAAGAAAGCTAATTTTGTAAAGTTAAGTAATCCACTGTCAGCCTGTGTTACACAAGCACAAACTGTGTCTAAATACAGCATGTTGAAACATACCAAATTATGAAGACAAGCAGTAATATTAACTAAGTACTTGCTCCTCATTACCATCTTCCTTAAGTCAGAGTCCTACTGGAATATCAAGCTATTATAAACTTTTGTAAAGCATACCCAGAAAGGGGATAAATTAAATTTCCATCAGCAGTCTTCATTTCTGTGGTTTGTGAGTTCTGAATGTTTGACTTTGCAACCTTCACAATTTTATTTGGTGTATATATATAATTATTTTTTTTACTGTACAATAGCCTGTCCAGCTATACAATCCTTCCCATTCTTAAACACATTCAGGGGTCCTCAGAAGCCTCAGAAGCTCCATCACCCCTTTGACCCCTGATGCTGAGCTAACACCAGCAGCTTCAAGAAGCTGTTCTCTTCTGTGGCAGGTCGTAGGTTTACTGAATCATCTGCACAGAGACTAGTTAAAGTGTGCCATGGTTCCCAACCAGCCCTTCTGCCTCTTGCAGATTGTCTCTGCTCTCTGGTGTGCCATAATCCCTTTGCTCTCCCCCACATCCCCACCACAGTGTGCCACTTCTCTTCCTGGGGAGGCTTCACTACACAATCACAAAGCTCATGGCAGCAGCAGACAGGTAGATTCATGGGCCGGGATTTTTGCCTCCTGTTCTCTACTTTTGATATTCTTCTTGCTACTGAAAACAGGAGCATGCAAATACATGACGTCACGCACCCATCAAGGGTGTGTAAAAAGTAATTTTGCTACTCGATATTACACTGGGAAGGCATTTCAAGTGTGGTCCTACCAGGTTCTGTAATGTTTACTCTATCTGATATTTTTGTTAATGATTTGGATGATGGAAAAGAGGAAAAAAATGTAGAATTTGCAGATGATGTCAAGCTGGAGGGAGCTGAAAGCTTTTAAGAGGTTAGGATAAGAATTCATAATTACCTTGATAAATTGGAAGCATTGTCTAAAATTAACTAAATGAAATTCAGTAAAGATAAATGCAATGCCCTATGCTTAGGAAGAAGTAAAATGCTGGTAAAACTAGGACTAAATGAGCAGGCAACAGCACCAGGAAGAAGGTCACAGTGCAGGACAAATCGAATATGCAGGACAAATGAATATTCGTTATAAATATCGAATTTATAACATGATGCTGATACAAAAAAAAAGCTAATTTAATTCTGGGTCATATTGGAAGGAATATTGTATGTGAAGCAGGAGGGGTAATTATTCTGCTTTACTACTATTGTGTCCAGTTTGGGGCACTGCACAGTAAAAAAAAGATGTAGATATACTGGAAAGCAGCCAGAGGGGGAGTAACAAGAACGATAAGAGGTTTAGAAAACTGGAGCTATGAGGAAAGGTTGAAGGAATGGGGTTTGTTTAGTCTAGAAAAGAGAAGACTGAGCAGGGACATGATAACAGTCTTCCAATACATAAAAGGTTATTCTGAAGAGGACAGTGATCAGTTGTTCTTTATGTCCACTCACTGTAGTACAAGAAGAATTTAGCTTACTTTACAGCAAAAAAGATTTTAGCTAGATATTAGGAAAGCCTCTCTCTCTCTAATGAGAGTTAAGTACTAGGACAGGCTACTTTAGGAGGCTGCAGAATAGCAGCAGAGGTTTTAACTGAAGGTTAGGCAAACATCTGTGACCTTCTGATTTGCAGGGGCTCCAAACCGAGCCAAATTTGAACAAATTTTCTCAGGCATAGCGTAAGGCACACCCCTGGCAGCAGCGCGTGTTTCCTGACAAAGCCCTAGTCTCTGGTGCAAAGCAGGCAGATGCTAGCAATTGTCAGTGAAACCATTTCGACTGTTTTCGTGCAAACTGTTTTCACATGAGCTTTTTTCCTTAGACCTGTTCTGGGAAGCAGCTGAACACTACAGATGAAACTTTACTTAGAAAAAGATTCCATCCCAGGCAAGTACCTGAGTAATTTCAGTCTAAATAGTTAATCTGGTAAATTATATGCAACCAAAAACAGGATCTTAAAATACAGAGGGTTAGGAAACCTTAATTATAGGTGGTGTTACCAAGCTCCACACATAATTTTTATTACAGTATCAACCCAAAGATCTGGCCAGGGTCACCATCCTGAGAACTCAGTGAAGGACTGAGATGAAGGAGATATTAAAATAGGTACATGTGCTAATAACAGTCAATAAACTCACAACAACTCTTCGTCTTAAGAAGCTTGGTAGACCATTCGGTCTCTTGATACAGTCAGTCCTTAGCCGCCTTCTGGAAATGGGCTTAGTTCATAAGCTTAGTTCAAAAATCTTATTTTTATTATTATTTTTCTTCTGTGCTTTTCTTTGCCTCTTGATCCTGCCGGAACAAGCTGAAGTTTTGAAGATTTTTTCTTTATAAATTTAGGACCTAGAAATACCCCTTTGAAAAGAAAAAGGGGGGGGGGGAGAAAAAAGAAAAAGGGAAAAAGAAAGAAAGCTGAGACCTTCACCCAAGCACCTGCCCTGAGGAGTCAGGACTTCAAGCGAAATACTGTGAGACTCATAATAATAGCGTGAGAGTTGGCAATCCTTCTTAAGGGTATAATTTCCATTTCTTCTAACCCCCTTTTTACTAGCAAAGTGGTCACACTGTAAAGAAGACTAGACCCCTAATATTAGGAGTAATCCAACACTTTTCCAGTGCAAAGTAAACTTCTCAGCAGTTTAACCATTTTTCAAATGCAAAACCTGTGACAGTGTCTCTGACATATGTAGGGTCACAGCTGAAATTCCATTCCCAAGCTAAAGGATGGTTGCAGTCATTGAAAAGATTACATAGGATCTTTCTTAAGATATTGGGGGGGCTGTAATTAGTGGAAATGTATCTCTGCACACTAGAGAAAGGAAGAAGGTGTAATTGTTTTACATGCTAAATTAAAAAGGGTGAAATAAGACAGGGGAGTAACAGAAAGATGTTGATTAAAGAGTAGAAAGAGTCTGAATACATGGAATACGCTTCATTTTGTATGTTTGAACTCTGGCCATGAAAAGCCAGTTAGTGTTGGAGGCTTGTTAGAGCTTGTACCACAGCAAGACAGTAAATACGAGTGAGTGGATTTCTGTACGGAGGGACTAGCCCTGCTGCAGCAGGTGCACCCCGAGCAGGTAACCGCAGGCACAGGCTCCCGGCTGCACCCTTCCAGCACGGAGCTGGGCACGGCAGCCAGGTCTCTGCAAGGGACTGAAAGCCTGTCGCTGACTTCTGCGGGGTTTGGATCAGACCCTAGCAAGGCTGTTTGCTTAAGTTGGGCTACTTTGCAAGGGAAGTGTTTTCAGATGAAATCTGGCCTTTCCTTTTTACGTATATTTTGCCCAACAAAAAGGAACACAGTGCCAGGCAGCATACAATATATTTCACTGTAAGAGACTTCTGTTCAGACATCATGCCAACATTTTGATACAAGCATTGCAGAGGTGATTTCTCTGCCAGGCCACTCCCTTCCGTTCATGATATTCTTTTGTTATCAAGTCATCTCCTGAATGAATGTGTGAAATGAACTGAAATTTGTTTTCTTGTCATGTTTGCAAAATATCCCTTGAAGACTTAGAGCATATGTTTTCACTTAAAATTATTCTCAGTGTGCTTAGAGCCTCAATCCATCATCAGAACTCACACCCACCTGTGCCTCTGCAGTTATAGAGTAGGATGAGTTCAAGGAAATCCAGCCTCCATCTGAAGGATACTTCTACAGCCAACAGTCTTGAACCAGGAGCTAACCACCCTGCCAGCACAACCCATCCCAGGGGAATCAAAGGGCATGAAATCAAGTCATTTTGGAGTTTGATTCACCCTGGCCTCCAAGGTTTTTGATGCAATCTGCTCCTAGAACTCAAGTATCTAACAAGGCTATGCAGAAGGATCAGGCAAGTATTTGATATTTTGATCTCAATCTGAGGGAGAAAGGACAGTCAGGTCTCCAGCTACAAGAGAAGGAGTTTACTTCAGCCAGAGAGCTTTGCCTCTCCTACAGAACCAGGTTTTGGGGTGGGATGAGGCCCCTTAATTCCCAGTCATCCTTGAAGGAGATAAAGCTCCTGGTGTTTCTGTGGAAGCATTTCACAGAGGAAGTTCTGGCACGAGGTGGACATATAGGTACTTTATAACTGGGCATTTAGAGAATTTTGCATTTGTCTGGTCTTATCTTGCTATGTTCAGTGGCAAGAAGTTCAGAAATCCAAGCCCCTTTACCCACATCTGGATGGAAAATGCCAAAGGACAGGACTGGTACAGAGGATGATTCCAAAAGCTAGAAGGAGCTATGTACTTCTTAAGTAAATGTCTAAATACCTAATTCCAGATGTGTAACTAAATCTTTGCTAGGATAGAAGGGTTTAAAATTAAAACAAGCTTTAAACAAACATTTTAGGGAACATGCCATCGAAATGTTTCATCTTTTTTGGACATTTTCAAGTTTTATAGGCCAGGTATTACTTTTCTGAAAAGGTAAGTTTTCTCAGTGTTCTCTTAACCCTTAAAGGGTTTATTTGAAGTATTCTATATCTAAGTAGAGTGTCCCAGGTGGGTAGAATAATATAATATCTTCTAGCTCTACGTGCTCTCCATGATTGCAAGCAATCAAATTGCTGCTAAAATTTTCAGCATAATGGCTATCTTTGCTCGGTGAGCAATTTTTCATCTTTTATTCATAAGCAGAGACCTGGAAGTTTGCAGGATTTCATACCACTGCTCTGGAATTCTCTCTCAACTCAGTCTTGTGCCTCAGCTCCATGCTGATGCTGTGGGATTTGATCCATTTGCACGGGGAACTGTGTCTAATTCCTGATGGCATGCAGCTGTATTTTACTTTTAAGGCCATATGTCTTTAGTTCTATATTAATGTTGTCTGAGATCTATCAGCTATTTGCATCATAACAAATTACTTTTTGATAGGAGATGAAATTTATTTGGAAGCACCTGTTCCTGCTATTGCAACACACCATGTTTTCATATTAGCAACAATACTTGCTTCATAGCCCACCCTTGCAGTTGCATGTCAGTTGTGCAAGACTTTTAGCCTAGGACATCTTGTATTGAGATTTCTGTTCTGTATGTAACTCAGCGCAGCTCCCTAAGAATTTTGTAGCCGTGAATCCTTTCTGATGTTAAATAGCATCACGGTGTACAGGCAAGTCTATGTTGTAGAGGCAAACTATTCCCAAACTACCCCCACAAGGTCAGTAAAATCTGTTGATGTCCATTGAGATTCTTTAGTGCTTGCAGATCACGTCCATCTTCTCTCTCAGTGAGCCAGTTTTTATTCACTAAATGCTGTGTCTTAGAAAATGACCTTCAGTAATGCAGAAGGAAACTACTTGTGAAATGGACACCTTTTGGGTTAAAGGAAACTTTCTGGATTTGGTCAAGAACTACTGAAAAAGTAGAGTGCCTTTTTCACCCTCTTCTCTTTGAGCAAAATTTCCTTCCTCTTCCTCCCAGCTCAACCATAGACACAAATCTCAACAAGAATCACCTTCCAGATTCCAGTAAAATATCTATACATAGTAAGAGAGTAGATTTATATTTGGGGGGGGGAAAAAAGATAAGGACAAGCAAATGTCAGAAATTTGTATATATTGGTCATTCAGTATCTTCAGAGGTATCAAATATTTAACCTCCAGAAGCAAAAAAAAAATCAGAGTTTTGTCACAAGTTCACAGATTCTTACAAACTGGTGTAGATTAACTGAACAGGACTAAAGTCACCTCTAGACCATGGAGGTCCTGTGCTAGTTTCTGCCTCCTCTGCTTGCATGCTCCAGACAGAGTGGGTACGTGCTGTAAGAGTCAACAGGGAGCACTGCTGTTAACTTGTGATAAGGTCTTTTTTGGCCTATTTAAAACACAGAAAAAATGTGGAACATGAAGAAGCCTCCAAAGCATCAAGTGGGGGAAAATCCCCCCTGAGCAGACCCCATGGGAACAGGAACATGGTTGCATCCTGATGACTCCTTCAGAAGCCCTTGGATGAAGCAGATCAGAGGATGGGGCTACTAACAGGAGGCACATGTTGAAGGAAGAGGAGATGTGTAGTACCTAGCTTAGAAAGAGAGCAAGTAGTTTCAGAGCCCATGCTGGCTGGGCTGACACATCCAGGCCTTGTGGGTTTGCTTACATTTGAAATAATGGGTTTTCCATGACCTGGAGCAGTCCAAGATCTCTACTACTCAGAGAGGATTACAGTACCTTAATTTAGTCAAGCATATAACTGCTGTGCAAGTCTTGGACCTGCAGCATAAGAACATCTTGCTTTTCAGGGCAAAGAGCTGCAATACGGTGCTCGCAGAATACGAGAACTGAACAAGTTTAGCTAGTTAGCTGGATACAAAATTAGCAACGGAAGTGAAAAGAAGCATCTTTCTCTTTCACAAGCTCTTGCTTCAGAAGCTCTTTCATTTGTTGTTATACTGCCATCTTAGATAAAATCTCCAAGGCTGATTTCTCACTGACTGCCATCCAGGAACACTACCTGCAACACAGGATCTGGCCTCACCCGAGCTCTCTCTGAAATTAATGAGACTTACTTTCAGTTACTTTGCATACCCTCCCTCTAGTTTCCTTCTAGTGTGGGACTAGGACTTAAAATTACTTTACTAACTAATAATGGGAAATAGCAACAATTGCCACAAAAATAGACCCGATGCTGTACGAGTTCCAGTGACATACCTGGGTGAGGTGATTCCTACCTCATCCCTACAGCAAGCACAAGACATGTAGAAAGGATGGGGTAATGTGGTAGGCTTTTGAAATTCCCTTCCTCTCAGTACAACACACAGTGAAAGCATAATATGGGCTTACAGGCACCTGCCAAAGCTCTGACTGCTCCCTCCTCTACCAAGCTTCAGGGAAATTTCTCTAACTAGGAAAAAAAAAAAAAAAAGCCAAACAGAAAAGCATCCTGTTACCATACTACCATATTTCCCAGTGGCAGTACTCAGTTGCTGAGAAAGTACCAAGTCTTCCTTCTGCCTCCTCAAGGACTGGCTCTCCCTGCTCTCTCCTTGTACGCTGCATTAATGAACATGCCCTTCTGTTCCTCTCCCTCGCTGCAACCTTTCAACTCATCCGTCTGTCACTTGGCAGTAGCTTCAGGAGGGCTCTTCCCAGGGACATTTCATGTTTATTCAAGTGTTGCTGTGCTGTGAGACTAAAGAAGCAGATCTGTTGCTTCCAGCTAGATCTGTTTATTTCCCATCACCACAGCACCACGTATTCCCATACCAGAGGCAGGATGGCAGATACCAAGCTGAAAACAAGTCAGGGGACTGTTTTCCTTTCTCATATTCCCTTTAGTTGCACGTGGCCTTTCTATTCAGGTGGTACACAGTGAATTCAAACAGGGTTTGCAGAACCCTTGTGAAAACAGCCTCTCTTTTTCCTCCATGCCATCGTGATTCCTTTGCTTTTACCACAAGACTCTGCTGAGCTTAATGTATAGGAAGAAAGTACAAATGTATGGAGTGAGGCCAGCCTTTAGCCCTGTAATGGAGCCTTTAGGGACCTGGTAGACCCACTGACCCCATTTTGTAATGTGCTGGACTTGGTCCTCACCAATACACTTAATTGAGGTCCAGACGGAGTAGGAGGAGCTGTATGTGCATAGTGTGGGTACCATGGGGTTATCTTGGGATAGAAAAGCTCTTTCTCCCATGTTAAATGTAGGTGGTGCTTACTGTTGCATGACCTGAGGTAGGGCACAGGCTTTTTGTTCCTCAGCCTGGCTTGTCCTATTTCCCTTGTGCTTGGAATGAAGCCTGGGTAAGGAGCCTTCTTTGAAGTGAGGTGGTACTTGTTATCCTGGCCAGACAGGAGATGAAATGAGTCTGTAGATAACTTAAGAAATTGCTTTAGAGTTCTTACTTTTTCAGGAGGCTCTGCAAGAGAGCATACCCAGCCCACCGCTGGCTAAGCGATACCATGGCAGCTGTGCTATGGGGCATGCAAAGGCTGCTTTTGGCTACACAGAGTAAACATTCTTGGATTACTTTTTGTATTCCACAGGGTAAGAGCCTGTGCAGAAACACCTACTGAAGAGTAGTTTATGTGCTGTGACATGCTGAAACAGCAGTTCCTGCTCTCTCTGAGCCCACAAAAAAGCTGTATGTGGAATTGCTCATGGTGGCAAATATGGGAAATTAAGATAATGCTTGGCATTCAGAACAAGCTACAAGAATAGCAAAGGATTATAGCTCTCTACACGCATACAGTCCTAGGTGAGCATGTATGATACGGAGGCAACAGGATAACTGCAGAACTACCAGCAAAAATGGTAAAAACTACAATCAAAAAATTACTTCTATTAAAATCAAGCTTTAAAAAGGTGCATATGCTAAAAGGATGCCAGAAACCATTTCATTAGCATTGTAAGAAAACCCACAACTTAAACAGGTGAAATTCAAAGCTTGCAATAGTGAGCTATTCTGCATCATGGGAATACATGAATTAAAGATTTATGTAAATACATTAGAAAATACAGACCAAAAGGAAAACTGCCAGAAGCGGGAATAGCCCTTGCTGCCTGCAGTGCACACTCAACAAGGTTACAGGCTGATTGCAAAGGGGATTGTGATCAAGAAAGAACGAAAGGCTGGAGCAGTCCTTGGAAGAGAGAGCTTCATCCAGCAGCAAGGGCCAGCAATCTGCTAGGGCTGTCCTGCCAGCTACGCAGTGGCAATGGGATGCACAACAACTTTGAGAAACTGCAAGAGTTAAAGAATCTCCGGGTCTGAAGTACCAACGTGGTAGTCTCAAAGACTGCTCCAGAATAGATCTAGGTCTGGACCAGTAAAGACTGGGGATCAGCATTTAAAGTTTGAGACCCAGAAATGCGAATGCCAGCACTCTCTTGTTGAATGCTGCATTCATACCAAGGAATCAAAAGACTGGATTGGTAGATAGAAGGTCAGCTGCCTGTGAATGGCTTATCATCAGCTCTAGCTAACAAAAGGGGCTACACAAACATTGTTTTTTCCTGTGTCTCACAAACATGAAAACTAACTTTCAGCATACAAATTTACAAAAGCAATAAAAACCTGAAAGATCTACTGATTGCAGGCATGGTTCCTCAAGTTTGTGAAACAAAGCTAAAGGTAGACTGTATACCTCCTCATCTGATTAAGAAAAACCTGTTTGCAAACAAAACATGGATTGTGGTTGCCAGAACTACAACTGAGACCATGGTAAATTATCAGACAATTAGTATAGGGCAACCCACAAGGCACACTTCCTACCCCATTATCAGCTAAAGGAGGAGCTCTGAATATTAGATGTGATTTTATGTACAGGCTCCAGGATAGCAAATTTTCCCGTGTAACAGGAAAGGGTATTAAACCCGCCCCTCACCCTCACTCACAAAATCAACTGGAATCATTCAAATATTAGAAAATAAGTGAGGATGTTTTATATTGGCCCAAATTAACAGTGACATAGGAAAGCTGGCATGTTGCAAATGTCAAAAATATAGTCAAGTCAAAGAAAAGAAACAAGCTTAGTGGTTGGTTGAAGTACCATCAAAACAAATTAAAATGTTAATAATATGATTAGCTGCGATAGCTGGTTGTGAAGCTAGGCACCAGGTAAAGTTAATTCTCAGATCCAGCAATGAATCTGGATGAACCCAGATGGCTATGGTTTTTTCTGTGGCTTTCAAGCCACATTTTGCATACAAGAATAGGCAACGTATTATCACAGAACTTGAAGATCTACAACTCAGTCAAATGAATAATTCTTCTCTCAGTTAGATGCAATAAAAATGTTGTTTGTTCCCATTGTTTTATTTCCCAGGATGGCTATCATTTTGCACTCATATTGCACATCATATTGCACTCTTTACATTCTGCATCTCTCCTGCTACCTGGAATCCACTCTGGGCTACTGAGCACTGCTCAGAATTGAATGTGAGAGCTGCTTTTTGTCATCTTTATTGGCAGGAAGACAAAGTTCAAACATGTAGCTACGCTACCTAAGAACAGATATACTGATTCACACCACAGGTCAATCCAGCCTATTGTCCAGTTCCAGCAACTGATGCATAGGGAAGAGTACAAGAACAAGGCAAGCGTGGAGTAAGACTTCATCCTCTCTAGACCTCAGCAACTTGCAGCTGGGATTTCCTTGGCTGGAAACATATCTATCTATAATGGCTCTTGGTAGATCTTTTTCTCCCATGAATATGCTCAATTGTGTTTGAACCATGTAAACCATTAACAGCCATGGTATTTTTCAGCAAGGAGTTCCATGGCTTAACTGTGTTTCTCAATGAAACCATGTCCTTTTGTTTGCTTTGAAACTGCCCCTACTAGTTTCATTTAATGATTCCTTGTCCTTATATTTTAAAAGAAAGCAAACACTTGCTACCTACCTATAGTATCTGTTTTGTTCTATCATATGCCCCATCCTCTGGTTCATACCTTCAACATCGATCAACAGCTTAATATCCTCATTACTAAATGATCCATAAGCAATTGAAGCAGAAAAACTTATTCCAATTAGTGCAGAAAAGCTCAGTGAGAGAATATTTCATATCAGGCCTAAATCTGCTTCTACCCAATTCCCACATAATTGAAGGAGAAACAGTACCTCTTACCATCTCCTTAGAGGGCTCAGTTCCCATTGAACTCAGTCCCTTTCAAGACCAAGCTTTGAGGTGAGAAGTGTCTTCCACATCAGGTTCCACCAGGCTCAACATCTACTAGGTACAGTTCAGTCTGACCACAGGCACTGGATCTTGGGCCCACCAAACAGTAAGAGTCAGGGGTTTCTGGTCTGAAGGGAAAAACCTTTTCCCATATTTTTTGCTGTATTGGTAGTCAGGCACCGAGGCACAATAAAGATATATCTATGAGTGGTATAGTAGATACCTTCATGTGTCATCTGATTTACAATGAAAATAAGTAAATGAAAAGAAAAAATCTTAGAGGAAAAATACTTCTGTTATCTGAAAATAATATTACACAAGTTTCTCTTTTTGGAAATTGTCCATTCATTTTCTTCATAAACATTTACTAAGGAGAAAAGTATTTTATGAACATATGGCACTCGTCTCTGTTTTGGATGTAAAAACGTCTGGTATTTTGCTGACTTCATTTCATTGTGAGTCACTGTGTAGCTTTGTATAAACACCAGGGTATTTTCATCAATTAGAAATAACTGAGATTTTCAACATAACATTCCCATATTTACTTGTGCTTGAATAGTTCTGCTAATATCCTAGACAATATACTTATAGATATATATACTGCACACACAGGATCCCTGTTCCTAAAAATTCCAGTCAAAGAAATAATGCCTGAGGAGCCATGACTCTGCCCTAAAACCCCACTGATCCATTAGCAAAAACCCTACAGATTTTCCCTGTAAGTGAGTGTCCTTCATCAGTTAGGATACTGTGGTCAGGAAAAAGAAATAGTCTTTGAAAATCTCATTCTAATGGAAAAAAATACTATTATCAAGTGACTGGGCTATTTTTTAAGATAATTGGAGCATATACAGAATCTCATCCGATTGTTTCAGAGAACTCTTTCATTATAATACGTTCCTGCATGTTGTTGGTAACTGGATACTCAGAGTGAGCAAATTAATTGCCCTATCAATACTCCAAGAACTAGATTGATCCTGTCCCAGTTCTGGAGCACTGCAGGAGAAAGACACCAGAAGTCCTGCCCACCTCAGGAAGCTTGTAAAAACGCTCACTTTTGTCATGATCCAAATCACTGGCACAACGCAGAACCGAGACAGCAATCCAAGTCGCTGTGGTGGCATCTCTAGAAGTGGCAAAGATGTGATCACATATGGCAGGACAAGCATCAGAAACAGGTTAGAAGCAGGATGTGCTTATGCTTCTACTGAGGGCACTTTCATGGGAGATAGATGATGTGGGTTCAAATCCCTTTAGGAAAAAAGAGTGTCTGTAGCCCAAGGCTCCTGGATAACTGCTCCAGCCTTTGAGATAGCAGGTAAAATGGAGATGAGAGCTGTGTGAAGCTAGCTTGTTCCATGGCTGAAATCACACTTTCTAGTCAATTTACGTCTCAATGCAAAAGGGGAGCATCTTCTCTGACCTCGTCAGAGTGAAAACAGGCACGACCTTTGCTATTCGTCCTCCCACAAGGTGACACTAGATGGCAGCAATTGAAGTGGCAGCAGGAGCTGCAGATCACCGGCCCAGAAGGCACTCTGGCAACCAGCTGGCGTGGAGTCCTTGGGGCCACCTGATAGTCCCCGCTTCCCTCTCTGCCTTGCTGCCACAGAGGGTGCCACGGGGCTCGGGCAACTCGTGAGATGGGGTACAGACATGCAAACGAAGTCACCTGTGCCCTGACTTTCCTGCTTCGTTATTATTTCACGCCTTTCTCTATGCTGACTTGCCCATATCTGGTTGGTCCATTTTGCGCCTGAGGCCTCTTTGCCTGCATTAAAATGACAACTTTTCCCAAACTAATGTGATAGAAGGTATTAGCCAGTCTATTGTTCTGATTGCTCCTTTGGAGTTAAATGCTTTTGCATTTAAGCTTTTGCACGGCATTGTAGAAATACTCTCAATAATGGCCTTGTTAGTAACAAGTCCAGAATCAACAAGCACGGTAATAGATTGATAATGTCTCAACTGCTGTTCAGACAATTTGTTGCATAGCTTCCTATTTCTAAAGGAAGCCGATGGAGGAAAAATCTGAGACTCTCCAAAACATAACAGCACCAATATAGGATATGTTCCTCTTGTTCTAATAAGACAAGACCTCACTGCCAGCAAAATCAGAGGCTATTCAAAGTTTAACAAAGATGTATCAAAAGACAATGAGCAGCAACAGCATTAGTATTGCCTTTGGAATATTCACACGCATGTCCTCTGCATGCCACTTTTGTCCAATATCTCTGTCACAGTTAAAGCTGTCTCACTGCTCCGTTATACCTGTCTTTTGCAGGGGGGTTTATTGCCAAGTTCTGAAAATGTCTTTGGGGCTTAAATCTGGAATTCAGGCACTCGGCTTGGGAAAAGAGCATCATTTACACAGTAATTCAGATTCTGACTTTGAGCTAGTGAAAACAAAATCCAGTGCTTAGTCACTGATGGGAACTGCAGTCATTTTATTCAAGACCTCAAAACCCAATTGCTAGCTGCAACTTCTGCTGCTGCAGTGTGGGGTAGTCACCTAAAGATAAGTGCCTTATAAGACAGCAAAACCATTTACATCTTTGGTTGAGCAATTCTGGCAGTGACCATGCTATCTGTCTGCCAAGCCGCAGGGAAGTGGAAGGGAGGGGTGGAGACATGAATTGTCACTGTGCATAAGCATACAAGAGGTGGAAGCACTGGCAGGTGACCTGGGAGGATTACAGAGACACTGTCTGAGTATGCAGAAACAGGGTTTTGGAAGCCAAAGACTACCAGAAGTTGAATCTGAGGAGGGACATAAAGGGTAACCAGAAAGGCTTCTATAGGTATATGAGCAGCTAAAGGAAGACTAGGGATAATGTGGGCCTGCTGCTGAAGGGGGCAGGAGACCTGGAGACAAAGGATGTGGAGGTTCTCAATGACTTCTTCGCCTTGATCTTTACTGGTAAGAGCAGCCTTCAACAATCCCAGACCCTGAGACCAGAGGGAGTCTGGAGCAAGGAAGACTTACGCTCAGTAGAGAAGGATCAGGTTAGGGAACATTTAAGCAAACTGGATATAAACAAGCCCATGAGACTTGACAGCACACACCCACAAGTGCTGAGGGAGCTAGCCAATGTCATTGCAAGGCCAATCTCAATTATATTTGAAAGGTCAGGACAATAAGCAGAAGTTCCTGACAACTGGAAGAGAGCAAGTGTCACTCCTGTCTTCAAGAAGGGCAAGAAGGAGGATCTGTGAAACTACAGGCCAGTCAGCCTCACCTCAGCCCCTGAGAAGGTGAAGGATCAAATCCTTCTGGAAGCCATTTACAAATATGAAGGACAAGAAAGTGATTGGAAGTAGTCAGCATGGATTTACAAAGGGGAAAACATGCCTGACCAACCTGATAGCCTTGTATGTTGAAATTACTAGCTTGGTGGATGAGGGGAAAGCAGTGGATGTTGTTTATCTTGATTTTAGCAAGGGTTTCAACACTGTCTCACATAACATCTTCATTGACAAACTGAAGTACTGGCTAGATAAGTGGATAGCGAGATGGATGGAAAACTGGCTGAACTGCCACGCTCAAAGGTTTGTGATCAGTGGCATGAAGTTCAGATGGAGGCTAGTCACTAGTGGAGTACCTCAGGGGTTGGTGCTGAGGCCAATACTGTTTAGCATCTTCCCATCTGGATAATGGGACAGAATACACCCTCAGTAAGTTTGCAGACAATACAAAACTGGGAGGAGTGACTGATACACCGGATGAGCGTGCTGCCATTCAGAGTGACCTTGGCAGGGTGGAGGAATGGGCTGACAGGAGTCTCATGAAGTCCAGCACAGAGAAATGCCTAGTCCTGTCCCTGGGGACGAATAACCCCAGGCCGCAGGACACGCTGGGGTATGACCAGATGCAAAGCAGGTTTGCAGAAAAAGACCTGGGGGTCCTGGTGGACATCAAGTTGAACATGAGCTGGCAATGTGTCCTTGAAGCCAGTGGCATCTTGTGCTGCATTAGGAAAATGTTGCCAGCAGGCTGAGGGAGGTGACCCTTCCCCTCCTCTCAGCACGGGTGAGACACATCTGGAGTGCTGGATCCAGGTCTGGGCTCCCAGTACAAGAGTCCCTTACATACTGGAGTGACTCCAGCGAAGCACCACAAAGGTGATTAAGGCACAGGAGCATCTGTCATACAAGGAGAGGATGGGAGAGCTGGGACTGTTTAGCCTAGAAAAGAGAAGACTCAGGGGAGCTTATCAATGTATACAAATACTGGATAGGGAGGGGAGGTAAAGAAGATGGAGCCGGGCTCTTCTCAGTGGTATCCAGTGAAAGGACAGGGGAATGCACACAAACTGAAATACAGGAAATTTCACTTAAACATGAGAAAAAGCTTTTTTATTGTAAGAGTGGTCAAACATTTGCCCAGAGTGGTTTCCCAGAAAGGTTACGGAGTGTCCACCCTTGGAGATATTCAAAACCTGACTGGACACAGTCCTGGGCAGCCTGCTGTAGGTGACCCTGCTCTGAGCAGAGGAGTTGGACTAGGTGATCTCCAGAGCTCCCAGCCAACCTCAACCGTTCTGTGGTTGTGTGAATCTGTGATTCTGTGTCAAACAGCTTAGTCCTCAGATGTCCCTCATTGCCTTCTACACTGCAGAGGCCACCCAAACTCTGCAAGACGAGCGCTGCAGGGCTAAAGCTATGCCTGCCATGCTGCATACAGTAAGCACGCACTATCATCTGCACCTTATTGTGCATGCCTGATTTGTTCGTGTTGTGATCATTGCACCAAACAGAGAAGGCCCAACAAGAGGTCTGTGCAGAGATACAATTTTTTTAACAGTAGCAGGAAATGAAAAATCATCTTCACAGTCCAGAGACAAAGCATCTTTTCTGGCAGCTCCCTGGGGAGCTGGCTTTGGCTCGCTGTCTCGTTTTCTCAGCAGTACAAGACACTGTAGGATCAAGAAATTAACAGGAAAAGATTAGCAGGCACCTTCTGGAGTCCTGTCTGTAAGATATCTGGTGCTCTGTTGGAGCTGTACATATATGACTTTTTAAAGGAATAATTGTGTTTCTGAGGAAACAATTACTCAAAACTTGCTAAAAATTATAGTAAATTGAGATTAGTCTGAATTTGGAGCTCTCTGCCAGTAAAACACCTTTCAGCATGAATAAACATTTGCTAAACTGACAGAACCTATGGGCAAAACTAATTATCACCTGCACTGTGGTATTAATGGCAGACAGCATCTTGGTGATGATACTGTGCTACTTGAGACTGACAGGGCCCAGTTGTGCCAACTGACACACTTTCATCAGAAATACTGCAATATTTGACGTTTTCCCTCAAAGCTACCACAGCTCCTAAAATACTATGAATGCTGTGAATGCATGAAAATCTCACTGAAAGTATCCAAACCTTGTAACTACTGGCAGAAGCTTGAAAAGACTCTGAAAGCTCAAAAGTCTAAATGGCAACAATAGTCTGGATTATTGATGATTTCAGAGAGCCTGATTCATATAATTTGAACACATGGGACCAGCAGTGTTCCTTACAGTTCCTCCTCTCAGGCACAGAAGAGAAATCATCCATCTTTGCCATTGTGGGGCTCAATCCTCTGTACAAGGCCACTGTCATCTTTTTTTATTTTTGACAGTCAGGTAGGGGTGTTCTTCATGAAATGAGGAGGCCAAGGTGTTGAGAAACCTCTTCTTACCATAGCTCCAAGTCATTTCTTCCTTAAATCAGAGCCTATTGTCACACACAGTCTAGCTTTATAAACTTATCATTTTTGCTAATAAATACCCTGTAAGATTTAGTAGCAGCTTCAGTGGCTCCATGTGTTACAACTAGAAAGATTTTCAGCTTTTGGTCAACACTCAGCTTTATACTCATGATATCTTATTCAACTTCTTAAGGTTTTAATAAATATCAGGCTGTGCTAAAAATATTTTTATTTGTCAGATGGCATTTTTAAAAAAAGTTTTGGATGGAGCTCTCAAATAGCATATGCTCATGCCATTTTTCCCTTTTACAAAAAAGTATCCTATTGAAATGTTTTGAGAATATTTTTGACTGCCAATGCACTATGAACAACAGGAGACATGGCTGACCCCACCAGAGATTAATGGGTCAGAATCTGTGTCTTTCTGTGGAATGGAAGATGTCAACACTAAAAGCTCCCTTACCCCACAGATAGCTGGTCCCAGTCCTGTTGTTTTTTCCAGTCTTCAGAAAAATCCTTGGCAAGAACTGTCAAATTTCCAAGAATCTCCTCTTCACATCTCTCTTCTTTTCTTTTGAAGGACTCTCTCATCATAGTAATGCAGACCTCTTGCAAGAATGTGGGTCAGACGTGTGTGTAGGCCAAATGGCTTATGCCTGGAACAACAGCAAATGAACAATGAAATCCAGCAAAAAGATGAAAAAGAAGATTTACAAGGATATTTTTTTTCCATAAATGTTTCTCACTTTTTAATTTATTTGACTCAACTGTGCAATTGTCTCTGGCCCACTGGAAGGCTATCTGATCACTTGTGGACACGATGTCCTGTGCCACCTTATACACATTTGAAATTGATTTGTCAAAACTGGCAGCACTGCAGAAGTTTTTTCACACTTTAACCTAAGATAGAACAGGCAGAACTTTTTTTTCCTTTTTTTCTCAGTCCAGATATATCAAAAAAAGCTTGTTTCTTCTAATTGCCCACCTGACTTCCTATAAATGAGCGAGCATGTTGTTGCCCTCTACTGACAGGCCTATATGCACTAAAATGGATCTATTACTAAGTTCTTTCAATCGTATTGGTCCTTTTAAAATGGCAAAGAGTTTTGATTTTTTGGCTGTCCTTCTGCAGGTGTGAGGCTCTGATTTATAAAATTAGACCCATGGTTTTAGTTTAAAGTCTTGATCCAGCAAAATGCCTTAGTAAGTGTTTAATTTTAAATCAGCTGCACTGCACAAACTCTTAAACTTGAACACACATTTAACTGCTTTAATAGTGCGAGACCTCATTTGGGGTGTACAGTTTTAAGCAACTGCAGTCTGATTTTCAGATATACTCATGAATTTTGTCCTATATTATTCTTCTCCATTTTTTCCACTCCTCTGATGCTCTCCTGCCTCTGGTAAGTTAAGAAATGGAAGACTACCTGTCTTCTACATATAGTTGTATCTCACCGAACACCCAAAAATCAGAAATGCCAGTTTTTAGTGAATGCGGATAACTCTAAGAATAATGGATCCCTCAAGTTAATGGAGTTAATGGAGTTAATGGATCCCTCAAGTTCTAGCCCTCATATTTACATCTTAGTTCAGACTACTAAAAATTAAGACTTTCTATATATGAAGAACATTACAGTCAGGCAAACATAACTTCAGAAAAATGGAGGAGGAGGGGTACTACAGAATAGTCAGCATCACCTTAGTCTCTGTAAAGATATCGGAGAAATCCTCACAGGAGCCATTTTCAGGAAGGAAAAGGAGGTGACTGGGAACAACCAGCATAGATTTACCAAGGATAAACTGTGCCTGGCCAACCCAATTGCCCTCTACAATAGGATGACTGATTTTTGTGGACAAATGGAGAGCAGCACATGCCATTTGCCTCAACTTTAGCAGGGCTTTTGACATGGCCTCCCATAGCACCCCTAGAGACAAACTGGGGAGACATGGACCATGGGCAAATTCCAAGATGGGTGAAAGACTTCCTAGACTGGTGGGCTCAGAGAGCAACAGTCAACACTTTGAAGTAATGACTGTTTAAGAGCAAAGTTCCTCAAAGGTTGATACCATGGCTGATATTGTGTGTCATCTTCAACAACTTGGGCAATGGCATGGACTGCACCCTCAGCAGGCGGACATCAATTTGGACAGGGAACAGGTGATACACTGGAGACCAGGGCTGCTGTTAAAGCAGGCTCAGAAGGCTGGAGCCAACAAGAACTTCACAAAATGTGTCAGACAAATGCAAAATGTTGTACCTGGGAAGAATAAACCTGATGCAGGAGAGCAGACTGAGGACAGCAGCTCTGCAAGAAAGGACTGGGCTGGTCTTGGACAACAAGTTAAATATGAGCAAGCACTGCACCCTTCAAAGACTAACCAGACATTGGCTACATTAGCAAGATGGTAGCAAGAAGACTGAAGGAAGAGGTTACCCACTCTATATGGCATTTGCATGGCTCCATCTGGAGTACTGAGCCCACCTGGGGACTCCCCAGTATGAGAGAGATTTTGGCAAGCTGGGAATATCTCCAGCAGAGGTTAGGGGGCTGGAGCAGCTGATGTTTGAGGAGAGACTGAAGAAGGTGAGCTTTTTCAGCATGGAGTACCTAGAGGGAGGTTTTAGAGAAGACAGACTCACAATCTTCTCAGAGGAACACAGGAAGCAACAAGAAGCAGCAGTAACAGGCTGCAACAAGGGAAAATCTGACTGGATCTGGTGAGGATGGTGCAGCACTGGACCACAGGCTCAGAGATGTGATGGCATCTCCATCCCTTGAGGTATTCAAAATGCATCTGGACTCCGAGCAATCAAACCAACTATAAGTTAGAATCGCAGAATCATAGAATCACAGAATCACAGAATATCTCAAGTTGGAAGGGACCCACAAGGATCAACAAGAACAACTCCCTGCTCCTTGCAGGACTACCTAAAACTAAATCATATAACTAAGAGTGTCGTCCAGATGCTCCTTGAACTCTGACAGGCTTGGTGCCATGATCACTTTCCTGAGGACCTTGTTCCAGTGACCAACCACCCTCTCAGTGAAGAACCTTTTCCTAACGTCCAATCTGAACTTCCCCTGACACAGCTTCATTCCATTTCCTCATGTCCTTATTAACCCTGATTTGAGCAGGAATTTTTCCCCGACAACCTCCAAGGTCCCCAGCAACTGCAGTTATCCTGTGTCCATGGCTCTAAGAATATTTTAGGTCCCGTTTCCCATAGTGCACTATGGAGCAACAGTTGTCACAGCCAGGACCCCAAAGACTGTTAAGGTAGAGGACCTAACATCCTTCCTATCTATAGAAATGTCTCTCTAGTCATTTTTGAAAATACTCGTCCTTCTTTACTGCTCTTGGAAAACAGCCAAAATCCAGTTTAACAGCCTAACTGGGAAGGACTGGGAGGAAGAATTCCTCAGGGTAGAATAAAGGAGCCTGGGATGCCACAAAGCCAGTAAAATGACCTTTTTATCTTTCCTGGTCTCCCACGGAGGGAGGTGTAAGTGCAGTGGCAGGGCATGGGCTGCCCCTGGACCCAGGGGCCAGAGCACCAGCTGGGCCACAAACAGCCCCCTTCTGCGAAGCCACCCCATGTCACACCGCCCACAGCCGCGAGCAGGTGATTTGGGTCAACCCAGCCCCTTTCCGCCATCACCATGCTCTCTCCCAACGCAATAAATAGAAAGGCTATTTTGTCGAGCCCGGCTGTTTTTATTCAGGAACTTCTCAGAGGAAGCTTGAGTGCGTAAACAGGAAAGCAGGGGCTGTTTTTACTTCACCCATCTATAGCCGGTACACGCAGGCTGACATCAGGCGAGGGCCAGCTGCACTGAGCGCACCCAACAATTTGCTCCCGAGGCGGCAGTGCCAGCGCCGGGGCAGGCACGGCCGGAGGGAAATGCGGACAAACGCGCTGCCCCTCCGGAGCCACCGCCTCCCCGACACCCCTGTGGCTGCTCCAGCTGCCCCCCCAGGTCCCCGCCCATGCCGGGGGCAGCGGGGAGGTGCAGGGGTGCCTGGAGGAGCACCCTCACTCCTGAAATTCATCAGCAAGAGGTTTTTTCCTGCAAGAGTGCCAGCCTCTTGGTGCAGCTTGCTAATCATGGGGGGGCCTTGCCACAGTCCCCCAGCACCCCCGCGCTCGCGTGATGTGAAGCGCTGCAACCGGGGAGCACCGGGTGCCTATTTTTAGCCCTCGTGGACTGGAATTGCAGGCTGCACTGCGGATCTCCCTGCAGAAACACTGGTGGGAAGGAAAAGCGGCACCACACTGTAATTTTGTCTCTAGTGATGGGGTTTTCTTTCTAAATCCTGAGTATCAGTTTCATTCACTGCTCCAGGCTACAAGAAATACGCTTCACCTACAGCCATAATGTCTTCTCTCCTGCCTATATGTCACCGTATAATAAAATGTGCAGCAGTTTTACAGTCACTGTAGAGTTATTACATGACATATGTGTACAAAGCACACTGGCTTATATGACCACCCAAGCGATTAATAAAACTGGTTGCCTGCTAGAAGTGATCTTTAACTAAAGGTTGAGCAAAATTGGTCTGGAAACCCTGAGAGTAATTTAGAGTGGTTGCTTAAATCACAGAGACGCAAAGTCTGCAGGAGGTGGATCTTCATGCGGCTTTCATCGTTAATGTTTTTCTCTCCATGGTCTCAACACCTTTAAATAGGACATCCTACCAAATAATATTTATGTTAATTTGTTTATGTGCTACCATAGAAAAAAAACAACTGCAACAACAGTGCTAAGGGAACAAGCGTGAATAGTAGTGAAGAAGTGCCTTGGTTATGAGTAATTTCTCTCTCTATTTTAAACATAGTGAGTAAATTCTGCTCAGTTACACCAGCCTAAATTGGAAAAAGGTGAATTCTGTGAGAATTGAGGACAAAATTTAGCCCACAGTTTCAAATTACTGCTTCAGAAAATAACAAAATCAAGTTATTAATTTTATTAATCACCCTCAGCTTATTTTATATTTTCCTTGTAGTTAGTTACATGCATAAACTGAACATAAAATTAATTTCATCATGTGTTTTACTACTTGTTAATAACTTGAAATCCATAATTGTAGTGATCTTAATTTATATCAGAGAGTACAACAACCATTAGTTCTGCAACAGAAAATGACAGGAGGTGCGGAAACAGCAAGCACTGCTCTGTCAGGACAGTACCACCTTATGCTTGATTTCATTGTACAAATCAGGTTGTAGTATGGAGTACAGTGAGATCCCTCACATAAACAGATTTACCCCACGGCTTTCTGGATCTTCAATTCACTGGAAATAGAACCGCACTGAGACTTTTTGGGAGACATTAGTTTTTCTGCATTTATCCTATCAGTAAGGGGGCTTACTCATTTTCTACCCTGTCTTTAACCTGGAACAGATGAAAAATAAGGAAACAGTAAGTTTCAGGCTAGATTCTTCTCTGCTGTCGACCAGCTGAGTTCATGTCATACTGGCTCCCAGTTAATGCCCAGCTGCCTTTTCTAAACTCCCCTTCTGCTTTAACTCCATACAGTCCATCTGCCAGGCAGGAGTTGTATATGATTCCCAGAGAGTCGCTGGATAGACTTCAGCATTTACTAACTTTATTTAAACTCATCAGGGACCACTATAAAGAGCTGTACAGAACTAACATGAGTCTTGGGTATTTGATCCAGAGTTTAATGTTACAGTTTCCAGCAAACACACGGTTTTGTTGGGGTTTCTTTTACAGTAAAAAGGCAGAAATTTCTGGGTTTGGCAATGCAAATTGAATAGGTGACAGTAGATATTGGCTGTTCCAGCTGAGTTTGAATTTGTTGAATTTATATCATGGAAATAAGTAGCCTAAGACGACAACTCCTAGGAGTTCAAGTGGTGTAAATCAAGTATAAACCACACAAAACCAGTGAAGTTACTTTGATGCAAATGAGAGTAGAGCCAGACTCGGCATCTCTTACAAGCAATGCAGCAGCGTTCTCCAGCATCCTACCGGTACGTAAAGGAGATGGCTCTGTCTGTTCATATTGACATCCAGTGAGTCTCTGCTAGGTGCTTTCCAGGGCAACTGCTATTTCACAGCTCTCTCAGTCAGAGTGATTCAACAGATTTTCTATTTAGCCATGTGCATCAGAGTGAAGGTAGAGAAGGTAAACAAGCTCATGCCTGGCTGTATTGCAGCATCCTTTCCAGCCTCCTTCTGCATCAGCCATTCAGAAGTGCAGTTATTGAGCCTTTTCTCATCCCAGCACAGGGAGACAGACTGCAGTGGCCAAGATAACATGATCCAACAAGATTTCAAGAGTCTCTGCCTTTCGCTCCCCCTGACCTCCACAAGCCTAAGACAAGGCATCTCATCCCTTGTTTCTCTGCGTATGGAAGGGAGGCAGAAAGTGCCATTTTACTGTGAAAATTCAATATTTCAATTTAAAAAGAAAAACAGTAAGGCAGATCAATAGATCTTGCCTAGTGCACATTTATGAAAGCAATCAGTTTCTTTAGGAGAAAGAGTTGGGAGGTTGGGTGGTGAAACCACAGACTAAGCAGGGGAACTCCAGGACAGAGCCTTTTGCTGCCTCAGCCTGTAAACTTTGAGATTTCATAAAATCCTGCCCCCTCCAGCAAAATCAACTCATCCGCAGGTAAATAAGAGCACAGCAGCACATGGCAAGAGAAGCAATCAGCTCCTACATATTCACACGGGCTGAAATTTGGAGCAGCTGTGTTGTCAGTTCATGCACTAGGGAATGAAAGTCATGTGGCTTTTCTGGGTCTGGGAATAAGAGAGTTGCCAGTGTGAAAACAAAGGAAGACATGGTAAAAAGCTAGGAGCTACCCGCAGAGTCCTGAGGTACCTGTTTTCAGAAAACAATCAATTCTGGGATGCAAGGGAAGAATTAAAAAGCTCCCTGGAGCTCCACTGCAGCGTTCAGTACTGTTCCTCATGGTACCCAGTACAAATAAAATGTGAACTAAATAGGCCCATGTAAAGCATATTCAAGCTCACTTTTTCCTTTCCGTTTAGGTTTCTGTTTCAAGGTTTTTTTTCTTTGACTTCTGAATGAAATTTCTGCCTTGCCTTTGTGGCCAACTATGCCAGCCATCTAAAGGTCTCTTGAGAATGAGACTCTTTTCAAGAATTAGTAATCATGTGCGAAGAATTTTGGTCATAAATACTTCAAGGATGTTGTCAAGAATAAGATGCAACAGAAATAGGAAAGTTAAAAAAAAAAAAAAGTAGGAGCAGTCTAACAGAGCCAACTGCTCTTCCTTCTGTCACACAGTCCTTCAAGTATCCTTCAGCACAGGGCAATTCAAGAGGACCCCAATAACTTCATCTGCAGGAATAAGCTGCTGGTCATATCCTCAAGCAACACAAATCTTCCTGTGTTAATAGACACAATGCTAAAATTGACATTTTAAAGACATGTGTACATGTTACCCATCTTTCATGAACTATCATCTGTACCACAGGTAAGCGCCAAAGAGATTTAAGAGACAGTCCCTAGCTAGCAAACACCACTGACTTAAGCCTACACTTAGAGTTTCTGAAACTACTATATGCTTTCTCTATCTGCAATGAAAAGGCATCTCCTTGTGCACTGAAAAGGAGACCATAACTTGGAAGATCACAGCAACAGTGTGCACACATGAATGATAACAAAATCAAATGCTCAGCCTGCCTTTGCTAGTAGTCTGGTATTCTGTGCCTCACCCGTCAATATGAACGCCAAAGGCATCCTTAAACCATCACTTCTCCTCTGCCAAATAGTCTGCGGCATGCATTGTCACCGGGTAGCATCCTACAGCCGCTGCAGCCACAGGTGTGGCCCTGCCTGGGGAAAACACAGCGTGGTCAAGCCTAAGGACCTTTGTGGGAATTCAGTCAGCCTCGCTGCAGTCCAGCAAAGTTACAGCCAAAGGCCGAAAACACAGAGATGTTACATCTTGTTTAACGCTTTTCACCTGTGAAAGAGCACTTTTTAACAGCAGAGGATCCTCGGGAAAGAGAAGCCAGTCTCTAAGCCCCTCTAAGAAAGTATTCAGCATTCCTTGCTACAGTGCAGGTCTCCTTTTCTAAACAAATATTATTTCATTTCTGAAACCCATCAGATTTCTGCTTTGTATTAGCTTACAGAGACTCTCAAAGTATCCCTGAGCAATTTTGGAGTGGTGAGTTTATATGAAGTTCTCTCTGTAGCTGGGGTTCTGTCTGTCACTAACAGATGAGGCAGAGAGATTTTTCCCTCACTTGTTTCATTCCACCCGAAGTTCTGGCTCAATAACATACCTAAATAAAGCAGTCCTGTACCCTTTTTTTCCCCTTTATCTATTGTTATGATGGAGCAGTTCATTACTTCTGCCAAAGCTCCAGTCATTACATCATGACTGAAGTCAGATGCGAGAGAGACAACATGTTTACTATTAGGCAAAACCTGTGCACAAAAGTGGGTTTTGTACCAGGCTTTGGCTGTGGCAAAGCAGGTGGTCACTACCACGAGAACTGATGTCTGGAGGGCAGAGAGTTCCTTTCCAACAACTAGGAGTACCAGGTGAACTGAGATTCCCTTAAGTGTCTAAAGAAATAGCCATATTTAATGATCAGAATATCCTTGCAGGCAGTCTGGGAGGCCAAATGAGAGTCAAAATCCAGGAGACACATTTACAACATCCAATGCATTTCCAGTGAATCTGATTCATACATCATAATCTGAAGGCAGAGCAAAGCACTCAGCAACTACTGCGCTGCTCAAAGTAACAAATGACTTTTCTCAAGGTTTGGGCAAGTAAATAGATGTTCTTATTACATGTTTATATGAATCATTTGAAATGATTTATTGGTTTGTTTTGTCATTAAAACTACAGGGTCTGATTATCATTCAACTTCTGCTGTATGTGTTAAATTTTATCAGTCACATGCACTTTAATTTGGCTCTATTAATGGCTCCAGCTTCTTGAGTTTGAAGAGGCCATGGGGAGTAATGCAAGGATCTATTTTAAGTCTACAGCTATTTTCTATTTTGGCAAAGAAATAACTGACAGTAAATAAATATCATGCCATCGTTTAGATACATGTAGATGATTCTGGATGACCTTATGGAGCCCAACAAAATAGGAAGCAAAAAAAATCAGCAGCCAACATAAGGAATGTGTAAAGATGAGCATAATACCATTAAATGGCTAGTAAATGGAAGCATGGCTGTACTGAGCTAACTTGAACGAACTGTTTGATCACTTCTTCCTGTGTTACCTTTTCAAACTTGAGTCCAAAATTAGTTGTTATTGCTGGACTCACTCCAGCAATAACTTCGGGCCTGCTTCTTGAAATAAAACTATTCATGATATTTTGTTCACAATACAGAAATTAGGCCATTTTTATATTTTTTTCACATACTTCAGTTACTAACATCTGAAGTAGATAAGGATGCATTTGGAAATCTGGGTCTTTGCACACTACAATACATCTCTCCCATTGTCCTATCCTTCCAGTCTAGAGATGCACAGTGGCCCCATCTCCACCCTGAACAGGAAAGAGGAGCGATCTGATAACTCTTTTGCAGCTTATCTTCTGTGCTGCCTCATCAGACCTTAAAAGCAGCCACAGTAGTTAAGGCCTCCAGCAGTTCCCAGGAGTAAATACCTAGGGAAAAATCTAAGAAACACGGGTAGAGTGCAACCCCCACAAATTATTCTCTTGAATTTGGGAGCCACCACTACCTTAGAGACATCATCCCATCAGGAGGTGGCATTTCATCCTTGTGTTATAAGAAATGCAAACAACTGTGCCATATTCACCTTCTCCTGCCCTTTGTGATTTTCTAGACAGTCCCTTTTTTCCTCCCAAGCAACGGGCCCAGTAATTAGCACTCTTTAAAATACAGAGAGCAGTTCCTACCTCTCAGGCAAACCCAGCTATATGCCATCCCTTCCTTCTCCCTCTCCCCACACCAGCCCTTTGGTCCCACAACACAACACTGCTGTGCCAACACAGCCACGGCCTTTCCAAGACCACCCTGTAAAATGTATCCGCAGAGTGATCTGTGGTAAAAATGCCCTGCCATCCAAACCCCCGTATGGTGATACTCCAACCTAGCAACTGAGAGGTGAAATCCTGGTTTGCATCAACTAAAGTGGACATCAGTGTGTGTGTGTACCACTGTGGCTGAAGATGCCACAGCCTGTAAGGCTATGGCTATCCTTTTTTCTGATTAGACCAGCCTATGGTCATCACATGATAATAGACGCATGAGTTAAAGTGATGCTTTAGTCTCTGAAAACCTTCTTGTGAAGTGGGACTTTATTTCCCGTCAGACCATCCAGCTCCCACTCTGCTCTTATTTCCACAGAAGTCTTGAACCTCTACTTCACGAGTAACCCTCAAAATATGGGAGAGTATGAAGCTCTGAATAAAGATCTTGTTCATTACAGTACAGATGACTAAACCAAACTTGATGCTTCATCTCTTCAAAGTTTGCCTCATCTGCTGGCAAAGTAAAAATAATTACAAAATAAAAGTCTTACCTCTTTCCAGGCCACCTTAATGACCCATTAGTAGAGAAATAACTGGTTTAAAGATACACTTTTGTAAGGGTGGATGTAAGAAGGAACACATTAGATGGGGGGTGGCGGGGTGAATTTATTCTGTTGCGCAGTTTCTCTTTCACCCATTTCCCAGCTTGTCCTTATCACCACCAAGATTACATAAGTCTTTCCCCTACTAGGAACTGGTCTTGCTTTAGCTGGTAGTGCTCCAATTAATGTTATCTTTCTCTCTGGAATTGCTAGAATTCCTTACAAATCCTATGTGGGATGATATTATCTTATTTGGCCAATACTTTTAGAATATTTGTTTGTTTTCACTCAGACAAAAATATTCAGGCCATTATGCTGTCCAGTGCATTAGAGCTGAGCTCACTGCCTCTGCTCCAGAAGACATCAGGACTGGCAAGGGCTACCCACAGGACAAACCACCTCCTCTCGGGCTGTGCCAGTGACCTGCCCAGCACAGCCGTCACTGCTGTCACTGATGGTGCCACACAGTTCCCTTCCCATGACAGAGCAAGCCGTAGAGATACCTGAGCGAAAAAAGTTTAGCTCTCAGTTACATAAGATTGTCCGATGATAAATGCAGAAGCCGTTTACACATCTGTTCTTGTACTCAGTTCTCCCCCAAACCTTCTTTGCTCTATTTATCTACTTAGAGGTATTGTACTGTATCCATTTGTGCTGGGTTTGGCTGGGATAGAGCTCATTTTCTTCATAGTAGCTAGTGTGGGGCTATGTTTTGGATTTGTGCTGAAAACAGGGTTGATAATACAGAGGTGTTTTAGTTGTTGCTAAGTAGTGCTTATACTAAATCAAGGATTTTTCAGCTTCCCATGCTCTGCCAGGTGCACAAGAAGCTGGGAGGGGGCACAGCTGGGACAGCTGACCCCAACTGCCCAAAGAGCTATTCCATACCATATGGCGTCATGCTCAGTATATAAAGCTGGGGAAGAAGGAGGAAGGGGGGGACGTTCAGAGTGATGGCGTTTGTCTTCCCAAGTAACCGTTACGCGTGATGGAGCCCTGCTTTCCTGGAGATGGCTGAACACCTGCCTGCCCATGGGAAGCAGTGAATGAATTCCTTGCTTTGCTTTGCTTGCATGCACGGCTTTTGTTTTACCTATTAGACTGCCTTTATCCCAACCCACGAGTTTTCTCACTTTTACTCTTCCGATTCTCTCCCCCATCCCACCGGGGAGGGAGTGAGCGAGCGGCTGCGTGGGGATTAGTTGCCAGCTGGGGTTAAACCACGACACCATTGCTATGTCATACCACAGAGAAAATCAGACTAGTCCTAAGAGCCGGAGCTCTTGAATACAAATCAAGAGTTAAACCTGCAGTAGGTACAAATTGATATATCTCCATTAATTCCTTTGGATCTATGCCACTACTCTGGTTTTCATCAGGATATCTAGTGGGAAAATTTTCAGATGGGTTGTTTTTTAATACTAAGACATAGCAAAATAGTCCAGCCGTAGATCTCTTCCATGGAACAGTCTTCATTTTGAAACACAGATCGTCAGCTTACTTTTAAAAAAATAATGTAACAACAGCCTTTCAGTTCACTCAAGGGTTACTTTTTTTTGCTATTGAGGTTTTGGGTCACTGGATTGTTGTTTATTTGTGGGATTGTTTTAGAAAGCTTATAATTCATATATATCCACACCTTTCAAAAATCACTCCATTGTTGTTAAGGAACTTGCTTTCAAAATAAAGAACTCATCTGCATGTCCTATCCTGGTGCTGGAGTTGCTGGAGTGGAAATCAGAGCTGTAGCCAGTACACTTTAAAGCTTTTTTCACCTAACAGACCACTTAGTTTACACAAATTGCATACTTTCTGGTTTCACCTGTCCAAATTGCAAAAACAAACATCTACAAAAGAGCCAAAGTAAAATCCGAGCATGCATTCAGAAGATGAATGGCACCAAAATGCAGCTGTTCATGGATGGAGAGCATTTACACTTGCATTCAGTGCAGAGTTATCAATGTGACGGCTTCCTTTTGTTACTGCTATGTATTGGCTTCGATTATAAACCACCGCAGAGCTGAGGACAAAGAAAAACTTCCACATTTCCCAGATTATTTCTGGAACACATGAAGGTCAAAAGGGCAGATTCTGCTCCACACCCACCAGCCCGACACCAGTGGAGCGGCTCTACTGCGGAAGAGCAGGCTGGCCCGTGCAGAATTCACTGAGAGATTTTAAAGGAAACTTTTTGATAGCTGGGTTACACCAGTTTACCTAAGATGCTACAGGGAAAGAAAAAAAACGAATTCTGTTTATACTGGGTAAAATCTCCCAGTTCAGTAGTTACAGGCTTGAGTGCTACAGGAGATCTTTTTAATAACAAGTGTGGTTTTCTCTACTGGCTATACTTCCTATATCTCTTTGCTGCCATGAAGCTGCAACTCTTCCCTAGTCTCAAAGGACCACATGTTCTTCCTCTTTAGCCTCCACCACCTCATTTCAAATATTCCTCTCCCGCTGTAACTGTGGCTATCAAAGCAACTGCACAGCAGGCATGCGATCAGCACCCAGGGGAACATCACAGCTCTGGAACCCCTCCTGATACTACACACGCAGTTTCCTCAATCCCACTGCATTTTTTTTTTCTTTCTCCTCCCCACCTTTCCCCAGGCTCTCTCCCTTCATATTTATTGCAAAACACCAGACTTTCTACAATAAAGCAGGAAGAAAACTGAGTCCCTCACTAAATGCAAGCACTGGTTTTATTCCTTCTGCCACTGGACCCCATATGCGCCTTGCATTTCACGCTGTCATGTAATGGAGGGTTCAGGTGTTTCTGATGTTGCTGCCAGGCACTAAAAGCAAAGTGATACAAACGTGAGCTAAAAAGGATCCTTCGGTCCCTAACTGCAATTGCGGATAAAGCTGAGAATTCTCCAGCACATGCCGAGCAGCTGCTGCTGTGAACAGGCTCCAGGGATGTACTTTGGTGCATTCCTGGCCTGACTTAGTGCCTCATGCTAACTCAGTTTTCAGCCACAGTCATTCTTGTACTGGCTTATTATTATAGCACTGTAAAAATAAAATGTTTGGACAGTACTGAAACTTCCTCCTAGCTGCTGCTCTCATTTGCGTAGCAGGCTACTATTCTGTATAATAGGGTGGCGGTTGTTTCCATCCTATTGCTTCTCTGATTTTCCTGTCAGATTATGTTTCCATCTAATGCCCTCCGTACACCTCTAGCACAATTAACAGGGTGGGTACTTGGTCTCTGAATAGCAAAAGTCACACTCAACTCAGCAGGAGCTGAGTAAAAGAAGCATTGGATCTTCTGGACTTGATCTTGTTAACTGACTTGCTAACTGAGATAACATTGAATTTTAATATTAACAGTGTTCCAAAGTATTTTTCTTGCATTTTTATGTTTCTAGAAAAGGTCATATTATTATGTTATAACAGTTAGGAAATATATGTTTTCACATGATTAACGACTTTGTAAGTATTTATGCACCTAAAGGGCATGAATTTGGTATGTGTTTTAATTTGGGTATGTAACAGGCTTTTCAGCATTTAGTGGAGTGAGTTTTACCTGCTCTTGACACAGATATTTTTATGGAGTGTCACACATTTTTGTTTTCTTTCAATTTCTGAATAAAATGGATGGGAAAAGAAACAACTGCAAGCAAGACATTACAGTCCTCACAACTATAAATCTCTCTGGCTAGTGAAAATGCTCAGCAAATGTGGATTCCTTGTTCCGGAACTTGCTCAGCAACACACTTCCAAAATATCTTCATTCTTGTTAAAGTCACTGATTCTAGTCACTCCAGTGAAGGCCTTCTGACTAAAAAATTAAGGAAAATTTATTCCTTTATCTTTATTTGATGTTTGCATTACAGTTTTGCACCTCAGTGGCACCTTTGAGGCAACTGATACTTTCCAAAATCACCTTTAAGGAAAGACCGACAAAAAACCTTCTGCAAACAGAAACAAAAATACAGTTAGATGAGAGCCTGTGTGGGAACCATGAATGTCTTCTGTAATATACAGTCTTTTAGAAACAGTCCTCGGTGTTTTCCAGGCTGCGTATAAGACTGAGACCCTCTAGCCCAGGAAAAGATTTGACGTATTAATTATTGTTGGCTATTTCTAAACTGGAGAATGCAGGAACACTTCCAAGCTCAGTTTGACCTTGTGGTTGCAATTTGACTTATATCAAGGTGAATCTAAGGTATGCACAAGTCACCCTGCCTGGATGTTCAGTTCCCATACAAAGGACACCTGGGTGAGTATGTTGGAAGACATTCCCACCACCCTACTCTGACCAGACCTGGACAAATGAGACTCAGGCCTCTGGTCAGCCCATCCATTCTTGATAAGGATTTCAGGCAATGTCCTCAATAGCATCATGTTATTAATCCTCCAAAGATGCTGCAGTTCAGTAAAATTTTGATATGGCCATCCTTATTGGTCCAGAACAAAAGACATTTTACATATTATCCATATTGTCCTGGGCAGTCCATATCTATAAATAAATAAACCAATGAAGATGCTTACAAAAACAGTATTGAAAAAATTAGGAGCAAGTTGGTTTTCACAGTGACCAAAACCAAACTGTAATGGAGTTAACTGTATTTAAAAAGAGAAATATTGGTGAGAGTTCAAGTGAAATATGGTCTGAGCTTTTTGGCCTGGACTGCTTTTGTTTTCAAAGAATTGTGTTTGCCTCCCAGAGCAGGTGAGGAATAGGAATGTGGAGAAGAGTGATCAAATTTCATCAGAAAAAGTACTGAGGAATAAAAGCAGCCATTACATTAATCCTCATCTTCAGACAAATTCTACTTCGTGTGAAGTTGGTGAAGGGAGTCAGCAAAAGGTGACAACAGGGTAATCTGCCCTTTCCATGTCCTTAAGCCTCTTGAAATATCCACTATCCTTGTCTTCACAAGAGTTAGACTTTTAACCCTTCAGCCGATGTACAGGAGTTACACTCTTTTTCAAAGAAGGAGGAAACCGTGCTTTCCCCATCTGGAAGGTGCCTTGGCACCCTGTTAGCATCCTGACGGCCATTTGTGTCAACGATTACACTCACCCTCACTTTTGATTTGCAGGTAAAACCTCTGAGTCTCTGGCCCAGAATCAATTCTCTTTTATCTTGGTGGGAAGATTTCTGTCAGCCGTCTAAAAGTTAGACCCCTCGTCCAAACAGGTGGCCCAGGCATATGTGATGGGGGTCCCACTCCAACCTAAATGTCTAAACTGGCTTAAGTCCAGAGAAGGCTCCCTCTTTGCACTGATTATATAGGCTAGACCACTAGCTTAAACCAGACCTGCAGCTTTTACACAGCTAATGCTGGATTAAATTAATCCCAAATCCCTGACTTGTGTGGTCTTCAGACAGCCTCCAGCCACTCTAGCTCCATTTTGTCTTGAGTGTCCTGACCACTGTATACTGAGAGCCAGTTGTACCTACATTTCTTAAGAAAATGCTATGGCACTACAGACCAGTGTAGTATCTGCCTATTGAACCATGTTGAAGTGGTCCTGAGGCAATTTACAAATCCCTGTTCCCTTTTTAGGCTATTTTTATACAATATTTACATCAGAGTAACTCTAACACCTTCATTAATATTATCTGAAGTATTGAGGTTACTCCTGACCTTTAGTAAAAGTAGCATAAAGCCAAGACATTTTTGAAAGAGAAACTCAGCAGAGCCTGTTTTCATGCAAGTTGTACCTATAAAATCTCTGCTAAAAACAGAGCACTCACTGACTTGAAAACCATCTGATTCTTAAACAATATCCCAATCCAAACAAACTGATCTTTAAACTGGACCTTGTAATTCTTTTTGCAAAATCAGCCCTACCGTTGAGGTACATCTGTTGAGCATGGAGTCAGATTATTTTTTCTGTGCCTGAGTATTTCAGTAATCTTGCAGATGAACTCTGTAAGCTCTGGTGCAATTTAAAAGCTGTACACTGAATATGCTCTTTTTAGCCCCTGCCAAACTCTAGCTCACTGCAGGATCAACATATACATAGCATTCAAGCTGTAGGCTGTCTCTGAAAGGACAGTTCAGCATAGTCCTTAGACTACAGTAGTGCCATAACACGCCTTCTAGTCACATCTAAACCACATCAACCTTGCCCACAATTAAGCACACGTGAAGGAAGGCTGGAGAGCGAGTGGGCTGGTGACCTAGTTGTCTAGACCCTCCCCAGAGACAACAGAGGGAGATAAGCACTGCCCCAGGGTAACACATCTTGGATGGGACAGGATGGGGTGGGAAGAATCACCCTCTGGAAGTACCTATTCACTGTTCCCTGTGCAAGGATTGAAGACAACCATTTCAGGATAGACCTCTGACTTTTAGATGGCTAAAGTCTGTTAAGATGAAACCCATCCATCCCTGGACAGGAGACGCTCACATTCCTGTTTTTTTCAGCCAGCTTGTTTGTCTTTGCCCTGAGATGAACTCCCATTAATCTTAGAGTAAGTTGTGGCTGAGAAGTAGTTTGTGAATCTGCTTTTTATCTTTACCACCTTTCAGCTCTCATTTACCAGCTTCCAGCTCAGCCCAGGTCCCTGGCCGTGCCCATGTGCATATAGGCGTGCTACCAGGCATGCCAGCACTGCTCTCAAGACGGGGCCTCAGCCACCCAGCTGCGTAGACACAGCCTTTGGCATCTCACTAAAGAAAGGACAATAGAAACTTTATATTCCTGGAATGGCCTTGCTTCCTTACAAGAATATCTCAAGGGATACTTATTTTCTGGAGTTTTTCTTCCTGGGAGACTACTCACTCTGTTTGTAGTCACTCATGAGAAAGGGAAGAGAAATAAATGCCATAGCGATAGGACATGAAGAAGTGTATGTAATTTGGCGAAGACTGTCTGAGTGCTGAACTCAAGTACTACTGGGGCCATAGCATTTACTAAGCTTTACATTCAGGGCAATACCCCAAGCTCTATTTTCTCTCTGTTATGTTCGTCCTGGCTATTAATAGCCTATATGACACCCATATGACCAAATAAATCTGGCCACTGTGGAGGACCCCAAAGAAGTGGCTTGGTTGTGCTGTGTGTGGGCTGAGTTTATGAGCAGGTTTTGAGGAAGCTGTTCAGGGGTTTCACCGCCCTCTGGGGAAGCGTCCCGCACAGCAGCTTTCAGGGTAGGAGGGAGAGGAGAGGAGGGAAGCAAGACCCCCTGTGTGGTGGCAATACCTCTGGCCGCTGCCAGCCCGGGGCCAGAGTGGGTCTGGGACCTTTGCAGTCCAACCCGGGTGCCTAAAATGCCTGGGCTTGGGGGCCAGGGGGAGCAGTCTCTACCCCTGAGTGAGAATTTCATTCTTTGTTTGTAATTTTACTTCATTCCATTTTGAAGCAGTGAAAGAGTAAGACAATACAGTAAATAAAATCTGGAGTTGCTTATTCAGTTTTTACTTCTTTTCAGTTTGTCTCCTAAAAACTAAGGGCAAGTTAGTTTGTTAAGACTAAGGGCCTGGATCATTAGGCTTTTACAATTTTTTTTTCTTAGCAGCAGAGTAATGCCAAAGTGTTAATAATATTCCTTGCTAAGGTTCAAAAAAATATATTTTTTCTGCAATTAAGCCAGGTTGGGGTTTTTTTTTTCATTTTACCTACAAAACTGGTAATGGAATTAAAAAATGGTCTGTGCTTTGCCTTCCCCCAAGAGACCTTGGCTAAGTACTACTTCAGATAGTGGCAAAACATACAAGTAACTTGCTAAAGGGACTATCCCAGCACTGAATTTACTGCAGAACAAACAAATGCGACATAAGCAAATAGGTGAACTCCTGACAAGGGGCTGGGCAGGGCAAAGACTTGAGGTTTGTTTCATTGGTTTCTCTGGTTCAAAAGGCTTAATTTCTCAGCAAAAAACTAGCAGTGCATGGCCAGGCAGTAGCAACTAGGTATGTTAACTAAATAAGCAATTTTAAACCATTCAATCAAGCTAGCCAAGGGGAGTGGATGAAAAAGGCATTTTTAAAAGCTATTCTGTGCACTTGAAGTGTCTTTTTTCATTCCTCCGGTCTCCAGATTCCAGGACACGTCTTTGCATGTCACCGAAATCTAGATGAAATCTCAAAGACTGAAAATCTCTGCTGGGGGCTTAGGTGGAACTTGCGTGGTCATAAACCTTGAATGGGCTGCTACACTGGAGGAATTTCATTCAGAGAGTTCCTTTCCATTTTACTAAGTATATTTTATTTACACTTTGTAACTGTATCTTCTGCCTGCACTACCAAAACCTCTTAGCAACTTTTCAGCAATGAATCTTCTCTATAATGTGCTTTTTAAAGCTTCCTGAAATGAACTCTTCACACTGTATATATTAGAGAACTAATATTGTACTAAAACTCTCTTTTGACTGCATGTTTTTCGAAGGGGCAGAGGAGTTCATTCTTCCTATGCCTCTCAATGGTACGTATCTCACAATCATCCATCATGTGCAGATCAGCAAGGTCGTCATCAGAATGAAGAAATAAGAGTTTTAAATTGCAGTCCTACCACCTGAGAAATACCCTGGCTTTAAGACTTAGCAGAGTGTTTGCATTCCTGTCACGTAACCTTGCACATCCATTTAAGGTTAAGGCTCTGTCTGAAATATGGCATTCTGCAGGATTAGCTATACGGATCACAGCATGGCTGATGTATGGATGAAGTGGCATTTTCTTTGTACCTTTTATGTTAGAGGATCACTCTGATGCTGGAATTTTAACATCTGCAGTGTATTTTGTTGACAGTTCAGACGAGCAATGCTCATGTCCTCTAAGAAGCAAGTTAAGTTGTCAGCAGGTAAAGGCACAAGCGTATGCCATGTTGCTATTCTATGCAGATAGGCTTGGTTGGACTGGCCGCATTTCCCCAGTATGCTCAGACTGTACTCACTAGCCATATAAATGTCAAGAAGAAATAAACTAATTTTGTAATGTGATCAAAAGGCAACCATTTCTGTGGCATGACAATGTTCTATGAATTATAGCTTGCATATGGCTTACTTAAAAATTGCTCTACCTTCGGAGGTGTTTTATATGGGAAATATATGAAGATATCATTTATAGGTATTTCAGATGAAATTAATGAAAAATATGAACCCATGCACATGAATAGAACAAAATTAAAACAGGGGCTTCTGGAAATCCCGAAGAAATGGGGTTCCCTCTCTGTATTAATTTTTCTGTGTGTTCTGGAGTAGGTTTCTAAAGGCTGCCACAACCAGCAGGCTCAGCAGTAGCCATAGTTAAGCCTGCTCAGGTAGAGGATTATGCTATGTTCAAACAGGTTCTGATACATTCTGCCCAGCCCTGTTCTTGGCATCTGGTGTCCTGAGAGACATTAATACTGGTCCTTTTCGAGGTTACCTCTTCATTCCTCAGTCCCATACTTTTAGTGTCCTTGTAACTGTCTGCCTTTTCCAGATGTAAGACAAAGCATTGCTTGAATTTGGCAGAAGAGAATAGAAACCTGTAGTTGCTTTTACTGCAGTGTTTTCTTTAGCTCTAACAAGGAGCAGGCAGTATAAAACCATATCAGCAAATCTGTTCTGTTTCAAACTGAGTCTGTCTTTTCTTTCCCTTGGTGATATTCAGAGGTATTTAAACACCATGACTAACAGTATCATATGGTTAATCAAAAGATTTTTCTATATGGTACCTACAATAAAATCTTTTCTTCCAAAACACAACAGAGAATATATACTGGACATATATGCTGCTTGTATATTTAAGCGGTATGTACTTATTTGAGCCATCACACAAGACCCAATACAAAAGGAGATGCCACTAAAAATCAACACCTCCTAAACATTGCTTCATTCCATTAGCTGAGAGACAATTTTTACCAGCACAAGGGTTCAGATATGCTATTTAGTGTAATAACTAATGGTAATATTTATAAAAACAATCCTAAACACAGGACATATCTGTAATATTTCCTCCTCACCCTTTTTCTTTCCTTTATCTCTACACTCCCACTGTCCCAAACACCTCTATTCACTCCTCATGGATTTCGGGATCCTGTTCTAACCTGCTTCCTTTGCACTTTTTGAAAGGGGTTGAATTTCACCCACTTCGTATCACATGCTTTGACACTTGGGTGCTACAACAGAAGATGGAAAGTAGGCAATGCATATTCACAGATCCTGAAACAAAAGAAAGCAGTAAAAGACATTAGAATTGTAAAACATAGCAAGAAAAACACATTATTCCCCAAGGGAAAGGAACTATTATTTTTATCTTTGTGTGGAAGAAGGTGATGCTGCAGTCACCTAACACATTGGTAAGATTAAAGGCTGTTGAGATTACTCTTTGGCAGCATTCCGAAGGTGAAAAAGGCACACGACAGTCATATGAGGAATACAGAAAGGTAGCAATAAAAACATCTTCATAGTTGCCACCCTAGCTTGGAAGCCTACTGGCAAAATACAGAAGTTTTTTTTATACTAGAAAAATCTTGAGCTGTATTCTGCTCAGCTATACCTTCGTAAATCCTGTCACTGAGATAGCTGCTAATCATTTGCACTCCTGTAAGCCAAACTGGAACCCACAAATGTGTATTCACAGCTTTACCTAAATAAGAACTAGTAAACTCACCCAAAAATGACAAAGAAGCCAAAAGCCATTGTTCAAACTTTTGAGGAATAAGCAGCCACTAGAAATATTCTTAAGATTTTGTTCTGATTTTTATGCTAGGCCACACAGAAATAAAGAAATTATAAAGATATATTAGGTAAAAGTGATCGTATTGCAAAAGGAGAATAAGCCAAAACATGTCTGTAAAATACTGGGTTTATTGTGTTACATGTTTAATATCTAAAAATAAAGCCTTGTTTATTCAGTTTTGATGATAACATTGACTCACCTACCACGCAGCAAACCAAAGATTTCTCTATTGCGTTTGTTTTGCAGAAGTAACTTGCAAAACAAGAAGTCCTTTTAGTGACAATAATATTTTATAATTGCAGGAGGGCTGTCATTTTTTGGGTTGGGAACATAAAATAGCACTTTATGTTTACCGTGTTCATACTCATAAATGTAAGTACCCTGGAGTGGAAGACTTGAAAGGCTTTACATATAAGCTGCCTCACAGGGCATCACACGTGTTCCCTCATTTGATATAAACAGCTTCTGCTTTCCCCTGGATTGTTCTTTCCTCTATTTGGCTTCACCCCTTCTGAGGTCAGAGATGTATTGTGATGATCTCTGCGTGATGAGGGAGGTCAGCCATGGCCATTTGGAGATGCAGAAGCTGGCTCTGTGCATGAATCATGCTGTAAAGAAGACAACAGTCCGTCCCTCAGCTTTTATTCAAAATTCCCACTGACTTCAGTGAAGCTTCTTGTTAACAGCAGACACTTTAGAAAAATGCAAGTGGACTAGACCTGTTGCTTCGATTGAGACTACATCTCCTTAACACAGTGAGATATGTTGCTGAGGTGCCTGGCGATATGCTCTAGGTGTATAGCCCTGCACCTCCAAACATTTCTGAGTAATAATAGGGGTTTTTTAATTTCTTCTGACTTCCTGTGAGAACAACTGCAGAAGTAAATTAACTGAGTTACTAGAAAGAGATCATTAGACTCCTTTAACCCGTCCTAGGCCAAGCCTTTCTTAAACCAAAATGTCCAGCCAGCAATAAGTAAGAGTTGCATGACTGTACCTGTGTAGCATTTGTCCCATGATGTGGGATGACAAGGAGCAAAGGCCAAGTACACTGAAAGCAGAGGAAAGGTTTGGAGATACAGTTAACCTGAGACCAGGAGAGCTGGATTCAGTTCCTGGCTTTGTCACAGGCTTTTTCTGTGACATCAGATAAATCACCCAATTTCCCTGTGCTCCGGTTCCTAGACATAACATCAGGATAACACATGAGGAGGTTCACAAGGAGAAGAGTTGAGCACAACCCGGGCTGTGGTCTTCCATTAGCATGTTATCATTCTGCAGCTCACACACCTGGCAAGTAACACTGCACTTGAGTCAAGCTCTGCTTTTTTTTCTTCTGCCCTCTGCTTGTCTTGTTCACCCAGCAGCAGGTCCATCTGGGCAGTGGTCAGCCCTTCCTACATGCAGTGCAAGGTCTTGCGGGCACAGTCGTACTGTGAGCAATGAAGAGGACCTGCACAGGGGCCCATCTGAAAGCTACGTGGTGACACACCTGCCCTGCTCCTGGAGGCACACACACAAGGGCCATGTTTGAGTTTAGTGATGTACCAAAGCGCTGAGCAAATGCCTGTGCTCAGGGTGGCTATAGCAGTGGCCACTACACGGAGTAGCACGGTGAAATAGGTTACTCAGGTTTGGCAGATGTCACTACACAAGGACCATTGCATCAGTGTCATTAGTTATTAGCACCAGGCAGGCAGCTCCCTTCTCCTGGGCCCAATGTTCCAGCTCAGAAAATAGGTGTGGGGCTGTGAAATGGGCAGTTGCATCATAAGGCGACAGCAGCTACCCCAGGCTTGCAGGTTGGAAGAGGCATTGGCCAGAACACGTTCCTTAGGAAAACTGCAGCCCTGAGTGCTCAAAAGAGGAGAAAGCACGCACACGCTCAGCGCTGGGGACAGGGCTTGCCTCGCAGCCTACACAGCGCCCGCAAATACGGGGGAGTGAAATTCAATTGTTGAACACCACAATCGTCTCACTTATTCAGTTGGAAAACTAGCCTTCAGACTAATCCTCCTTAGAGACTAGTTACGAGGAACATTTCAGCTTGTAATGTTGTCATTTTGGTTATGCACGTGAAGACAAAAAAAAAGAACAGCTTGATTTGAAGTGTTCAGCACCTGCAGCTCCTATTGACTTCAGTGAGATTTCTGACTGCTTGACACTTCTAAAAATGAGACCACTCATTTCACAGCAGAAAAGGATTCTTTTTTTCTTCCTTGTAACCAGAACTTGTGTATAAATCATATATAAACTAGGGGGAAAAAAAGCTTTAGGGCTGAAATCATGCAGAGAATTTTCAGCCAAAAAGTGCAGTTATCAGCATATAGAGACACAGGTATTTGTAGACGTCTCCACTTACACTGCAATATGGTGTTCCACTGCAGTACAAAAATAGAAACGGTACGAGTATGACTATTACTCTAAGAAGTTATTGTAGCTGTAATAAGTGATTACAACAGTTAGCAGATTGTTTTAAGACTCATTTTAACTTCACCTCCTCACTAGTCTCCCCGGGATTTTTTGTTTTGTTATTCTTTCAAGTAAGTACAAACTGTTTTTTGCCTTTTACAGGCCCTAATGTTCAACTCCATTTTTATATCTCTCAAAAACAGCAACTTCTGATTTAAATGGCTCTGAGCAGGCATTCATAATTGAATTCCACTACAATTTTTGAATAAAACCACAGATAGGCTGTTTGTTTTTTCAAGCTAAAATTAGTTATAGCCATCAATACAAATGGTCTGCATACATGCAGGTTTGTGTGGTGGGCTGCCCACAGCACCCGCATGGTGCCAGATACAAACTTAAACTAGTAATTTGGAAGGATTTCAACATCAGCCTTCCCGATTTCCCTGTCTAGGGGCTTTCTGAGTAATTAAAGATTGCCTGGCTCTTGCTGGAGGCCACCAGTGCATTAGCTAGTATCAACACTGAGCTTTGGAAAAGTGTGGCTACCTGTATTTAGTGTCTGTGTTCCATGACTTGTGAAAGGGTGACAGGGCTCATGGTAGGGAAGAAGAACCAGTCACCACACACCTTGCCATCAGTGAGGCTTTGCAGCTGCTTCAGGGGATGATCTCAAGCAAACTGGGAAAACACTAGAGGAAACTATCATAAGATGTATGCAAGTTTGATTGGAAATGCTACCTTCAGAAAGCAGTTTTCAATACTGGTCTATCAAAATGGAAGGACATCCTAAAGCAAGGTCTGGTACTGCTCCATATTTTCATGAGAGATGTGGGCGACTCAGTATAATGTATGTTTGAGTTTGCAGATGATACCAAACTGACAGAGGCTGCACACCTGTCGAAGGATAAGCATTCAAAAGTATCTTGAAAAATAGGGAAAAAGTAGTCTTAACAGAATAAGATGCAGTTCCAGAAGGTACAAAGTTATAGAGTTAGGGAGCAATAGCAAATCCCTCGAGTATGAGAGTTTGATGGGCAATGGCAGTTTAGACAACAGTTCCTCAGAAGAATATCTGCAGCCTACAGTAGATCACAAGGTGAACACTAGTGAACAGTATCATGCTGATGTAAAAAAATAAATACACTGAAACACTTTGTTAAATTATGTGTAAAACCTTAATTAAGTTTCCTGCAGTCCTCAGAAAAAACTAAACGGGAAGGTTCTGTATAGTTCTCAGCCATAAAGTTCAAGGAAAACACAGAGCAGTGGAAAGACCTCAAAGGAAAGCAATGAGAATCCCCAGAAGCACGCGGTCTCTGAGGGACAGTTGAAGGAAATCAGGCTGTTTAGGGAGGAGAAATGTGGAGGGACGTCTAATAACCATCTTCAAAAACAAAAAGGTAATTGCAAAGAAGAAGCAAATAGATTGATTTCATTGTCCAATGTGGAAAAATAAGAAAGAAAAGCCAATGAAAGTCAGATAAAAGGCTGGGGAAATCTTTCAGGTGAGAAAGTTGCTTAAGTCAAGGAACAGATTGTCCTGGACACAGGTGTGGGATCTCCACCACTGAAATGGCTGGGAGGAGACTGGACAGGTGTTTTCTAGGAATAAGGTGGATCCTGCCCTTGGGTGAGGAACAGAGATTTCCATTGCGTTCTCCACAATTTCTGTGGATGCCCAAGGCATTCCCAGCCAGCTGACAATGCACAGGAAAGAGTAAGAAACTCAGCTTCCAATGACTTTTAGATGTATGTTACCCTCTAAAACCTGACAGCAACCCCTAAAATTACACCCTACTGCAAGTCTATGAATTGCTTGATATTCCACTCCCTCTAGTGTGGACTTCTTCATTCACTGTGACTTCTCAATGCAGCTGTAGTCCAAATGTCCCTGAAAAATATATTTGTGTTTGACTCTGAAGATCCTTAATAAAATAAGGCCATATGTTTGGACAGATCCGTGAAGCAAGCCTTGGGCCGGTGTCTTCCTTCACCATTAGATAACTTTATCAATATGACTTTATTATATCTAGTTTTTAACATGATAACTGAAAGCACAGTTCTTTGGATGGATGGATGCATGGTTACCCTAACAGACTGTTCATAACTTCTTATAAAAAATTTAGGTGGGAAAAAGTTCTTCCAGGAACTCAAATGCCTTCAGGTTGAAATAAAACAATAATAGCATCACAGAAAAGAGAGCAAAAACTGCACAGGGAGGAGATAACTTAGACCAACTTCGCCACTTCTGCTGTGAGAGAAACTAAGCGTAGACTGGTGTGAAAATCTTCTGCATCAAGGACACCAGGGCCAGAGTGCAACCAGGGGGAGAAAGGAGAGTAAAGAGAGCCAACATTACCAGTGGGAAGACAAGAGCATATGAAAATTGAAATTAGGCCAGTACCATTTATTATTGACAAGTTTTCTTTTAAAAAATACCACCTTCTTATTTGGAAAGAGCCTGAGAGTGAACAGTAGTGCTTACGGCCCTGGGGCTGGGAGGATGAGAAGGTGAGGAAGGGAAGAGAGCTGGGGAGGTGGGACAAAGTCCTCAACAGGGATGTGGGTGAGCGCGAGTCAGAGCTGCGGCTGGGGGAGGCACACACACCTCCCGAGGGCTGATGGCAGTGGCCAGCCTCCATCACTGGCACCGGGCAGCCTGATCGGGGCTGGACAGGTGAGAGCACAAAATAGAATTAATTCATCAACCTAATTGTCTCTTAGCAGCTGACACACGGCTCACTAGGAGAGGGTGGTGAGTAAGGTACTTACATAAGCATTTATAAAGATTGGTATCTAAATTATTGCAAACAGATAATTTTGTTTCCAGGCAGGAAAGGGCAGATAACTATTAAACTGAGAAATGATAAGCAAGTTTTCATGAAAATGTCCTCATACAAGTTGAGCAATGCTTGCAAGATACACACCAGATCTATTAGCAGATGGCAGTTCTGCTGGGGAGGGGCTTGATTCTCTGACTAGTCAGTAAAAATGGCCATTTCTTATCCTAAAATGATATAAAGATGGGACCACGGGAGCACAGACATCAAAAAATCCTGTGCTGCCATGTGTGTTATTTTCTTTTAATTTCTTGTGAGAATATAGCTAAATTTCCATAGAGGAATAAGATCTTACCCATTTGGACTTCTGCAGTAAAGGACGTGCTAACACGATGTGCACCTTCTGCCCGGGGCAGGGGAATACACCTATTCCTACTTCGGTTCATTGGCAGCTCCCAGCACAGCAAGCCATTTCCTATGAGCTCTGACTCATTTTGGGAAGGAGTTTTGGGAACGTTTTCTTAAAGACCACTTAGAAGGCATTAACCAGTGTAACCCCCGCAGGTACATCTCACAGGTCCCACTCGGTGCTCGATCCCGAGAGGCACAACTCAGGAACAGCAGGTACAGTCACGGCGCAAATGGGAGCCGTGGGTACCTCACACCCCAATGCGCTGTGTCCCACTAGGGAAGAACAAACCCCTTGAGGGACTCAAGCTTTCCCCCCCTCAATCCCCTTAGCAAATACACTTCTGGTAGCACCTGCCTGCTTCAGTCCTGCATCTTTGCCATTCAGCTCCCTCGCGACAACCTGGAGAGCCGTGGTGCAAGCAGGCGGCTGCAGGGGCTCCAGGTGGGACGCCTTTGCTTGGGGCACCTCGGTCACCCCCTGCGGGGTGCTTGGGGGCCACCTCGGTGGACTGGACACCAAGGACATGAGCTCTTTCAGTCCCCAGCTACGGCTTGTCATCTCCAGGGCAACAGCTCATGCTTTTAGCTCTATAAGCATGAGTCCCTCTATAAGCATGAGTCTTCAGTCCCTATAAGCCTTGTACATCAGAAGAGACGAAACCCTGTATTATAGATGTTATTCTGCTCTGGCTAATGAAAGAAGACCCCACATAGCCTCACTGGATGCTCAAAATCTTTTAGAAAATGCAGAAATCTCTAAAATTCCATATAAAAGGACCTTCCTCAGTACTTCATATTAGCGTAAGTGAATTTTCTTGGTGGTTCTGTTAATGAGACTGATATCATGCTATTTTGTTAATTGTCTCAGAAAGACTTGCTCAAATAATGCAAAAATGAATTAGCCAAAATCATTATGAAGATCATAACATGTTTACTTACCTGTTTCTGTGCATCTATAATATTAACTATCCACAACTACTCAAGTTCCTCCTGGTTGTTTTCATGACACTTTGACGAACACCATGCTGTATAAGATGCATGAGCTGTTCAGCTACAGGACACGTTTTGAGAGCAGGCTACTTGTTATGCTGCAGTTTGAAATGTTCCCATGATCCTGTCTGGCTGCAGAAGAGAACCCGTTGATACGGTCAATCGCTACTCGGCTGTCCAATGTTGGGTACATTAGCGCTGGGTAACAAATAATGTCCAAATAATCTATTAACACAAGCCATTGATAACTAATTGGAAATCAGAATCAGTTCATAAATGACTCATAGGTAGAAATAAGGCCTGTATTTGAAGTTGCTAACATTTACAACAGATAATGTGCATTCTGTTCTCAGCCACTTTCCACAGACTCTGGATTCCTACCAATTGAAAGCTCAGTGTCTTTTGTTTTCATTTTTTTGTAAGAACCACAAGAAAAGGGTGTTTATGTGAGATAAGGCACCAAATGGCTAAAATCTAAATGGTTCTCTGTCTTGTAGTGAAAATTAAGTGGTGGCTAACTTTCAAAGGCTGTAAGCAAAATATTCCATATTGCATGAACTGCTCTGCAAAACCCAATTTATGGAAGAAAAGATGATGCTGCTGTTAGATCAGTTTTTTACAGAGCCCTCCAGTTGCTCTCCCCTCCCCTTTTAGATGCAAAGCATGTAATTCCTGAAAGTCAGCTAAGACAGCAAGAGACATTACCCTTTGGTAAAATCCCAAAGTGCTATATGGGGAAAGTATTTACAACTGAATATACAAACCTGGCAATCCTGCAAGTAAATTGTGAACTCTGACTCAGGGAAGCCTCATATTGTATTAATTTAATGTGAAGGGATAGTACAGAAATTTAATGAGCTTCTACTGGAAACACAGGAACGCCCATTTAATCCTGGGTTGAGTAGGTGGCCTGTCCTGCCATGCGTCTAACCCAGCAGCCACAGTCTGAAGAGAGGCAGTAGCAAATACACCAGAGGCAGGTACAGTTAGTCTTATTATAAGTAGTTATGAAGCAAAACGCCAAAGAGAACATTTCTTCCTAGCCCTGATCATATTTGTATAACTTTAAAGACTTTAAAACACGTGAAATCCAGAGGCCATAGTAATAGGGAAATACATTCCTTGTATGATAGTTTTTAAGCATTTAATATTGTGCAAAGTTGCCAACATTCTAGACTTATTTTTACAAGTACATAGAGGTGACAACTACTTACTAGAGTCTACAGGATTTTTCCACAAGGGGATCTTTGGCTGAGCAAATTAATTCCAAGTCCAAAGTTTGTAACAAACAATGAAACAAACCAGTGCAATGTCACTGTGAGCTTGGTGTTGGCATTAGGATCATCACTGATAAATCCAGCTTTAACATGCTGAAAGCCTCTTAAAGAAAGCAGATTGACTTGATGATTTTGCAAATATTTGCATAAAAATGAACATTACTACTGAGAAAATTGTTTTGTTAATTTATTCCAACTTGTAAAATCCTTTAGGTATGAAAATGTAAATATTTACCTAGCCAGAAGTGCTTTTCCTAAGTCTCTCTTCAGACAAAAAAAACTTATACAACTATTGTTTGTTATATAAAAATAGGAACCACATTGGAACATTCAGCAAACTGCTCTCAGTTACCCCAGTGCAGCCCAGTAGGTTAGGCATAAAAACTTTAGACAGGAACTGGCAGGAGATATTTCATTGCATTTGTGTGACATTCTTTAACTGGTTTTCGTACATTCCAGTTTCATGTAAATATATCCATGTAGAGCTAATGCTGTGCTACAGGTAAATGTTTGAGACTCTGCAAAGATTAAAGGGATACTGTTAACCTCACTCTTGCCTTTAGCTGGAATATTTCCTGAATTTTTTGGAGCTTTTATGTATTTCTTCTTTAATTTAAGAGCAAAAATAATTAAAACGGTTCTTTTTCTGGCAATTCCTTGTCATTTGAATGCTAGAAGCCACAAACATATTATAGGAACCAAGTAGCCTTGACATTGTGATACTAAGAGTCTTAAAATAAAGGAGAAAGGAATAAAATAACCCCTTGAACCTCATTTTAATTCAAAAGAGAAAAAAAAAATTCCAGGCTTGTTAACATAAACAGTATGTGCAAATATGCATAAGACAACAGCCAACAGCCCCTTGGTAACATTTTTCCCACAGGAGAGAATTCCAGCAAAATTGTAGGCTATGTACAGATACTTTATTTTCTAAACAAAAATTGCATTATGCCAAAAGACGTATACATTTCAACTACTATTAGAGTGTAATTAAATTATGTTAGTTATCTTTGTTTGTAATACAAGGAACAAGATTTCTGTTGAAAGCACAAGGCGCTCCTAAGTTAATATCCTTTCATCTCACTAAGTGTCACACTGTAGGTGGTCTGCAGTGTTTTCTCTATACAGAACTTTTCACAGGATTTTCTTGATTCAATGCTACTTTTTAGCTTTTGGGTCAAGTGAAAAAAATAGCAGGAAAGCCACAAGAGGACAAATTTGCCTTTCACTTACACCATGTAAATCCTGTTGAATGGGGAAAGCAGGACAAAGACTGAATACTGTGCCTTTGACATAAGGAGAAATACAAATATTTCATGAACAGGGCAACAAATGTCTTTGAAATTTGCAACAAAGTAACAATTTCAGTAAAACCGCAGAGCCCATTATTTCCTATTCATTGAAAACATATGTTGATGCTGTTGCACATCAGAAACAATCAGAAGTCATTTTATTTCTTATTTCAAAGACTAAAACAGTAGCTTACTTTTTAATACATAACCAATTGTTACAAAACATCTGGTGAGCTGTACCTTTCATAGTTTATAGACAAATTCTTTCTTTAAAGGCAAATTGGAAAATTTTATGCTTTCTTTTCCCTATAAATGTAGTATTTCCTCAGCCCCTGTAGAACTCCTTTGCCTTGCTTACTCACTATTTCCATGCCGCCGGTGGACGTGGATATTGTGTATATGTCTTTAAAAAGAAAAAACATATTTTCTGGGGCAAATTCTTCCTCTCCCCCTCTTCACTTCCCACCTCCCTCTTTTCCTTGCACCTCTCCGTGTCACATTTTGCTCCCTCGGTTCATCGCCCAGCATGCCACGCAGCAGCCTCACTGGCTTGCACTGTACGGATATTAGCTCAAAGTCTTCCATGTATAAAGAAGAAAACTAATGCCATGCCAAAAACTTCCAGTGTAAAATGTGAAACCGCCTTCCTTTAAGAAGGGGCTGCTAAGTTTTATGTACTCCGAGGTCATAAATGCTAAGATATGTTACCCGGGTCTCTCTTACTGTATTAAATCTTAGAAAGCTTTCTGCAATATTGCATTTGCCTCATAAATCTCATCCTAGAGCCAACGATCCTCATATCAGATGACCCTATTGTAATTTCAAAACTCACGTGCCAACTCATTGACATACGAATTTGAGTTTCCTGGAGGTTTACGTAATGCACTGAGGTCAGATGTGCTGAAGTAGCAGCCTCCAAACACGCAGAGCAACCTTTTTGATTGCTAATGATGCCACTAAACTAGATTATCAAGGAATAATCCAAGACACCCAGCCAAGCCTTTACAATTGCCAAGGCCAGAAGGGCCAGGAGGTACGAAATGTCAGGTCTCTCCCGACAAGAGGAGATGTCCTTGCGGGTTACTGCAGCGGTGCAGGGACACCTCGTCAGAAAGCAGCACACAGGGAGCAAGGGGGAGAGCACACGCTGTACAGCATCAGTCTGACAGATAACCCAGAAAAGAGTAGAGGAATGCAGATCCACGAAGCGCAAAGTATGGGCTCGGTAATCCTCCAGTAGCAGAAAGAAAAAAATCCTGAAGAGAGAAAGATGTTAAAAATTATTCCTAAACAGGAAAAGTGCAAATGGCACCAGATCCATGTTTAGTTGTAACATGAGCAACAACCAGAGGATGTGGTTTTAGTAAAGACAGACGTTACGCAGAAGGATGAGGCAACGGTTATCTAAATACAGCAAAAGAACTTAGGTTTCCCGAAGGCCCAACATACACCAAGTTGCGCCATAACCCAAAACTTCAGCAATCAGCTCAGATATGAAAGAGCTCTACTATTGACAATTTGCTCTTGGTACCATCTGAAACAGGTACACATCAAGTAATATTAACTACAGATGAGGGAAAGTAGCAATGTAATCTAGAACCCACGGACGTATCACAGCTCATAACAATATAGGTAAATTTGTGGTTTGCAAGAATATGTGTTTGATAGATTTGAAAGTGAAAACAAGGAACATGAAAAATAACAGGAAATTATGTTATAGGTACCTCAATATAAGAGGAAGACCTTGGAAGAGGTGGTTCTGCAGAGGAGGAAAGCATTCAACAGATGATGCCAAGAAAGGCCAAGTGTTTCATGCCTTTTTTGCTTTCTGTTGTCACTAAAATGGCAGCTGACACAACTACAACAATTGACAAAGGTAAAAAAAAAAAAAAGGCTAAAATAAGGAATAGAAAGTACTTAGGTGACTTGCAAATCAGTGGGCCCTGTGAAAGTCACCAAGAGATGTCTGGAAAACTGGTTCATACAATTTCTGAGACATTATCAGTTATGTTTGGAAAGCTGTAGAGGACTGGTGACATTCCAAGTGACTGGAAAAGGGCAAACACAGTGCTTATTTTTCAAACAGATGCAAAAGGGCAGCTTGGAAATAATAGGCCAGTTCAGCTTTTAAGTGCCCTTTCAGTAATGGAACAAATAATTTCCTAAAAATACACCAAAGAAAGAAAAAAAGTGGAAAGAAAAAAGAAAAAAAGAGAAAGTGGTAGCAGCAGACGTATTTGTAAACGTCCAACCCTGCAAAACTAATCCAATTTCCTGCAACAACAGGCAAACCTGTTTTACAGATGAGGAAAGGAGCATGGGGAAAGAAGACAAATAGTAAATGTCATATAGCTTAACATTGGTTAACATATAGCTTGACATTAGTAAAGCTTTTGACACTGCCTAATATGACATTCTCATAAGTAAGCTCAGAAGTGCTCTACTGTAAGTGCTATAGTTCACAACCAAATGCAGAACCAGACACAAAGCAATTTTCAGTGGTTCACTGGCAAAAAAAAAGGTGTATTGAATATGGTCCAGTACTATCAAATATCTTCCTGAATGACTTGGATGATGGAGTAAACATACATTGCTATATACATATATACACAAGAGAGATGCAGATACATTGATATATTAATATATATAATGTATTTCTGAATTAACTGCAGGTAACAACAATTGCAAAGAGCTGGAAGCTCAATTAGGGACAGGGCTAAAGTCCAGAATGATTTTTTCAGAAACTCAATACAGATTGCAAAAGATGAGGATTTGATTAAATAAGGACAATTACAAAGTTTTATAGGTAGGTAGAAATAACCAATTATGTAAGTACAAATAGAGAATGAAAGGAAAGCATGGTTATAGGAAAGCAAAAGCGGACCATGAGTCACCATTTCTGCCAAAACCCAAACCTCACTCTGGACATACTGGCAGAAGGGATCACCCCGAGGCAGCTGAAGTCATTCTCCCACCCTTCTTGTACTGGAAAGGCATCAGGCAGAGTCTGAGTTTGTGTCCAGTTTGGGGCACCACTTTTCAGAAAACATGAGGTTTTGGGTAGATTATGATCGGAGATCTGTCCACAAAAGTGGAAGAATTTGTGCTATTTTATCTGAGGGAGGACATGAGACAACATAAATTTCTGCAGAGGAAATTCTGAAAAAAATTCTAATGTTGCAGATCATTAATAACTACAATAGATTACTCTGAAAGGCTGTGCTATCCTATCACTGGCATTACTCAACGTGTTGGACAACTATCTGCGAGAAAAATTTAAGCGAATTGGTGCTGACTTTGGGCAAGGGAATGGACTAACTGACTTGTTGACATCTGTTCCAACCCCACTGCCTGGGATTTTGTAGCAGGTTTTGACAGTAACTAGTTACATGGAATTGATATCTTCTGCCTTATCTGTGAGTGTCTTATCTTGCCTGACTGTTAATTGGTCCATTTCTTGTTTTGTTAAAACCTTGGAAATTTTTTCTCTGGTATATCCATATACCATGTAGACAACCTTATAGACTCCCTTGTTCATGGAAGAGTAACATCTTTACTGACTTTTTCAACCCTTTCCAAAAGAAGTCTGAAAAACAAGCTATGTAATCCAAAGCATCCCCTGCAGGACCCATGAACATCTATCTGGTCCTCAGTCTTCACGAAGGAAGGCAGCCAGTTGTCCAATGTGCCATGACAGTGGCTGATGGCTCCATGGTCAGTGCTCACCGCTATCCCATTTCCCTCTCACCTTCTCCTTGCCTGAATTTGTCCACCAGCTCCATTCCTGTCCAACATGCAATGAGTTCTCTGGGGGGAAGGTGTCTTTTCTTCTCTCTCTTCACACAGTTGCTAGCAGGATGACTCCTGAGAGAAATTCCCAGGCGCTACAATTAATTCATTATTGTTGATCATAGTTGTACTAAAATTTTCTGTTTACAATTACTCACATGTAGTAATTACATACATTCTTATTTTCAGTTTGCACAAAATATACATTGAGAGAGAGAGAGGTGATATTTAATCTTTTCTAAATAACCTATTTGCAAGATTATTTCAGATTTTCAGATATGAAATATTGTGTTCCTTCTACATGAAGTACAACATTGATTTGGGGAAGGCAGAGATAAGGGAGGGGACAAGGCTTAGGTCATTTGTTGTCCTTCTTAAGTCTTCAGTGAACTCTTCTAGGGAAATATTACTCTACTTGTTATTCTTATAGCAGACAGATATTAATTCTTATCTTGCATCCACCTGCTTATCTACCACATTACAGAGGGGTCCTGCCCACATTTAATCTACTGGTTAAATGCCAGTTTAATTCTTCTATGCTGTAGGCCACAAGAAATGTGTTCAAAGGACAGCCCCTCATATACACACCACAGTATAAACAATTTAATGAAAGAGAATTTTTTGTAGGAGGAAAAAAAGTTCCTTTGCTTTGAAAATAATGAATAAGCTCCCATTGAAATGAACCCTTTATGTATATCTTTATGTTTCTGATCTGGCAGCTTTGAAGAGCTGATATCATCAGTTTTAGAATCTGGAGTCTGGCCACCATTCTCTGAAACATGCTTTACAATGGAAAAGACCATTTGAAAGCAAGTAAAACAATAAAGAACAAAAAATTCAGGTACTTTTCAAAGCTTGCAAGCTTTTTATTACTTTGCAACCTTTTTTCCCAACATATGAACCATTCTGTGTCTCTCACTTACCCATACCAGTGCCCTGCTACTCTGCTGCTGCATTTAGGATACTAGAGCTACCAATGGCAGATTTTAACTGCAACTTTACTCTTCCATTGGAAACTGTTTGTGTAATTCCCACTGCCTGATGCTGTGCGGTTGTTCTTGCCAGAGCTTACGCTGCATCTGCCCAAGCAAGTAGATACTTCTTCAGTTCCTCTCATTTGTAAGCGCAAAAGAACACTGGTTTAAGTCTGACTGCACTGAAATCAAAAGCAAACTCATATGTGGGCTTCAGCAGAGATGGGAAACTTGCTCTAATAGTGCTAATTTTTTACACGGCACTTCTCACAGGAGCCGCCTCAGTCCATAAATTTAACTCTTTTCTACAGACAGAGGAACTGAGGCAGAGGCCATAAGGCTCAGCAAGCCTCAAAGGTTGAGCACTGAATTCAACAGGAGCAAAGACAGTGCTTTTCAATCCTTTCCTCCCTTGACCCATGCAGTTCACTTACCCAAAGCCGCAGCAAGAATCAGAGCTGGAGTCAGGATTGAAGTACACAATCTTTCTGCACACAGACTGTAAGCCATGACTTACTACATGCACCTGCAGGGCAGCTTTTCAGATTTTGAGCCACAGCACTCTCCAGCCCACCACTTGTGCTGATAGTCCCTGCTGGTTCCTGGCTGGGCTGAGGAGAGCCAGCCTGACCCCCCCTGCAGACTCCCAGCGCTCCTCCTCCCGTGGGAGCTCGCCCTCCTACCGCCACAGGGCTCCAGGCACCCATCACTCCAAAACTGCCCCAGATGAACCTGGGGTCTCTAAACTTAAGAGTAGGTTTAAACCATAAAAAAATGCACCACCAACTGAGCTGCCACGAAGTTTTAAACCATCCAAGTGCTAATAGGCTTTTTTCTCATAATGAAAAATTCAAAATCAATTTCCTTCTCCTTTTATAATCATTTCACAGGCTTCCAAAAGAGCAGAACCTGTATCAAAATGGGCTCTGTATGCTCTTGCAACTGCAACTCATTTTGAGGGTCCTGAGTCCTGAAAGGCACAGCTCCTTTTCTGTACATACTGGTCAGATACATGTCAGAAGAAAGACAAAAGCTTTCAAAAGTACTCTTTAAATCTTCTGTGGAGCCAACAGGAGACAAAAATTGGATCAGACGTCTGAAAACAAAATCACGAGAGGCTGAAGAAAGACTTCTGGGGTAATCCAAGGAGACACCACTGACTCCAGCAACCCACATTCTCCAGTGAATCTCAAAGGCCCTGGGATATGGACCATCCGCCTCTGCTGACGAACTGCTTAGTTGCAGCAGAATTTAAGAGTACTGAAGGGCTCCTCTACTTTCCACAGTTAGCCTTATCCTGCTGGAGCTTGTGCAACTGAAGGGTCAGGCAGCGTGGAGCACAGCTCTTCTGAGCTCGCACACTAATTATCCTGCTCTCAACACATCCCTTCCTCTCACTTACACGAAGGGGGAGGGAGCAGCAGGCAGAAAGGTGGCTCCATACATTCAGTAGATCAGAGTCCCCATGAATATTCTCTGGATTTATAGTTACAAGCAGCTTCTAGCCTTGGGACCACAGGAATTAGTCTCTGGGGTCTCCACTCCCCAAATTTCAGAAGTTTGTTGTGTTCACGTAAATGCTTAGCATAACAGACACTGGATTATTCCACTTGCAATCAACTTTAATAACAACCCTCTAATCCTGAGAGCAGGTGAAGAGATCACACACAGCAGGTTTCAGTATATAGCACTGTTCTCTTGTACCTGAGGTTGTTTTGTGTAACTAAGCTCAGCTCTGAGGCATCAGGACTCTGCTCTTGACCACTGGTTTGGTATGAACCCAGAGATGACCCAAGGACCCCCATATTCCTTCTGCTCTGCACCCCACAGCAGTTCTGAAATGTGCAAAACCATCACATGCTCTGTAAGAAAGGTAATAGGCCAGACATGGCTGGATTCGTCTCCTGTCATGGTGCTGGTCTCTCCATCTCAGCCAGTCCCACCTGCCACAGTCAAGGGAGAAGCACAGGCACTGCCAGAAAGCTATTCCTCTCATACATAAGACATCTAAAACTGGCCAGATATGTTTCTCTCTCACCCAGAAAGAGAGTCAAGGCTCAGATGTAGACATCAACATTTGGCCACATGAGCCCCACACGCTCTCTCTGAGCCCTGACTCCCTGAAAGCCCCCTATTTCCCTCCTCCCCTTTGCTCCCCCTTCACTCAACAGCTCCTGCAGCCTACAGAAACATCAGGCCTACAAACAAACACTGCAGCATGAAAAACACAAATGAACATGTAACCCCCACAGCTTGCAACTACTTGGTGACATTTTCTTCCACCTCCCATGGATAACTCATAGCAGGACCACTTTGTGCTCTGTTCAGCTCCTGCACACAGTCCATGTTGCTCTTTGCAGGAGGATTATGACCTTTTGCTGGTAGCTCATTTGCTACGTGCATCTCTACGTAGGGTGGCTGACAGGCTCCAAGTAAGGAATAAAATGGCCTGTAGTGCATCAAAGTCTGCTGGACAGCCTCCAGTGTTTTGCTTCAGCCAAAGTTCAGTGTCACTAGTTCATTTGTAGAAGATCCCTTCTACGTGATCATGCAAGACAAAATTATTCTCTCAGTTGCAGTGGAAATTATGACAGTAATGGATGTGCCGTGAAAAAGACGCTCAGAGCTGCAGTCCCTGCTGGAATAGCAATCTTGTTGGCCATGCTCGGTATCCCTTGCATCTCTGCTCCATGCAAATGCACAAGGCAGAGCAGCCCAAAAGGCAGCCCCAAAAAGCAGGCGCAAGGTGGGTGCAGTCCTCCTCTCAAACACGGACTAAGCAAACATGGCCAGACACTGCAGCAGAGAAGACATATCTGAAAATCTGGAAGGATGTGCACAAAAACCCATGACAAGCTGAGCTGCCTCAAAATATTTTCTGTGATTTTCCAGAAAGAGAAATGAAAAAAGTCTGTTATGATTCTGGTCAGTTATTGGGTTTTTTCTTCCATTGTTCCATTGGCCTCACTCAAACACTTTCTTCTCCCAGATCTCAACTAAAACTGCTCAACCATGTTTTTCCTTTAATAATACTTACTTTTTTTTTTTTTTCAGAGCAAAAGTCTGCTCTTTTTACACTTGCTTTACAAGGCAAATTTGGCATACAGTTCAGTTGCGTATCCTGATGTCAGCTTATTGAAGGCAGGTGCACACTTTAATATATATGGGCACAGAGACCCCCTTCCAGACTATAAAAGAATACTGGGCATGTCCTCATGTGCAATATCTCTCATTTTTTTTATTCATAAACCTAAAAATATGAGCTGTTCTTTTGCCTATACACATTACAAGTGAGTGTGAACAGGCAGGCACCGTATTTCTACATTACACAGAGATGGTGTTAAAATGGCTCCATTAGCGTTTTTTCTAGCATATTGTCTTTATGTGACAGTAATGGGAAAAGGAAATGTTACTGTAATGTTGCACTTTCATTGCTAACAAGAGAGAATCATGCAAGAAAATGTAACATGGCAAAGTAGCTTCAGCTAGCCCAACTGCCATCATTTTATTTAGTCTGGAAAGAGGTGGTACCGCAGGCTGTCAAACAAAAATCCTTCACTTACTAGTTAGCATTCTTATTGCATTCATAATATACAGTGGACAGTAACGAAGAACAGTTATTCTGTCTGTAATTAAATAAACATGGTCCACATTATGTCATCCTCCGAGATCTTTAGTGTGGTGTCTTTTTTATTTTGATAGATCTATATGTAAAATGAGTCCACCTGTGGATGTTAGAAGAACATTTTTTACTTTCTAAAAGTCAAAGAAAATAACAGAGATTAAATGGTTTATATAATTTTATTCCCATTTTCTTGTGTTCACTCAAACCTTTCTAAAGGCCAAATCTATGCAGGCTGCAACCCCATTCAGCTGACATTGTGGCTGTGCCAGGCCATCTCCTGGTCACCTAGACCAGGGACCTGCTGGAGCAAGGAGCTCTTTGTCTCCAAGGCACTTGCTTATGTTCCTCTCTGTGAAAAAACAAGATAGAAGGAAAATGGAAAGAGGCAGTGGGGCTGTGCCCACGCAGGGCTTCCCTTGCCGTGGGATCGGGGTGCAGCTGGAAATCAGAAGTGCCCCAAGCTCAGATATGTCTGAAGATATTCAGCAACATATTTCTCACTGATTCCTGGGGCATCTAAATACCTTTGTGAGCTTATAAGAGCATCTACACCAATAACTGAAACAGGTCAAAGGCATGTCCTTGGGCACCACAATTCAGTTGTCCAACCTGCTAAATTCTTAGCATGCTCTCTGATATAGATTCAGCCCACACCACCTAGCTGTGCCCAAAGATGCCCGAAGTTTGGGAATGAATGTGAGTCAGGAACCATTCTCAGGAGGGAGCAGGAAAGCAGCTCCCCAGGTGCAGAGAAGAGAGCAGAACCATATCTGCGCCTGCTCTTTGGTGCCAGCTATCTTCAGGCCCAGAGGGTGGCTCTGAGCCCAGTCACAGCCTGAGAAATTCAACAGAATGTGTTCAAAAGTGGATTTGGTGCTCAATATTTGTATCTTTTTTTTTTTTTTTTAAACCGGGGATGCATTTGAGAGCTAGGACACGTGACTGACCAATAAACCCCTACAGTGGAAGAAGGTTCAGAGGAGATGGGCAAGGAAAATGTGCCCATGAAGCTCAGAGAATAATCCAAAGCAGATTACTTTATCTCAACACAAAGGTGACAGAAGAGGAGCTTTGTTTTAGATAAACAGCTATCAACAGTTGAGTGGATCAACAAGTGGTGTAAATGTCTCCCTGAGTTATCCAGACCAGTATGGGGGAGTGAGCCAAATACAGACTATAAAAACTAAACAACTAACAAAAGAATTTCAAAGAGAACAATGGGCTTGAACTGGCTTCAACACAGTCATTCCTTCCCAGCAACTGGGGATGCCCAGAGTCATGACAGTGAGTCACAGAATCACAAAATCATAGAATATCTCAAGTTGGAAGGGACCCATACGGATCATCGAATCCAACTCCCTGCTTCTCGCAGGACTGCCTAAAACGAAACCATATGACTAAGAGCGTAGTCCAGATGCTACTTGAACTCTGACAGGCTTGGTGCCACGACCACTTCCCTGGGGACCCTGTTCCAGGGACTGACCACCCTGTCAGTGAAGAACTTTTTCCTAATGTCCAGTCTGAACTTCCCCTGATGCAGCTAATACAGTGAGCATATTATATAGACCAGTAATGGGAATCACATTGGTATTGTTACTGAACTGTGTATTGCAATTGCTATATTTTGCTAAGTGTGACTTACATTAGTATTGTGTTTTCAGTATATTTTGTATCACTCTGCTAAATCAGAAATCCCATGTAACATCACCGATCTTCAAATAACTAATTTGGTATTAAACATTATGCCCTCCACATGTGGAATATCTAAAAGAAGCTGGTCAGCAAGTATCGGACTCTGCCAGGAAGACCATACCTTTTCCTTCCACATAGCAAAGACTGCAGCACCATGGAGCACCCTCTCTGAATTTGGGCTTAGTTGTATCAGCTGCCAAGATGCTTGCGCTCCTTAATCCTTAAGTCATACTAAATAGGGAACTGGGCTTCTAAGTCCCCTATGCATAAATACAAGTTATACCTATAGTCTTGGATTCGAGCATCTCTTACTTCCAGTCAGTTTGCCTATGGTGACATCAACACTGTGTTGTGTTCTGGTTCAGATGGTAATTACTTTTTACCACTTTAGGATGTTATTTTTCCCCTTCTCAAATCCAAACCTACAGTACATTTCTCCTAACTCATAGGTTGTAAGGGCAGCCCATGATAAAGTCCCGTACTTCGTGGAAAGCACAGGGCTGTACACAGCAGACCTGCCTTGGATCTCTGCCAAGGAGCAGCAGGCCCCTGCTCTGGCCTAAAATTTGCACTTGAGCACAGACATACACCCACGCAGCATGGACAGGAGATGAACCTGGGCTCCAGCCAGAGCTCAGACCTAGGCTGACTCCTTAGCTGAGCATACCTATGATTACCACACCATTACGTTAGATCAAAACCAATCAACTTCATCATAAGCATTTCATCCCATTCTTAAAAGATTTGGAGGTCATCTGGGGAGTGAAAACAGGGAGAACAACCTACTCATCTAGAAAACAAATGGAAAAAAGTGGTGCTGTACCGCTGCAAAACTCAAGGAGTGCAGCCATGATGCATCAGCTCACTTCCCTACCACATCGCTTCTGTGCTTACACCTCCTTGCCCACTGTACAACTCATGTGAATGATACTAGACTCTTCTGATAAAACCTTGATGACGTCAACTGTCAAAGAATGGGCTTCTTAAAAGAGCTATGTAGTTTGGAACAATATTTTGGAACAATATTTGTTCTTCCACTGAAAGCTGCAGCATTCCTGCTTATGCAGCTAATACACGCAGTGAACTCCACAAAATTTTATCCCCTGCTTCATTGCTATTGCATCACAGCAGTGTGATGGGAATGTCTTACTCAAAAAGCTCTGTTATATCTATTTTTTGCCTTCTTTTCCTGCATCCATTTTTTTCACTGGTAACTGAATAGGCATGTGTAAACAATTTGTTAGCTGCTCCAGTACTAAAAAGTTGTATCGCTCTTCCAGATCTCCAAGTGTTACAAAAGGAATAGCAAAGACACAGACATTAAAAATGCTTATTTTTAACTATCTGTCTGAGGCTGACAGAATAAAGATTGGAAAACCTGTTATTGTGTACATGCATAATTCATGAGCCAGAAAAAGTTGCATCCTTGGTCTCTCACCACTGATACAAAATGCAGAAAATATTTTGTAGGCAAGGCTACCTTGTTGGTATCTGTGCTCCTTAGCCATGTTAGAAACTTGTCCTTTGAAATCCCATGAATTCTTTATTTTAAACTTTGTGCTATGGGGGAAAATGCATTAAAGCACAATTCTGCTCCACTAAATTACTGTAAAATCAGCACCTTTTCTCTCTGTTTGTCTTCCCCATGCATGTATTCAGAGACATCTCTTCTTCCATTAGTGATAATGGATACTTTTTCTGTTTTATTCCTTTTATCACTGCAGAGGTCATACTGGTAAGATAGCTATACATCATTAACAGCATTACAAAGCCAAGCACTAGCTCCCACACAGAGCAGAGAGATAGAAGTACAAACTGGAGGCAATGGGGCGACATAACCCAAGTCTCGGAAAGGAGAGTTTTGCCTGAGCAACGTTAGTCCTGGGACTGAGGAGGTTCAAGACAGCAGGACTAGTTTAGCTTTCACTCCCCTTGTTGAGTTTATAGATCTGATTGTCAGAGAGAGCAGAGAGAGCTTGTCTCTTCACAAACTGGGAAGTTTTTGAATTAGAAATATCTGAGTTACAATAATATAAAATGCTATGAAATCCCTTTAATCATTTTTCTGATCAAAGCTGAACACTCAAAAGTTAGACCTGAGACTGCCCTTGTCACCAAAACACTCTTTCTGCTTCCAGAGATTATCCCATTTCTGAGCCCAGCAGAAATGTCAGGCAACAATTTCACGGGCAGCTGACTCGGCGCAACATCTCGTTTCCACTAAAAAGAGGCCATTTTGCTCTTCCTCTCTGTTCGCACTCCTCTCCCTTCCCTTGTTTTACTCGAATGATTTTCCACCAGAGTGGTTGGTTAAATCAGTTCACAGAAGGGCCTGATGAGCCAGCACAAATTAAACAGCAAGAAGATGACCAGGAGTGATAGAGGAGGGTGGAGGAAGGAGGGACCTTACCCTTTCAGCAACAATAAGCTGTTAAAACAGTCACTACCTCTCAGGGAACCACAGCCTAAATTAGATGTGAAGAACTGGGCCGTGTCTATCTTTTTCCATGGACTCTAGGCAGATCCTAGAGCACTGGCTTAGCTCAGACATCCAGCTTTTAGACAGCTACACTTAGGGGAGATCAACCCCCACCAGAAGCACCTGAACTGCCAAGGCAGGGTGGACTTCATTTTTGGCAAACTTGGCAAATTGAGGCAAATTTGAGCAAACATTTCAGACAGGGACACATCTTTGGGTCCTTTTCAGTTTGTACTGAGGAGCACTGTAGTGATGAAGAAAAGAGTAAAATGTAAGTAAATATTTACAGAGGACCCTGGGATTTTAGCCTCATTCTGGAGCACTCTGAGTGCAGTGCAGGCGTCCCCAGTAGGACACTCAGAGGCCTGATCGTGAACTCACATCTCTTTCCACTTATTTCTATTTTCATTTATATTTTTACAGGGAAATTAAGTCCATACATTCAACAGAGTTGAACAAGATAAGAGAAACAAGCCCACTATTTCAAAGGAGGAGAAGGCTAGTGCCAGGAATGAAAGCATGCTGACTGGCATAGTGTGTGGTAGGGCCAGATGTTCAACAATATTTATGCACTGAAAGCAGGTCAGATAATCTGCAAGAGATGAAAATTTGTCCTTTTGACTACTCCCTTCAAAACCACTGGTCTGTGTTTAGTGATCTGATTCAAGTGAGATTTCTGTGAAAGTACTGGTGGAAAACAAGGAAATGTAATACAGCGTCTTTTGTAAGTACACATTTGCATTACAGACTTGGATTTTCTAAAGATGGACGAAAGAACTGCATGTCAAACCTGCACCTCTTGAGGCTGTCTCAGCATAACTGCCTCTAACTTGCTGAGCATCTTGGGAACTTGGACTCATAAAAAGATGTTCAAGGCATTTTTATGCCAATATAACAGTAGATCCACAAAAAGACCAGCGTGTCATACATGAAATGGAAAATACCAAGAGTTCAAATGTGAAAGCAATGGAGTTCAAGTGAGCAGAACCAGAAGAAAAATAGGTCCAGGAAATGCAATAAGCACATCTTGGAGAAATCAGTCTTTTTTTTCTCCATGGTCCAAGTGCAGTTGGACTGCCCTTTTGAGGAGGTAACCAGATACTATGTGCTAAAGTGGATCGTCCTGGAAAGCCTTGTGTGGTATTTTCTGTGACTCTCATACAAAAAGTATTTGAAGAACACTGATTGAAAATCTCCTGTGCTGTGGAAGATAGTTCCAGGGTTCCATAATTCAGGCTGTATGCACAAAAATATTTGTGATTACCTGAATCAAAGGGGGGCATTCTTTATTGAAACTATTTCATTTGATGCTAATAAACCATTGATACTTTTATTGTTGAATACTGCAAATATCTTTTCCTTTTAAGCACAATCTTTTAAGAGAACTGTTTACAACATGCCTTGGTAAGAAACATTTTTCTTGGGTTTTCTCCAACCATTCTTGCTAATGTGCTAAGTTCTTCCATCCATTACCTTAGGAATAGGCAATGCACTTTAATCTAGAAGGTGGTTTCCTGTCTCTTGATGATCTGGTTCTTTAGCAAATCTTTCTGTGTTAAGCTTTGTTTTTATTACTAACTGACTACATTAGGACTTAAAAATTTTGTACAGTCAAAGTAGGTGTGGTACTATTTATAAATCAAGGGCAAGTTATGCAGTTTTCATAAGGTGGTTTATATTGCATATTTGAAATCTGGAGGTGTTTCAGGAATGTATCATAAAACCACCTTCCATAAACTGTCTCTCAGGAAACAGTAATGATAACAGAGGCAGACAGATCTCACTTTAAACAAGTTACCTCGTACCCTTGATTTAGTAAATATCTGGAATTTTTTTTAACCAGATTGAAACTCTTTCCAACTTTTGAAGTCTTATCGGCTGAATTTTCAGAAGATTCACTTTACTGCCAGGATTTCCAAACACTCAATAATGTGAGGCTATATAGCCATATAAATCTTGCCTCATAAGTTTTACAGATTTATGAAAATCCTAATTGTATACCATGTACTGGATAAAAGTAAAAATAATTCCATATATAAAATAATAAAAGTATACTTATTAATTAAGCTGCCAGACCCCAAAATGGTGAATTTATAACTGCCAGAAAAAGATTTGACATCTGTGCAATTTAGTGAACATGAACTGTAACTTTTCTGGATTTTACCTCACTTCTTATTTTCACAGAAAAATGTGTACAAAGCTTCGTGGCTGACGATGTGGGTGTCAGAAGCCTGAAAAGGGTGAAACAAATTGGAAAAGTAGAATGAAAATATATAAAAACCTGTAAAATTACTATGTTCCCTGACTGTAGGCAAGAGCTATATTTAGATCTGGTAACCATAATGAGACATTGGTCAGAAGATGAAGGACAAATTTCAATACATGTTCATTACTTTAAAGAAATTACACCTTGGAGTAAGCCTTTTATATTGAAAAAGTACAGTAGTAAAAAAAAAACCAAAAGTTTTTGTGCAGAAGGTAGTTTACCTAGCCCTATATTCTTCTGTGTTCATTTTGCTGTTATTGAATATATATCTGTGTAAATAAGAAATGCCTTTCACAGCTGAGATTCTCCATTTGCTCCATCCTTCAGTGAAGCCAGTTCACAGCATCACGACCGGTTCTTGTGTGAAGAAGCCCTGGGAGAGTTTTATTTTATTTAGCTATCCTGAAATATTTTTCTTGCTTGTTCATTACCCAAGGTCTAGTAAAACCTATCTAGCATCTGACATTTATCTCATTTGGGTTTTTTGTGGAGGACCTTGAAGGCCCAGAGAAACAGCTAGGAGACCACAGATAAAACGCAGATACTGATTTTTCACAAAGGAGCGTTTCTTCCAACTGCTTCCTAAGTATTTGAGTTTAATGTGTGTTAGTTGACATGCAGCACACAAATAAAGTACAAACTAAATTATTTTATTCCTCTACGCAATTCTAATTCCCTCTTTTTACACCGATGTCATAATCATACTGACTACACCAATATCTATTGAAAACCATCTGGATTTGTAAAATTAAATACAAACAAACACCCATAAACCAGAAAATCAGCAGTAATAAAAATAAACTTTTCCAGATTCTTTTACAACGGACAGGAACTACTCCTTTGAGGAACTCTTTTTGTGTAATTGTTTAGAGAAATTATATTATGGAGTTTAGATTATAATATACATGTCAACACAGCTTGAAATTAATATGTTATGAAAGACACCATGTCACAGCTGCTTAAAAACACTAATAATGAAATAGAAACATTAAAAATAAAAAAGCTTTCCATGACTGAATCTGATCCAACAGGTTCGGTTTCCATCATGATGCACTTGACGTGGAGACAGAACAAACAGTAAAATGTCCAAAAGGAGGTCGTTTATCCTCCCACCTCCTCTCCCTCCTCTCCCCATTCTCAGCCCTGTCTCCCGTGGGCCAGCTCTGAGGGCTGGTTTAGTGAGTTGAACTGGAGGGGTCTGGCAGGAGGCAGAGCCAGCTCAAGTTAAAAGTCAGGAGTGGATAGTGAAGAGCGAGGGGACAGCAAGAAGCTGAACTCCTGCCTTTTGGGCAGGATGGCCATCCTCCCTGTGAAGCGGTACCCTCAGCTCTCTGACACCGTAACGTTGCTTATGCAGACACCAGACCTGAGGCTTCAGAGCTTAGTTCCAAAGTGAAGTCACGAATCAAAATGAATCAAAATCAAAATGAAATTAAAATGCACTTCAGTCTCAATGTGCCTTACAAAGAATTTGGTAACCTTACACTTCCTTAAAGATGGGAAAAATAAGACATAAGGAGGTCATTAGGGTAGAGCAGAGACCAGAACTTACGCCACCTGAAAGCTGGTCCTGTCCTCTGGCTGCCAGGCCAGAGTTATGATCGTGATTAGGACTAAAGAGCTGAACACAGCCAGACAGGTTAATCCTGCTGCATCTGGCAGAGCCCAAAAAGGCTAGGGAAAGGATTGAAGGTGGTGGGACCTGGCCCTGCTGTTGTGACACTGAAGTTGGATACGACTCCTGGTTACAGGAGAGCTTACATGTGACTGCCAGGTTCCAGCCTGATACGTTCCTCTCCTGCCTCTTAGCTTTGTGCAATGAGGCATCAAAAGAAACTACACAAGAACGAAAGTAATGAACAAGAACCAGGTATTCAAAACCTGGAAATCCTTTCCCAAAGTTCAGCAAAAAAAAAGTTGTAATCCCTTCTCCAGCTTTCATGTGATGATTTGGGCTCCCTCTGGAGAGCTCAGGAGGTGGAGGAGGAAAAATCACAGCTGTGTGTCTTGTCAAATCACCAGTGCCACCCTACCACGCAGCTGAGAGGACTGTGACTGCAGCCGTCCTCCTCACCCTGTGGCTATGTGAAGGACAGGTACGTCGCAGCCTGTCTTGGATGCTGCTTGCTCGGCAGAGGCCACCCAACCTCTGGGTACAGCGAAGGACTCACCCCCGCTCAGCTGGGCATCTCCCGAGGAGCTGGGGCTCCCATCAAAAGGCTTTGGAGTGTTTTCTGTCATGGTGTCTCTGTGTAACTATACCGTCAGGGCTGGTTGCTTCCAAGGGAGCTGTGGAGCTGTGGGTTAAGGGGCGACCCTGGGACTGGCTGTGCCCTCACCAGTGGGGTGCAGCCCCACAGGGGTGAGCACAGTGGGCAGAGCTGCGGGCTGGCAACAGGGTCCATCAACAGCCCCCAGCCATGGCCAGGGATGTCCTGACAGTCTGGTCAGGAGCAAAAGGAGATGGGGCCAGAGACAGGCTGGAGACAAGTCTTCAACATCCCATCCAGGAGACAGGCGGCCTACACGGGAGGTCTGAGGTCTGTGCTGGGGGCAGCGCCAGGGACAGGGCTGGAGACCAGCGCTGCTGTGGTGTTGCTGGGGCAGGGACTGATGCCCCCGGGGGGCCAAAATGGGGTCCTGGGCCCTGGGCAGGGTTGAGGGAGGGACACAGAGAGTGCTATTGATGACATCTCTGTGCAGCAGCCCATGGCTTGTCACCCATAGATGGGGCATTCCCAGTCACAGGAGTCATTTCAGATGGGCAGCGGGTGGAAAACATAGCCATGCACAGGGTGCTTCGCTGCAGAGGCTGTTCATGGCTGGCCCTACGTGAGCTGTTGGGGCTGGGTTGAGCTGCTGGTGGCTGCAGGCCCTGAAACTGCTTTCATTTGTCTGAAAGGAGAAGAAAGGAGGCTTCATAGACAGCTAAATATTTTCTGAAAGTTTTCAGACCTAAGGTCCCATAGGCCAGGTTGGTAAATGAGAAAGATGGGCATAAAAGCACGTGATCTTGAAGACTAGGGCAAGGAAGTGACTGAGGTAACAAAGAAAAAAAACTCTTAAAAAAAAATCTTTAATTGTACAGGAAAAGCAAAGGCATAACAGGAAGGAAGAGAAGATAAGCATGCAAGGATGAAAGAAAACATACCCTGCCTCAGTTGAAGAAACACTGGGGACCACCAGGCCCAGGAACACCAGCACAAAGAGCTCTATAAGAGAAGACAAAGGAAAGAAAGGTGACACAAAACCTGAGATGACACAAAACATGGGCAAGAAGCAGAAGCATCGGACTGAGGACTGCTCACAAGGAAAAAACATTAAGCTTCTTAAGAGAATGGATCCAAAGAGCAGTGGTGTGCCAGCTGCCACACAGGGACCAGGGTATGACATAAGGTAGCTCTATTATAAAGACATAGAATGTCAGAAAGCTCTATGTAAAGACACAGAATGTCAGAAGTGTGCTGTGAAGCTGAAGTCAGAAGAACTTTAGGTGCAGACCTAAGAACAAATGCTCCCATCACCTGGAGGACTCAGATCTTCTCAAGTGGACAGTGGAGGGTTTTCTTCACCAAAGAGTCACTCCACCAGCCACAGCTGATCATGTTTTAGGCCTACAGAAGAGCTTTTCATAGAAATTAGCTTGGAAAGTAGCAATCATGAGGCAATTCTGTTTTACATACAATGGGAGTTTGAAAGTAGGCCAACAATTCAAGTGTGGCAGTTTAGGAGGGAAGAATGATGAACCCCACAACTCATCAGCTATAAAGTTTTAATAAATGGGCCAGCTATTTTCAGGTTGTGTCTAAAGGATGCCCTTAGGAAAAGCTGGCATATGGATAGATAGCAGCACAGGCAGAGCGCTGGCAGGCTGCCTTGAGATAGGTCCCAAGCCACAAACTGAGAGAAGTCACATAAGGAGAAAAAGCCTGAGACACAGTGAGGCCCCTGCATGGAGGAGGTGCCTATGAGCACGCAAGGGCTGGGGAGGGGGGATCAGCCCAACAAAGGAGCAAAGGGTTGTAAGAGCAGATGTGGCTGTTTAGGTATGTTGTGAATAAGAAAGCTGAAGAAATGCTGGCTTTGAGCCTAAAGGACTAGTGAACCCTTGAGTATACCATCCACCAGGCTTCACGTTTTGGTAGGACTGGAGGAGGGATGGGACCCCAGTGACAGAGATGACAAAAGGTAGGAATGCTAAATGCCAGTGCTGGGGTGCCTACCGCCATGATGGGGTGCTTTGCCTGCTGATGGAGACTGTGAAGCATCAGGAGGATTTTGAGGAGCCAAGTTTGGGATACTAACTACACCAAAGAGGAGAAGGGGTGCATGGTCCCTGAACGTCCACAAATCAAGGAGCAAAGGGGAGGACTCTCCAGAAATTGCATCCCAGCAAGTAAAAAAAAAAAAACCCAAACAAAAACTGTAAAAAAAATTGAATAAATCACATTAGAAGGATACTAGGAGCAAGAAGAGTGAAAAGGAGGTACAGAAAGCCAAAAGCTCTCAGAATAACAAGAGGATTGTCAAAGTGCAAGTTGAGTTTGACCTTGCAAAGGCAATGAAAGCAAATGGCCAAAAAAAATGTATTTCTACAGTAAAGAAGATAGAAGGAAATAGTTGGCTTTGCATTGAGAGGACAGAGTCAAGATAATCTGTATATTGTCCAGAACTACATGAGTATCTTGCCTTCTTTTCAGTGCAGCTGACAGTACAAATCTGCTCCATGATCAAACAGGGAGATGCATGTGGTCATCAAAGTGGTGGCCTCCACAAAGGACACAGTTCCAAGCACTGAAAACACCCCTTGTTATTCAGTTAGGAGCAGGCAGGTGGAGAACCTGACAACCTGTCTTCTGCTAACATTTTCACTATGGTGCGAAAACTTGAACATAAAAATGTACACATAGCATGGGATTCTGGCAAATCCATCATAACAAAAAGCCCAAGAAAGTAGAAAGCACAGTCCTTAATGTGGAGGCAAAAGGAAGGATCTAGACATTTGGAACCTGATAGTTTGAACTCAACACCATGCACAACTTGAAAACAAAATGTATGAAGGGAATAATTAAAGACATGGAGATAACAGAAGATGGGATAAAAGGTGACTGAAAGTATCATACCAGATTCAAAAGAACTCTTGTTCACAGAATCACAGAATCACAGAATCACAGAATTGTATAGGTTGGAAAAGACCTTTAAGATCATCGAGTCCAACCGTAAACCTAACACTACCAAGACCACCACTACACCATGTCCCTAAGCACTTCATAAAGACTAAAAAGTCTTTTAAATACTTCCAGGGATGGCGACTCAACCACTTCACTGGGCAGCCTGTTCCAATGCTTGATAACCCTTTCAGTGAAGTAAAATTTCCTAAAAGGGTTGTGAGACGTTAAATTAAAAGAATAAATTTATGTGGGGGATATAATCTTTCTTTGTGAAATTAATCTGGAATAAGTGGGGATTAATACAAGAATTGTAAGGTGCACAAGGAACCAACTAAAGGCAACCAGCAAGTGGGGAAGTACCTTGCCACAAAAATGTTGGCTTGCTAATGAAATATTCTGATAACAGAAATTTGGAAAGCATTCTTATTAGGGAGGAGAATCTGAATAAACAGGAAGAACTAGATGACCTTAAGGAGTGAAGCAATTAAAATGGGATAACATTTAATGGTATCAAATGGCATGCTCTGTACCTAAGGATTTATAAAACAGATTTATGCAATAAACTAGGAGCACATCAGTTCGAAAGGTGAGGAGAACACCCTGAATGTGCTAACTATCCACAGGATCTGTTGCCAATGTAATGCAACCAAGACAAAGGTAGTGCAAACCTAAAATGTACCAAGGGCCATTTCAAATCCAATTAGGAAAGTATCGGTGCTATTGTTAAAACCCTGGGAGATCATGTTTGGACTATTGTATACTGTCACAAGGAAAGATTCCTCTACCCTAAATTAGGCATCTAAAAGTTAAGTATTTTAGTATGAACAAGTCATCCAAGGCTCCTTTACATACAGTGAAGAGAAATCCAGAAAGCCATTAATCTCAGCCTATAATAGTGTCTAATACAAGTCTAACGCAATGGCTTCTGGAGGTTTCTCTCTTCTCTTTCTCATCTTTGAGTATAAGGGTGGTCAAGGCTGAACACCTCAGATGTGTGAAAATAGGTGAGGTGAATCTGGGTCAGGAACAGAGGCTAAGGAGCACTGTCTGACCCATGGGATGAATTTCACCAGGAACAAAAAGATATAAATTGACTTGATAAAGTCTGAAAATAAAAAGGTGTACTATCACAGCCATGAGGGTTTACAGCCATGGTGCAAAAAGATCTAACAGGTTTTAAGATGAAGACCAGTGTTGAAGGAGACTAGCAGAGAAAGAAATGAGATTGAATGACTCCATTCAGTCCCATGGTGCTACATTTAAACCTTGCTAGTTATTAACTCATTGTTTAATCAAATTTATGCTTTACGGGATATTTAGAGATAGTCATTCAATAGTATAGACAACTTTATGACTTCACAGTACTTGCAGTATATTTATAGCGTACTTCTTCCTAAAGTAAAACACTATGTAAACAAAATTGTCCTAGACAAGCCTGTTCATATTTGTCAGCGGCTGGCAAACCACAGTGTTTGTCAGTTTGCTAAAGTCATCTTTGTTTTACCACTACTTTTCTTTGTCTCTCCTCTAGTCACAAATTGGCTAAGATTCTGGCTGAAGTTAAGTATCAGTACTAAAATGTTGTGAAAAATACTGCTTAACACACTCTAAACAGACTTATTGTTCATGTCAATAAACGTAATTTTTTTCCAAATAACCAATATAAATCTTTGAAAACACCCTGCAAAGTAAATGATGGGACTTCAAATAAAACTGTCCTGCTTGATATAAGGCTATTATTCCATCCCATTATTATGAATTGTGTATCAGCACATATGTTTCTCAAATACTCTATGTTTCTGCACATATGTTTCTCAAATAGTGTGTGTTTCTGCATTATTTTGCAATCCTGTGACCTAGTTAGCATTAAATCATAAAAAGTTCAGCAGCTGAGTTTTATCCTTGCCTATAGAGCACACGTACCATTACTGTTTCATAAAAAGAAATAAGGCATTTAAACATCCACACTATATATCCATACAGCTATTTACATTTTGCCTCTTTCTTAAATATGATAGCTAACATGTGACATTAAGAATCATCAGGTTCGTGTATCCTTTCAGCATCTCATGATTTTCAGAAAGAGTAAGAGGGGGCACTAGAAGATTTGCTTATGATCACATCCTTCCCAAGCTCTAACCACGGAGCTGTCCTTCTTTGGCCAAACGACTGAGATAGATTGAATCTTTTACCTTCTGTACTTCTTTCTTGCTAATGCAAGCTGAAATATAAAACCAAGGATAAAGCTTTCTTTCTAGGTATACAGCAGAACCCTTATGAAGACCCTAGTGGGGTGGAAAATTCCCAGAAAACAGCTAATGTATTTGCTGTGGTAGCTTCAATATTCTGCCTGAGGGTGCCCATGCTCCATCATGCCTGCCTGTAATGGCTGACCCATAAAAAGTCTGCCAACCAGTTACAACTGGTGGATAGTGGAGCTATTGCTTGACCTCAGCAGTAACAAACTGCAAGGTATTTATTCTGGTTTTTTAAGAAAACCAAGCATATGTGATTGCAATGTCAGGTTCCCCTGATAACTCCTGAAGCCACTGGCCAACTTCAGCCAAATCTGGAAGAGCTTCAGAAAAAAAATTAAGCTCCTGCAAGTCTGCGGGGCAGTGGTGGTGAGATAGAGGAGGGAGAGCCCCAGGGTTGTCCCTCTGGAAGGGGAAGGGCAGGAGGGCAGTGCAGGGGAGCTGCAGCATTTGGTATCGTTTGCTGGGGAGCAGCAACCTCCAGATGGGTATTCTGACAAGCAAAATCCAGCACCATCTTTTACTCTTGGAAGCCAAATTCATATCTGATCTGAAAAGATGCACAGCAACCAGTCAGTCAGTGGAAAGATCTGCTTAGCTAAAATCCCCTACAGAAAGCTTCAGCCCAGACACAGCAGGCACCAGCACCTCCAGTGTGGCCTGTTTCTCCTCCTCAGCAGCAGTGGAGGAAGAGCAGATAGTGACCTCCCTGTCTTAGCATCGCTCTTTCGTATGGCCACCCAACTGAATCACAGCAGGATAAATAACCAGATAATATAATGACTGCTTTCCCCTTTTGTTTAGCTTACAAGAAATAAAATTCACACCCTGCTGATGTGCCCCCTCAAGAAATCTCTCACTACACTATGAAGATTGTAGTTTCTTCCAAAACTGACTTCAAATGCTACAACATACACCAGTGAGACTGTTTGGATAATGGTAGACTTCTGGACAAGTCTGGAAAACTCCTAAAAAAAACCCTCTTAAAAAACTTTTGCAAAATGGTAGACTTCTGGAAAAGTTCAGCATCAGTTTTCAGAGAATGGGGTACAAGATTTTTGCATGTTCAAGGCAACCCTGTTTTACAGTATCACCAGTGAATGAGCAGATTCCAAGTAATGTTTGAAAGAAGGATCCTTAATTCCATCTCCAGTTTAATGTGACCAGCTCTTGGATGCTTATGGGTGTGTTTAAATTAGGCAGAGTTCTCCAAACCTGCAGAAAAGGGAATGCTTCTGTGTCAGCTGGATTCCCATATGATCAAACTCTCCAGGGAAGGAGGGCAAACTTTTTATTATTTCATGCAAATATTTCTTTTTGTGGAAACTAAACATATATGGATTAGCAGACTAAATTGCTGTGAACAATTCCAGTTCAGGGACAGGATCAGAGCGGACTCCTGAAATTTATTACAAATACCAAAGGCCGAAGGGGGATGAGCTGCACCTCAGAGGTGGAAGGAAAGAATCTCCCAAGAACAAGTCACAGTCAACATGTCATCTAGGCAAATTAATATCCCTGCTCCCAGACAGAGAATTTTTTTGAAAGGGAGGGAGAAGGGGTGCTATTTTGATTTATAGGGATACTTCAGAATTCAGGGCTTAATTGTACTTTAGCCACACAAGCTTGTTTAAGATATCGCTTCTTCCAAATATTTCAGACCTTCCTTCCTTGAAAGCTCACATCTTCAAAATGACATCCAGTAATGCTTCATAAAGTACGTAAGAACAAACTGAGATAGAAGTCCAGACTGCAAACACTGAGATTAAGACCATTACCACAAAGAAAAACATAAAGCGTGTTCCGCTCCCAAACAAACAATCCGTCCTTTTTACTTCCTAATTCACCTATCAAAGATAACTGGGGGGAAAAAAACAACCCTGTTTATACCTCCACACTGGATGCCACCCTCTGGGCGAAGGCCTGGCACCTTCCCGCAGGTGCCGCTTTCCTGGACCCATGTCAGATACTTGGAGTCAACAAGGAAACCCCCGGGGAGAGGCAGCACGGGGCAGACGGGGCTGGCGCTGGCACACCGGCTCTGCACCCGCCTCGTACCCCGGCACCCCTCCTTCTCCCTGCCCTTTGCACGCCCCAGGTGTGACGGGCAGGGGTGTTTTTCTGAGCAGGTCGTATTGTTAGAGTTGGAGGCAGAGATTTTTTTCCTGCCATGTGTTTGCACAGCACCTAGCAGGCGGGATTTGTATTTCAGTAGGGCTCCTGGAATAAAAACTTGAAAATAACAAGTAGCAATAGAGCTGCAGATACTCGTCCGGCGCATTTACCCTCCGAGTCCAGCAATGTTGAAAGTTCACTGTGTTACCAGGGAGTTCCTTGAATGTCACAGCTCCTTGCTCTGATAAATTAGTGTCTAATCCTAAAGGTGGCTCATTGGTTTTCAGTATTAGGCCCTTAATCTCCTTCCCTAGCTCAGGAATCTTCTCACCCTACACCCGCAGAGATCATCAGTCATTCCTTTGCCCAGAGTTACCAAACAACATCCAATTTTTTAGTAAAGATGTCAAAGTGTCTGTCTAAACATCTTCTGGTTTTGGCCTGAAACTGATACGAGTTGAAAGTCTCCAGCTCTTCCCTAAATCCTGACAGTTAGCTAACAACAAATAAGAAACAGCCCAGTGATTTACTGTGTCGATCCCACATTGTTGTGCTCTGTGTTTCTTTAAGAAAGGTGTGAGTGTATGTGTAAGAGTCTTGAAATACAGTGGTTGCCATGGCAATTATCTGTGTTTAGAGAGTGGAGGGGAGTAAAGTTCCATGTAAGTGGCCAGAGTAGAGTGCAAGTTAAACATGCCTCTTTGCAGGTCTAAATTATGTACTTTTCTCCACCCCCCCGCTAAAAATATTTGTGAAAATATGCATAGATTGTCTGATGAACTCCAAACTATTCTTGAAACAACACCAGCTTTTTTTTCCCCCCCTCAATATTCCCACTCGCCTGTAAATTCTGGGAGGATAAAGCATAAGCCCGTGGGGCAGAGGAAAGAGGAGTTTGTCTGAATACAGACTGCAGAATTGCCCGACCGTGCTCCCATCCAGGAGTTTGCTTATCTGGTTCATTTCTCCTTAATGGGACTGAGTGCATTACTCTTAAAAAGCTAACAGATCAAAAATATAGGTATAGCTAAATGGCTGTAAATTTAATTGGAAGAGAATGTTATAGAAGTATATATCATCAGGACAAATATCTCTTAGCATTTATATTGTGCTTTACGTTTTCTAACTACTCTGTGGATTTGTTGTTTTTGAACAAACGTGCATTGTGCCTGGAGCTGGAAAGTCTATACTTCATAAATCTTTGTCCTCACATTCTCTCTCATTTTCATTTATCAGCCTAGATTTTTCCCCCTTTCCTCACCTTCACAATAAGGGTATGATTCCCAGCCTCCACATGCATGCACACAGTCTGTGTATTTATTTGCCAGGTGTTCAACTCTTGATGCTGGCTCTAAGGCCCTGCACGAGGCTCTTTTGCTTTCACGTAGGAATATTCTAACGCTTAAGGACAGTGATCACGAACAGAAATTGTGCAGTCTGATGGCTGCCTGCTCTGATTTCACAGGGATAGTGTTCACCTCAGACGCCACAAAATGAACGGTGATTTTCAAAATATCCACAGGCGAGACTCCATTCTGCCACCTCCTGCATGCCACTTCCCCCAAATGGTCTGTGATGGACACTGTCAGGGTAACAAAACTAGAGCACACACTATGCAGTAGGCCCGTGTCAGGAGCAATGGTAACACTCGGAATAAGTCATTCTTAATGGTTATTTAGAAGTCACATACAACACTTACGTGCTCCACTTGACCATCTAGCAAATTCAGCAAAGGAATTGATACTGTGGCAGTTTGACATAGACGCTCTTGAAAATGTGTTGCTAGGGGCTTCTTTAAATATTAATGGATAAACTGCAAGATGGAAATACATGATTAGGTCATTTTGAAAAAGTGGATCCTGAGGCTCTGCCAGTTCCCAAGCAGCTGTTAGTAAAGGAGCCATGGGTTCCAGCAGCTCTGAAATAAGGAAAGGGAGCTGTATTTACTCCTAGATCCAGCAGTGCCACGTTGGATGACACTGAAGTCATTTCATCCCTTGGTTCCCTCCTTTACCAGTGTTTTAAAAGTTATATTATAAGTTACCAGTGTTTTAATATAAGTTACCAGTGGTTTAAAAGTTTGCTTCCTCTGCAAAAGAATGGTATTTTTTTTTACTGAACTCAAGAGTAAGCTTTACCAAAGAATCAGAAATTATTTGGTCCTTGCCTCACTGTGTTTACTCTTCAGTTTTAGACGAGGCAACTGGTGACACTGATAAACAATTCAGCTGATGAGGCAAGGAAAGCCAAAGATTACCAAAATATGATCAGTTAATTAAGGTGTGTGACCAGCATGATGGCTCCACGGCAAGGTGGTTGGTTTGGTAAATATACTCCCTTCTGGTAGGCAATGTGGGAAGGGTGGCATTTTAGGAGGGATCTAGGCAAGAAGAGGGTGGTGAACAGGTGGAGAATAGATGTGGGAAAGGTCTTTCATGATTACAGGTGTACTACCATCAGCGGAGCAAATATGCCTGTGCTGGTTTTGGCTGGGGTAGAGTTCATTTTCTTCACAGTAGCTAGTGTGGGGCTATGTTTTGGATTCGTGCTGAAAACAGTGTTGATAACACAGGGATGTTTTCATTATTGCTGAGCAGTGCTTACACAGCGTCAAGGCCTTTTCTGCTTCTCACCCCACCCCACCAGCGAGGAGGCTGGGGGTGCACAAGAGGTTGGGAGGGGACACGGCTGGGACAGCTGACTCCAACTGACCGAAGGGATATCCCACACCATATGGCGTCATGCTCAGCGTATAATGCTGGGGGAAGAAGAAGGAAGGAGGGGACATTCAGAGTGATGGCGTTTGTCTTCCCCAGTAACCGTTACGTGTGATGGAGCCCTGCTTTCCTGGAGATGGCTGAACACCTGCCTGCCCATGGGAAACAGTGAACGAATTCCTCATTTTGCTTTGCTTGCATGTGCAGCTTTTGCTTTACCTATTAAAGTGTCTTTATCTCAACCCCAGAGTTTTCTCACTTTTACCCTTCTGATTCTCTCCCCCATCCCACCGAGGGGGACTGAGTGGCTGTGTGGTGCTTAGTTGCCAGCTGGGGTTAAGCCACGTCAGTCTTTTTTGGCACCCAATGCGGGGCTCGAAGGGTTCGCGATAACAACAGGTTTGGTTGGAATGTGCTAGATCGAATTTATAGCTGTTATTGCTATTTAGCTATTAATAGGCAGGCTCCTGTGCTTGCCACGGGGCTTGCTTGCCTTACTGTATATTAGAGTCTAGTGCTCATTAGTGGCTGCTTTTTGCTTTCACTGCTTGCTGTGCTGCTGTACTCTTTATCATCTTACTCTGCTGTGCCTGGGAACATTTTGATAACAGCAATGGCCATGCACCTGGGCTGGCAGGTGGCCAGGACATCGCTGCTGTTTCTGTGCTGCTGTACTGGACAGGCTGGAGCTCCAGTGTGAACTCGAGTCGAAGGGACTGTGACCTGTGGATGAGTCCACGCGGGAGCAGGACACCCTGAAGCAACTGTGGCCGTGGATAAGTCCACGCCAGAGCAGGTATATCTCGAAGTGTCCATGGCCATGGTTATGTCTGTGCCGCAGCAGGTATACCTCTGAAGGGATTGTGGCCCAAGGATAAGTCCATGCTGGAGAAGGTACACCTCGAAGCATCTGTGGCTGTGGATAAGTCCATGCTGCAGCAGGTACACCCTGAAGCATCAGTGGCTGTGCACGAGGTCATGCTGGAGCACCTCAAAGCGTGTGGCCATGGATAAGGCTCCACTTGGAGCAGGTACACCCCTAAGACACTGCAGTCTGTGGATAATTCCAAGCTGGAGTAGGGGCAAGGGGAGGAGTTCATTGCAACGTTAAACCTGACAGTCTGGTCCATAGGGACCAGGGGTGGAGACTGTAATGGAAATACCTTTAAGTTGTTGTAACCCAGGATTTGAGTTGCATGTTATAGGAATTACTATAGCAGGAACCACCTGAACCAATGGAGGAGAAGCCTTACAAGAAGCAGTGCAAGTGCAGCAGTGACCTGCCCTGAGCTGGCTTTGGTGCCCAGTAACTCCACGCAACACACCACCTCTCCTGTCCTGAGTGACCACCATAACAGATGGAGCCCAAAGTCATGGACTAAATGAACTCAGTGCACACTTTGTGGACATTTGTGGACATTTTAAAGACATTTTATAGGGGTGGTCCATAGACTGAGGGAATGATATCTGTGTATTGTATCAAAGGATGGGAAGGGGGTGGTGGTTAATGAGGACGTATTGGATAGTGCGGAACCTGAGCATGACATAAATAGTATGGAATAAGGGGTGGAGAATGTGCTGGTTTTGGCTGGGATAGAGTTAATTTTCTTCATAGTAGCTAGTGTGGGGCTATGTTTTGGATTTGTGCTGAAAACAGTGTTGATAACACAGGGATGTTTTTGTTACTGCTGAGCAGGGCTTACACAGAGTCAAGGCCTTTTCTGCCTCTCACCCCACCCCACCAGCGAGGAGGCTGGGGGTGCACAAGCAGTTCGGAGGGGACACAGCTGGGACAGCTGACCCCAACTGACCAAAGGGATATCCCACACCATATGGCGTCATGCTCAGCGTATGAAGAAGGGGAAGGGTATGCTCAGCGTATGGGGGAAGAAAGAAAGGGGGAATGTTTGGAGTGGTGGCATTCCCAAGTAACCATTACGCATGATGCAGCCCTGCTCTCCTGGAGATGGCTGAACACCTGCCTGCCCATGGGAAGTAGTGAATGAATTCCTGGTTTTGCTTTGTTTGTGTACACGGCTTTTGCGTTATCTATTAAATTGTCCTTAACTCTACCCACAAGTTTTCTCACTTTTACTGTTCTGATTCTCTCCCCCATCCCACCAGGGGGGAGTGAGCAAGTGGCTGTGTGGTGCTTAGCTGCTGGCTGGGGTTAAACCACGACAATGCCATATGGGTAAATTGTGTCCTTTGCCGCTACAATAGGGATTGTATTTCCAGACCCTGAAGAATGGCAGGTCACAAGCATCACACCATCTACTCACTTGCAAAGAACGCGCTGCGCCAGTTTGAACTTCCCTCGAAGCTAAACAGATCCAGTAATACAAACACTCAACTGAAAGGCTTTTCCAAAACCACCATCTCAGAAAAGTCACATTTTACAACTAGGCAATGCACTCTCTTCCCTACCATCTGATTTACTGCTCAGCTATTGCTCTTCAGATTATTCTCTCAATAGCTCTTCAGATTATTCTCTCGATATGTCTAGCTTATTCAATGAGCATGGGAGCATGACGTAGACTCACTGGACAGATCGATGAGGCTGGGTGTTGTTGCTTAGAGTATCTCAGAGCGTGTTATGTGCTTCTCAAGGTCGATAAAGACCCTGCCCCATAGATCCTGCTGCCTAATTGTTCTATAATTATGGTAACCTTTACGAAAGCTTAGCAATAAATAGCGCTTTCCATGAGGCTAGTTCTGTTTCAAAAAGTAATCGCTTGCATATGCACGGTATGACTGTTTCTCCATAAGCTGAAGTCACATCATCTCCTCCACTTTGTTCCCGTAGCAGCACGCAGCAAGCAGCTGTATGCTAGTCTGTGGTTTAACCCACTTTCTGAGGACACGGGCTAAATCTGTATTGTTCTGCTCATGTATATGCACGGGGGCTGAAAATATTCAAAGAAAAAAGTGCAGGAGCATAAGATGGGTGGAAAAAGACAGTGTGGCAGAGAATAAAATGGGAAAACTGTCCTGGTAACCAGGCAGTCTCCCCATTGCCTGGGGGTACCTCAGACTTACCAGTTCCGTTTTAAAGAGGCAGGTTAGAAATGCAGAAGCTGTCTTGGAGAGGGAAAAAGTCCATCTCATCTCAAAAGTATTCTTCACAGTAGTGCGATTCAGTGAAAATGTGTATAGCTAACTGTCCTCTTAGACTCAGGAAAGAAGGTTTATGAAGCTCCAAATGACCGTGTTAGCACAGGGCCACGTGTGGTCTGGCCCCCTCCACCAGGTGCCTCCCGGGAATCCTATCCTGCCACGCTTGCCAGGACTGCGGGTCAATTTTAACTTTAGTTTACCCTCGCACCTTTGCAGCCCTCCCAAGCCAGGGATTAACCCTCTTGTGGGTGCCGTGTTGGCAGGACGACCCTGCTAGATGGACCCAGCAGTTTCCTTTCTCCTGGAGGAGCCTTAGGAGCATTAGTTAGGGGTGGTTCAGTCCTCCCTCCCCCTCCAGACATGAAGCTACGCACAGCCTGAGATACAGCCCATGTGCTGCTCTTTCCTAGACCTCAACATTGTTTTAGCTTTATGGAAAGTATTGCGAAATAACCTCTAGATGAGACCATGACATAAAGAACCTTATATGATTTCATTAACTGTCAGTTTCCTAAAGTCCTGAGCATTTTGGCCCAATCTTCCAAAATACCTACAGTGTGTTCTGCAAAATACTTGCAGCCTTGCAGGATAACTTCTATTTTTTTTCAAGACTCTTTGCATGCTTGCAAAGTGCTTTGCTGGATTAGGCCCCAGACACTCAGGTACTCTTTAGCTCATTCACGTGCTATAATGAAGTAGTTTGTACTAGATTTTCAATTTAGTTGTAGAGCTTGGTCCATTTCAGTAAACTTTCTTCATGAAATAGGTAATATAAAGCTAGAAGCATTATGATACCATGACTGTGAAACATCGAGTACCTGCATTTCAGTCTACTTTAGAAAAGAAATAGCGTCTGTCATTTGTAAATTTTAAAATAAATTAAGTGCAGTGAGGAAGGTATTAAAAAGAAACGCCTTAAAAACAAGTGGGGAAACTCAGTCTTTTTCATTCTGTGAAGAGAGTGTGACAGCATATGGTACATAGTGGGTGGTTGTTCTAAACATAACATGTATGTGTTCGACCTAAAATGTTTTATTGGTTCCTACTTATGAGAGCAGCAGCTAAAAATGACTGATGACTGTTCTTTCTATATCAGCAGCGTGTAAAGGCCCAAGGAAAAAAAATCAGTCTTTATATTCATAAACATTTTTAAACAGCCATAAAACTCTGTTTAACGTAATGTGTTCTCCAAGGTACCCGAAAGTTTAATGTTTCCTCTTTGTGAAACTGTAACACTACAGTATTATTAATTATTACTATTATTTCTAGATCATCCTAAAATATGTCAAAAAAAAAGGGGAATAATCTTCCCTTCCCCCAGAGTTACTGTAGCTCTCACGGGGACAATATCCTTTGAGAGTATAGGTATCTAGCACTACACACCCAGGTTAGCTTAATACAAGGGAAAATGCAAGTCATGACTACAAGTCTCCTAGATCTATAGGAGAAAACAATTATATCCCCACCATCACTGCGACCGAGTACCTTATAAATGGGAAAGCCGCGCAGAGAGCAAAATCTCATCGTTGTCCCCTCCTTTCTGCCCTCTGAGAGTTATTATCATGGAAGGAACTGAGGCTGAAACTGGGAAATCTTACACTGTGCTCCAAATAAGGCCAGTTTGTTACTAACCTGTCCTCCTGTGGCAGCAGTTCCTGTGTCTGAGGCCAGCTGCCAAGCATGCTCCTTCTTCCTCCCACACGAGTTTCATCCTTGTGGTCAGCTGTTTCTCGGAAGCTGAGGAGCATAATTGATATTGCAACTATCAAGCTGTGCGCAGAATGAGCTTACACAACTTTGTGAACATGCTTTTCTTGCCCTCTCCACCCACCTTTCTCTAAAGCTATGTGTTTGTTGGTAAAAACAGGATTCGGTGTCAGTTTTATGGGTGGAGCTCAGGTGCTCCTGCAGACGTGTGTCCTAATCCCACTCTGGGGAACAGGCTGCACCCAGGTGACTCTCCCCTTTGAGAGAGCTCAACCCAGCGCACGAGGGGCCCGATCCTTGCACCCTGCACCATCAGCAACGCCGGCGTTACCGGCTGGGAGGGACCTCTCAGTCTAAAGGGAGTCCCAGCAGGTAGCCTGCTCGCTGGGAAAACAGAGGTGTTGCGCATGTGCCTTCTGAACCTGTCTCGTCTCTGAACTTCACCTCCCGTGTAGCTGTCCCAGTGTCTATGGAAGCCCTTTGGTTACTTGGGTTCAGAAAACCAAGTCTGCCCCGGCAGGTGTGGGATAATTCCCTAAAGCTCTGGCTGTGAGAGAGATGAAGCACATTTTGTGACTTTGTCCCAAAGCGGCACAGCAAATTTAGGAGGGACACGGGCTTTGGAACAAATTCAAAACTGTCTGTTTGGGTTTTGTGGCTGGTTTTGTGGCGTGTTTTTTCAGTTGGGTGGGTGGGTTGTTTTTTTCTTGTTTTTCACCAATATGACACAACTGCAAGTCTTTCCAAGGAAAGGACTGCCGAGCCATTCAGCAGACGGTGCCTCACCCTCGGAAGGACTGGCCACTGAGAGCTGTGCAAAAGGATTCTGGGGAAAAAATTCTGCTTTGTGTTTGTGCAGTCTTACCCTTGAGAAAGGAGAAAACGCACCCAACCTGCTGTAGTAATGACTTTTATCAGAATTAGAGCATGAAAAAATCATTCTTCTCTATCTTACTGTGATTCGTCCAAGTCTGGAAAAGGAGACACTGCTGAGATATTATGTCCTTTAATCGTTACTGTCATAAGAACCTCAAATCTTCTTATTCATAAAAAAACATATCCAGCCCCACATGTGGAATTTTTATTAATTTTTTTATATATATATTAAATGTTGATCTGACAAAACATTCAGATAGCCTGAGTATGATGAAATCTGTGCATCCTAATTTCATTCTTTATGATGTATAGAACCTCAAACACTTGTTCATGCTGCTTAAAATGCCTGAGAGATTCTTGCCCCAAAAGATGCTAATCTATGTAATACGCAAATCTCTGAGTGAAGATATGCAGATTATTGTGGGGGAAAAGCAAAAGCAAAACAGTCACAACAGAGACAAGTGTGGGAATCTGGTTGCAATAACATTATGTGATCCCTGTTAATACACACATCATCTCATGTACTTTCCCCAAATGAATTAGATAAGGTTAGATTTATATAGCACCTTTCAATTATTTTACTGATGCCAAATATGTTTACACAGGGGATGTCTACAGAGCTCCTTGGGAAACTTTACATAGCATTGCAGTACACTGGGGAGATAAATCCTGAGTATACAGGACCAGCATTATCCCTGCCTATTGCAGCACTGGGAAATGAAGTCACTTATGATGTAGAAGGAAGCATCAGGTCACACAACACCTCAAAAGACTGAGGAGACAAGAAAGGTTGTCAAAGAGTATTCACCTTCTTAGAAACTAATCCCCCAGCTATATAATATTCAGTGATAGTAAAAAGAATCTTTTGCTTATAAAATTCACTATATTTAGGCCCTTGGTAGTGCGATTATGCAAACAGACAGATTTCAGACTCACTTTATTATAATTCAGTGGTTAACGACAAAATTTCCAGTAGTGTTTCAGAGATGTTGTTTGACAGTATCTGTATTTCTGGCAAAGAGTTTGCTCCAGTGCTTTTCTTCAGTGGGATTAAAGGAGTTCTTCTATATTAAAAGTTTTATATTTTGATGGATATTAAAATTAAAGTCATACTTCATTAAGTCACTGTAATATAGGAAATGTAGTGAAACATGTTTTAAATCAAATGGTTTGGAAGGAAAATCTGTGTAACCATTGACAAACAACGTTCTCTTCAAAAGTAAAATTGCAGTTTTGGTATACAATTCTTTCTGAGTCTTATATGAATTGTCCAGTTTTTCGGTATTAAAAGACTGAAGAAAGCATAGAAAGTGTTCATGTGGAATGTGTTCTCTTTCTTCATTTTTAAAGCATTTTTGCCTAACTAGTTCAAACACTAATTTAAACTGCATAAAATTGAGATAAAATCACTAAACATCTGCAAACAGGGAAGAACTTGATAGGTAGCATTTATTGGATGTCCTCAATAAAACACAATTATATTTTTAAATGGAAAAGGCTACGAAGCAGGTTAAATTGCCCAACTGAGTGAATGCAGTCAGCTTCTCTTGAACCAGTCACAGTGGATGAGGCCTGACGTAGATGTTTGTTTTCTTTTAATAGGTTTCTCCAGGTTCTAACCATGATTTATTTCAAGTGGGAGTACTGACAGCAGTTAAAATGAGAGAAAAATCATTTTCACAGTTTTATTGAATGGACTCCATCAATAACATTGAGAGAAACAAATTAATACAACAGTCATTTAAAAGCTAGTGAAAACAAATCATGCACCAAATCACAACTTAAATGATTATTTAATGATACACTGCACAAAGAAAATGTGTTGTATTTCTTCTGCCTGGTTTCCACTGGGCACCTGGTGTAGTGCCACACTGGAGATGCTATGTGGATGGGGATGAGCACAAAACCCTTGAGATGGGCAGAGAAGAGGCTCATGGAGGTGTCCGTGGGTTATGCAGGTCAAGGAAGCTGCAGAGCCAAGGGAGATGAGACGTGGAGCTTTGCAAGAGCTGCTTTTGGGACACATCTCTGTGCAGCAGTGCCAAGGATGGCTTCAGCACAGAAAGGAAGAGTACGTTACTGAAATTCGCTGCTGACATGATGCTGGGAGGCATCTCATGTGCATAGGAGAGACTTTCTCCCTAAAGGGGTGGGGGCTGCTCAGAAGGTCTTGTCTCCAGCTCTGAGAAACATGGGCACCAGCATTTATAGCGGGCACTGTGGCTGGCTCAGTGGCTCAGCACTTCCAGAATATGGCTGCCCCAGGGTTGAGCTACCTTCTGCTTGTGCTTCTTCCTTCAGGACCCTCTGGGATAGACTGTCTATCACAACACCAATTCTTCCTCTCATCTTTGCAGCCCGTTCAGTCGAAGAGCTCTCAGACATAACTGATGGGCACTTAGAGGAGTGTTTGTGTCAGTACTTCCCAAGCCCTCTCCTTTATCAGGTACTCAGAGTTAAGCACATGCTTAAATATTTTACTGGATCCAGGCCCATTCTCACACATGTAAACCAGACAGGGACAACTAGAAGTGGTCAAGAAATGACAGGACAGCGCTTACCAGGAAAGCACATGGATTGCCATTAAACAGGGAATAAATTGCGAGAATTTAAAAAACACTGACGCCATAATCCAGCTGTTGAGTGACCAGGTTCCCAGTGTGCACACACTTCCAAGAAAAATTAAAATATGGACACGAGGCAAGCAGTTGCCTAGCGCACTGCTGAGTGCACGGGATTTATGTCTGAGCAGTTAGTATTATATTACACTCACAAAGTAGTATCCAAATATCAGCAGCTGTGTCTTGTATCCATTATTTCCCTTCTCCCCCAAATATAAACCTTCCTCACCTTTTTAATTAGAAAAGCTGTTTATTGACTATGACATGGAAATATTTTACATGTTGTTGTCCAAAAATGCCATTATTAAATAAGCAGGAAAATATGTTTGGTGGTAAATAGAGATGACCTTTAAAACAATGTCAAGCCCACACACCCCATGATTTGTGCGTAGGTATGTGTTACTTTAAGTCGCTGTATATTACCAGTAGCGTGACATAGAAGGCTGCTATGGAAAGTATCTTTGGTTAAAGAACTGTAGGGTAAATTAATAATTAAAAGCTAAAATGCATAGTCAACTTACCTAGTAAACTAATAAATTCAAACCTGTTCATGGGAGGCCTGACTTTATATTCACGGCAACATGGGTAAAAATCAATTTGTTTTTTATCTTGAAAAATATTTTATAGCAGTTGACTGAGGTCAGGACATCTCTTACTTTCTTGGCTGACTCATTCATCACTTGTACAGCAGCCTTCTCATGCGTAACAGAGAAGTACCAGTGTCACGCAACGAGAGAAGTGGCACTGAGAAACCCAGGAAGAGAGGCTGAATTCACCTGTGTAAAATAATGTCATTTTTCAGAAAAGATCTACAGAAGAAAAATTAATTAGGCAAGAGTGCACCCTATCCTTCCCCCATGCCATTCCAGTGAAATGGAGGGGGTGTGTGGAGTTATTCCAGGAAATCAGCAAAGATTTTTGCATTTTATTATTGTTGCTGTTGCCATTTGTTTCAGTTTTGGTTTGTATTTAGAGAGGAGGGATAAGAGGCAGAGAAATAAGAGCAGGAAAAGCTGTCTTTAGGGCAAAACACTTACTTTGAGTGGCAAATTATTTCAAAAGTATTGTGAACTTTTACCAGGAAGCCTCAGTAAGTTGCTTTAATGTAGATGCAAATATAACTGGGTAAGAGACCCCTAATCTCATATCTCACACGCTGGTGGCAATCCTGCGTCTGCAAGAGTTTTCCAGGAGTCACCACAAGGATATCCAACCACAAAGTCTGTGCTGCTAGGCATCTCTGCCAGCACATATGTCTATCATTATCAAGAATACAGTCATGTAACTCTATGGGCATTTTATTTTGTTAGCTGCAATGGACGGTACCTGTTGTATTTGTTTTACTTTACTTCTTTTAAAAAGCTGTGGCTGGGTGGGAGAAGCGAGGCAGCTCGTTGCCTTGGACGTTGTGTGGGGCTCAGGTAAGGGAGGGGACCCTGAGCCTTCCCGGGAGCACCCACACATGGGGAAAGCAGGGGAAAGCATGGGATGAGGCAGCTGGGAGACCAGGAGAGCCACAGATTGGTATTCCCCATGTGCTGACACTTTGCAAAGCCATGTTTGGGAGAGTGCTGTGAGCAGCACGTAGCAGGCATCCACCAGAGATGGACGATGGATGGATGGATGGATGGATGGATGGATGGATGGATGGATGGATAAGGCTCACTGTCATGACAGGGACAGGCTGTGTGGTGTCACAGCACCTCCAAAAGTCACCAAGCTGGTGGTACACAGCCAAGCCTGGAGGAGAAGGCCCAACTGCAGAAACCCTCTGCATGCAGAGGAAGACCAGTTCACAAATCTCTTATTTTCACTTTGTCTCACCCAACAGATTTTAAGCTTTGTTTTTAAAAATTTGCCTGTTACCATTCCTGTTCAAACCACCCTGGATTTTGAGTTTAAGAACCTTTTCCATAGTTCAGGTGTGCTCTATCTTAGTGAAGGCTTCCAGGAAGCCTGACCCAAAAGCTCTGCCTGAGGCGGGGTCCCACCACCCTCACTCTCCATTGCAGACCCCTTGGCTGGCCAGGGTGCCCAGGCTGTGCACCACTGCTCAGAAAGCACTATGGGGATGAAGCCATGGGAGAGCAGGTCAGACTGAGCTCCAACACACCTGGGATCTAAGCAGACCCTTATGTAAGGAAGGGAGTGTGCAGGTCCTCGTGGACAGACTTCGAGCTCAGTGCAACCCTAACACAACAGCTGAATATTTTACAGGATACTTGTACCATGAGAACCACACATGGAAGGCAAGGGTTGATAGAAAGAGGCAGCAAGATGTAAATAAATAAATGTTCTTATTTTGTAAATGTGAGAGGTCTGTGGAGAGAGGGGCAGCAAGACTCTCTCACAAGAGACAGACCAGAGGGCAGTGCAGGTATGTAAAGGCAGTCCCTCTCAGGTACTTACCCAGAGATTTGGCAGAGAATTTTTCAACTGAGCAATTCTTTACTGGAAAACAGTGATTCAGCAAAATCACCAGTTTTCACAGAAACTTACCTGTTCTGATTAAAGTTTACTCAGAAAGGGGCTCTGAAGCACTAGGTGAAATACAGGGACAAAGAAAGGGAAAGAGCCCTTGCAACATGCTGGTATTCGAAGCATCCAGTTAGGAGGGAAAAAAAGGTTTGGCTCAGTCTAGAGCAGAAGTTTGAACATGAGTTTTCCTCCTCATGAGTGAGTCCAGTGACAACCATCAGATCCAGGAGAGCTCTTCTTCTCTGCTTTTCCCAAGGAAAGCAGCAATATATCTTGAGGATATGTCAAACTGGAACTTCTTTTAAATCTCAGAGCTTCATGGGATAAGAAGATCATTTCCCAGCAAAGATATCTGATCTCTGGTAGTTTTCTTTTCACACTGCAATGTGAGCATCACTTTGAGCAGGCACCCAAAAGCCACAAACAGCCCATTCCCATGCGAGAGCATGCTAGCTGGGGGGAGACCACGCAGACCCTCCTGAGTGGGTGTCCCCAGGTCCCCACTACTCTCCAAATGTGCACATAGTGACAGCAAATTTTCTGACAGCTCTACTTGGGCAGTTTTGAATGGCGGCAGCCACGACCTGCAGGTCACGAAGGGCCAAGGAGGAAGAGTTTTAAGCTGTAGGCTGTATCTCAGCACAGGGGGCAGGGGAGCTCTTGTACTAACCCTGAGACAATGCAAAATTGCTCCAACTTTCCCAAACTAAGAAGGGAGTTTGGAGGGGTGGTTTCTTGGTTCCACAAATGACCTGCATTTTGAACTGCCCAGCTCTCGTGGTGGGCATCGTGAACTACACTCAGATGTGGATGAGATGAGCAGAAATGAGCAGATTGGCTTGTGCTATGCCTCTCTCCTCTTGCCGAATGGCTGTTCCAGTGGGAAGCACCAGCTCAGGAAGGGGCAGAGAGGTAGGAGGAAAGTCCAGGAGCCAAGGCCATACCCTCCAATGCACAGCTCATGGGAAACCCAACAACAATCCAGGAGTAAAGGTTGAACCGTGCACTCCTTCAACAGCACAAGCTGTGAACAATGACACAAAGACGACAGCCCATCCTCCTGTGTCTCTGTGGCTGTTATTCCTTCACTTACCTGAAATGAGTTTTAAGCAGCCCCATGGTCAGACAATCATGGTCTTCAGTTGATAAACAGAAAAGGCAGAGATCCCGCAAAAGAGCTAGAGACTGAAGGCCAACTGGACTTAAATTCTTCATCTGCTCCCCTCCCAGGCGTTTTGTTCTTTATCATGTTTCTTGTCTCAGTCACCCCAGAGATCCTGGACAGCCCAACCATGTCCTCCTACCACCTCTGTTGCCTTTGTTCAGGACTTTGCTCCTTCCGCCTCACACCCCGCCACCCTCACCCACTTCCAAACACCCCAGTCTTGGTCATCGTTTCCAAGCTCCACTTCCCAGTAGAACAGCCCTCCCCAGCCACTGAATGTCATTGCTTCTCTTCTAGAAAAACAATCTCCTCTGCAAGTCCTTCCCATCTTAGTTTCTTCTCTGTTGCTGCTTCCACACCTGAATTTTTTGCCCATTTTTCCTCTGCCTGTGCTAAATTATACACTCTACTGTGAACAAGGACTCATTTTATTTGCTTTGTAAAACATCCACATACATGGATGGAGCTGTATAAATAATTAATACATGCCTTAATCTAAAGATTATGAAGAAGAAGGTGGTGATTGCTGCAGAAAGATTAATGTGAATGAAATAACTCAACCAGACTATAATTTTCTCTGGCGACCCATGAAAGAATTAACCCAAAGTAGGCCCCCTTAAGTACTTTTGCAGATAGCCCAATGAATTCCAGGTATGGCTTCGCTTTGCATTCTTCATTTTCCTCTTTCTTCCAAGATATATCTGCCTATCTTGTATGCAAGCATACACATATCCTTGCCTGTTCCTCTGCAGATAGTTTCTCAAAGGCCCTTCATGCTTTGGCTCCTGCTAAATAATGTAATTCTTTTCATGGTGCAGACAGGGTAGGTGAAGAGCAGGAGGGGCAGTTACCTACATACCTTCTTACAGAGATCTGAAGTCATACAGTAGATAGCTCTTGAAATAAGGACTCAGAGCTGCAAGCTGGGTGCAGAAACGCTTGCTGGTCCTAGGCTTCTTATTTTCTAAATGTATCCTCAACCCTTGAGCTCAGTTCCTGCTGGGAGGTAGGACAGGCAGACCAGCACAGGCAAGGTCTGTCAGCAAGCTGCACAGACCTCTCCAGGATAATTTGGTCAGCCCAGCATTTTGTCCAAGTTAATGAATCTTGTAGAGGGACAGGACTCATTTACAAGCAGGAGGCTGGTGCCAGCCAAGCTACACTGTTTCCCAGATCCCAAACTCAATACTTCTGTACCTGCCAGCTAGCTTATTTGGATTCAGCTCGGATCTCCCTGACCCTTAGGAGACTTCAGACAAGTGGGTGGGAGCTGTGCGTGTACTGGAGTGCAGAGGTTTTTTGACCCCCAGCCAGAAAATCTCCAAGAACTCCCAGCGTGACTGCTCAGCGACCACCAACAGCAGCAGAAGTCCTAGCCGTGCTTTTTTCCTGGGGTCAGCCCAGCGTTTCTTTTGTAAACCTTCCGTTTTCTCCGTCCTTTCCTCCGAGCAGCTGTGAGAACAGAGGCTGGATGGGCTGAGGGGACTGTAAAGAAGGAGGGGACACAGAAAGGAAGCACCTGTGGCTGGGGCAGCTGAGGCGAACCCAGCCAGTCCAACGCAGCTGTGAGGGGAAAGGTCTCTTTTCGCCCTTCTGTCTTTCTAGCAATGCCTTACAAGGAAAAAGCAATTTTGTAATGGCTGGAGCTTTCTGATGCCAAAGAGGAATGAAGGAAAGTTACTTAAAAGCCAAGAGCAGGCTTGCACCAGACGTTATGGTAGCAGCAGCCGAGTGGAGGATGGATAGTTTCCACCCATGGAAAAGCCTTCAACAAGGAGCAGGACAGCAGTGGTTTGGGCCCTCAGTGCTGGCAAAAGAAGCTGAGCACATACAAGCCTGAGGTTTTATGCCTAGGATGGGATCTCGGTCCTGTCAAGGACTGTAGGGTGGGAACTTGGGGAGAGCATACACAGCTGGATTCGGTGTCTCGGTGAGATGCAGCTGTGTGTCGTCTGATGACAATGACGAAATGCAGAGGACAGGTGAAGCTGGCACAGAGAAGGGCCAAGTCTGAAAGGCTTTTAGGCACCCCAGCAGGCCCTTGCACCCATTTGCCTATGGGTCCCTACATGAGCACATCACTGCCAGTTCCTGCTTTCTTTCTGTCAGTGCCAGCTTATGCCTGGTGGAATAGTTAAATGTGAAACTAGATATGATCAGGGAACACAGAAGATAATGCCAAACATTGAGGGCTGTTTCCAGCTTTGCTAAAATTCATTTATCTGTTTTTTTTCCGGGTGAGACCTTCTGCAAACTCTGCACCGTGTGCAGACACACGGCATCTGCACACCTTCCTGGGCAGAAAACAGGAGCAGAGCTTGCTGTAGGGAGCAGGGACGGGCACCTGCCCACCTACTGAGGACATCGTCACAGCAAATCTGTCCCTTTCCTGCCCTTTGTGAGGATGGGGAGGAAGCCCAGAGACCTCACAGTGTGGCTCCTGCAAGCCCTCATTTAACCGGGTGTCTGTTAACTCACCCTCTCCCTTCTAGCCCCTTTGAGTCTCGCATTGCTCAAATGTCACAGCTTGTTTTTTTCTCTCACAGGATTTTGATCTTCCTTCCAGATCTTTCTAGAACTTTCCTCTGATGTCACAGAAACACCTCCAGTATTTTGAATACAATAAATCACCTAAGCCTGCTGACTCAACTTTTTGCAGAAGACATTCAACTTCCATTGATTTCAGTGGGAGCTCAGGTTATTCAGTGCTTTGCAAGATCAAACCTCAAAAGCAGGCTTAATGGTAGTCCCTGAAGTTCAGCTTTCTCCTTGGGTTTACATCAAGTGATGATTACCATTTGTTCTCTTTTTCTATAAATTTGCAAAACTTCACTACAGATACTGATTTTCTTGCTGGTGTAATCTACTCTGTTCCATTTATCAACCTATTAAAAAAAGCTGGGTACAGTAATTTCTTATATGGATTAGGTGTCTCAGATAATTCCCAGATACTGCTTTTCTATTTTGCAGGTTTCTGTGCTCACCTGCAAGCTCTGCCTTGATCCTTTTCTCTGCTTGGCTCCCGCAATTGCCCAAGCACACATTCCTCAGTAACAGTTTACATTAACTTCTCTCTGCTTATCCTGTAATTGCAGTGTATGTACTCTGGCTCTTTGCATTCGTGTTTGTGGAACGACATGTATCTCGTGTGTACCTGTTTTATCTATCATAACACCAAGAAAACAGAGACACTTTGAAGTACACATTTGGAAAGTGCACAACCAAACTGTTCATAAATATGCTGGTTAATCACTTCATCCATGGGTGAAAAAGTCTTGAGAAATGTTGGGTGTACGGGGCATTCTGTGTTACTACTTTGCAAGATCCAGAAGACAGATTAAGCTGTGAAGATTGTTCTTACGTATAATTTTTGGCCTTTTGGTTTACAACCAATGCCAGTGTTTGGGATACAAAAGAGTCACCAGCAGTAACGGTTTCTGATCACACAATTAAGTTCTCATGACTACACAATAACTGAACCATGCTGCAGTTTCAATTAACATGATGGTCTCTGTCTCCAATCCAAATACGTTGTCTAAATAGTGGTGCATTAAGTTAACTAAATTGAATAAAGAGATAATGGCATTAAATAACTGCTAGGGTGAATAAAACGCCTTTTAAATGAAATGAGAGGATCAATGCTCCCTATGTGCTTGACTATACTGTGCATTGCAGCATGCCTATCTATCCAGTTTAGGACAGAAAGCTTCAGTCCTGCAATGTGCTACATGTTCTGGATGCTCCCCAGAAAAGCCCTAAGCACAGTCTTGATTTCAACCAAATTAATAGCCCCCCCAAAAAAATACAGCTATGGATGCACTCTTAAGGATGAAGGCCATGGTTCCCACAACATCGCAGGATCCAGCCCTTGGCAAGGAGAAATTCAATATGCAGCAGTAAGCACCGCAGGCTAACATCATAGGGAGCTGGGGAGCGGGAGGAAGGGAGGGACCTGCTCCCAGAAACAGTCTGTGCGCAGGCTCCCGTTGAAGTCAGTGATTCGGGATCAGATCAAAAGGGATTTAAGCTATAGCTGAAAAACAGATGGGGAGTTGGTGAAGTGGAAAGAGAGAGAGAGCAATTAATCCAGACAGCTGGCACGGCAGCGAGGCGGGCCTGACCACCAGCGGTGGAAGGGAGCGAGGGGAGAGCCAAGGGACGGCCGGCGCGGGAGGCACTGGGCTGCACGGATGGGCTTGCGCAAGTGCACGGGATACAGACACAAGAGGCTTCAGAGCATGATTCTTAGAGTAGAAGATGAAATTGCTAAAGCTCATACTAATTCTGAAAACCTTCTTGCACTGCTGGTGGGAACCTCAGATGTCAGTGATGCCCCTAACTAATGTGGGGACCCCCCGCTTGGGCGAGCAGGGAAGGACCCAGCAGCAAATGCCTGGCATTTGTGGGGCTCTGGAAAAGTGCCCAGGGAGGAGCAGGAGTTAAGAAAGCATGAAGTGTCCACTGTTGAAACGAGTGATCAGCAGAGCATACATCAAAGCCAGGGAGCTGGACCTGCAGAAAGGCAGCTTGCCTTGTAGAAAACAAGATGTCAGTCAAAGCATCCTCCTGTCACCTGTGTGATGGGGCTTGCACAAGTGCCACTGACACTGCAGCAGGGACATACAAGCAGAATATACGTTAAGTCCGTGCTGACATGAGGATACGAAACGTTGTGAGCAAAATCATATGCAAGAACCTCTCTGCCCACAGGGAGCTGCCTGGTGCACCAGGAAGCCTGTGGGCTTTCCTGGCCTTCTTGGGAGAAGCTCTACCTCCTGACACCCAGGGCAGTTTATATACAGTAGAGTTTCAGCCACCACTTTCATAAAGCTGACAGTCTGGAGCCCTGCTGATTATGGAGAAAAGCTTGAAAACTCTAAATCAAGAGCTTCAGAATCCCAGTCAAAAAATGACAATATTTACTTGTATTTGATGACGTTATGAGGCTTGTGGTGGTTTGGGAGTGCTGGGGACGGGCGATACAGCAGCAGGCAGGAGGCTGAGCCACAACATCCTACCGCAAGCGTGTGGGCAGCCCAGCTGCGCTCCAGGAATGGTGCCTGGTCATCTGTGCACAACACGAGTCCGCAAAGCAGCTCCTGGCTTTGGCTGTCCCGGGCAACAGAGCAAGCTCTGATTGATCACATTTTAGCGGGTGGAATGATGGTTTCCGCTATTCGGTAAATACTAACTTCAGTCAGCGTGGACTTTACTTGTATTTCTTTTTTTTTCCCCTCCCTCTCTTTTTAATCAGGAATGTACGTGCTATACAATTAGGCTGTATTTGATATCAAAGGCCCTGCAGAGGGGAGAATGCTTTCTGAAGACTTATGAATCCCTTTTGAAGGGGACCCTGTGATGTGGTTGCCTGCGGTAGCGAAGACTGGATTTAGTGACCTTAGAGGTCCCCTCTGGCCCTACCTATTCCTTCCTCCATACAGTTTCATTCTGGGGTATTTTATTTTTAAATACAAATTCTTAAGAAGTTTTTGTGCAGCATTTAAAAGCTGCTGAAAAATCTATTAAACCACAGATTGTGATCTAATTTGTGAAGCAGACTTCAAAATATGTGCATCCCATCATCTGATCCACTAAACCAACTCAGCTAATTCCAGTCCTTCAGCAGTAGCAGCAGAGCACTATGACACTGTAAGAGCATTAAAAGGTATCTCCTTGCCTAATAAAATGATGTGCCAAAGCTAGGGAGAATTGGGAGACAACAGTACCGTGAGGATGCAGTTAAGCATGACTTCACTTCTCTAGTACTTATCACAGCAATGCTGTAATGCATTTTAGCTCAAAAACTTCAGCAAAACCAAATCGAACTACCTCTTTGAGCTTCTGGTTTCATATGGCTGCTTTTGATAAAACTCTCTAGAATTTCAGGGTCCAACCACAGCTAATTCCATTCTAACTAAGGTTTTTACTGGCTGAAACTCACTGTATAAATATAAACGTTTGGTTACATGTTATTTTAGCATTCTGCAGTAAAAATAATTTTTTGGAAATAAATTAAACAAAACAAACCCCATGAGTCTAAATTATTAATGGTTTATGCCAGTGCGATTGCTGAAAGCAGTACAATTAATCCAATTTTCAGCAGTTGTATGGTGTGAAGTAAAGCATGTATTCTAAGCTGTTAAATCCTTTTTAGTAGTATAAAAATTAAACTTAAGCAAATTTCTTTTGTGCCACCTCGATGTAGAAATGTTTATTTTAAATTAAAGCAGCTAAACTCAACATTGGAGGTTTTTTGATATGTAACTTAATTCTAATAAATTATAATGGCCGTTATTTTTCATATGTAGCATGTGGAACTTGTTAATTAAAAGCTACTTCCTTGTGTTAGGTCTTGATCACGTTCCAGCATCTCATACTTAATGTGCTATTAAAATCACTCTTTGACAGCCCAGACCTGGGAGGCGCTGAATACCATCAACTCCCAGTGAACTTTCTAGGTTGCTTTGCACTTTGGAGGTTTTCCTTGGGTTAATAGTCAGGCTGGACTGTTGTGATTGTCCCATCTGGATGAACAGCTATCCGCCCCGCTCTGCATACCCCTAGAAGCCTCAAGTCCAGGGCTGTTCCCCCACCAAAATTAAATTTTGAGTCGTTAGGAGCAGGCGCAGAGTACAGACGTTAGCCACGCTTACCTGATGGCTCACTAGTTTTGCTCAGGGACTCCCAAAGGAAGAACTGCAGATACTGAACTCAGACCTCAGAGCTTTTGAAAATAAAATTATTATTTTATCAGCTATGGAGAAAAGCTTTGGGGGAAACAGGCTACAGAGAAGTGCAGTTCTCTTACCTTCCTCCACTGGTATCTTGAGGACATTTATATCCTTTGGCTCCTGGCTTATTGACATCATCTTGGTACCCTCTGCCCATGTGTAGGTCCCCAACAACTGCTCCTCCTCTGCAGAGACAGGGACTCTCCAGTCCGAGTGCCCTGTCCTTGGCCATTCAGATTTAAGTCCTGACTGCACAAACCAATGGAGGAGACTCAGCGTAAAGTCTAGCCAGGTTCCCGAGATGCCTCTACTCCATCGCTGCCTTTCCAGCACTCACTGCGGCTTCTGCTCTTGTTGCATCCTTTCCTTTCAGCTAGCCCAAGGCTCTGCCAGAAGCAGAGGCGAAGTCAGGCTCAGGTATTAGCATGGCCAGGTCAGTGTATGGCATTCCCAGACCATGCCAGAGCAGCCCTGGCTTTAGCGCAGTGGACATCTAGCTGGAGTCCCGGCATAAAGCTCACCACAGAATTTACCGCAGTGGTTCCTCAGTCAAGAGCAATATCTTCCTAGGGAGACCACAGACAGTATTTTAAGGTTTCTAGTCTTGATTTAAAGCCTTCAAGTGATGTATTCTACTACATCTCCTTCATGAGCCTTCCCAATGATTAATTGTCCATGCCATTAAGATGCTTATCATGACTCTGTGTTGTTCTAGCAGGTTTCATCTTTCCATTTCTCAATTCTGCAACCTTAATTATGTTTTTTAGTGTATTTTTCTACATGGCTTCCTTGCCATTTGAAAAAGGAACATCAAGTAGTTCTTTATCTCATGCTGCTTCTTCCACGTCTCATTTACCCTTGCAGATTTTCATTCTTGGTCCTCTCTGTTGACCCTCAGTCATTCCCCGTTCATTATCCCAATCCATTTTCACCTTCCCTTTTTTCACTGCGAACCCAGTTCTTGGGGTGCTCACGCACAGTGCTCCCACCCTCCGGTCCCATCTTGAACTTACAGCTACTACCAGTGGCGTGGTGAGCACTCAATGTGCAGACATCTGAAATAGGACCTTCCAGCCCCGCCTCGTACAGCTGCTCCAACCTGCATGGTCTAGTTATTCCTTGCGCTGGAGAAGTGTGGTTACGACTTTGCAACCTGGGCTTAGCGCCCTTGGAAGCATCAAAAGCTAGATTCAGTTTCTGCTCCTGTGCTACTTCATATAAAACTATGAAACAGTGAAACAGAAATTCAAGTCTGTATCTCAAATCTTTTCCTGCACAGGTAAATAGCTTCCTCTCTAAGGAAAGAAACGCTGCGTGAAATCTTCTTTAATTAACTCAAACTTGGAGGTAATCTCAATTCATAACAAGAACTGAATTAAAGACTCTTTGCCCTTGCAATTTGAGGAGAGGGGGTCAATCAGCATCTACAATCTGCTGATGTGCCTTCCTCCCTCATTCCTGCTTTCCCTCGCTTCTGAGCAGTTCAGCTGTACTTAGCCAGGTACTCGCAGAGCTGGAAGACCGGCAGCGCCTGGCACAGCCACATACATTTCGTGGAAGCCTGGCTCTGCACACAGGGGTCCTCGGCAGCTGGCACCGTCCCCAGGTCAGTGCCCACTGGTTTCTCTGCAGCTTGGGAGGGACTCTGCTGAAATGAACTTTTTTGAGGCAAACCTCCGGGTGAGTGCTAAAGGTCAGGATGCTGGCAGGGAAAATATATAGCAAAGCATAAAGGAGCTTTTCTGCGGAAGTGCTCTTGGATAAATATACTTAGTTCTGAGGAAATGCCAGAGTAGGCAGCGAGGGGATTGAAAGTCGTCCCATTAACCAGGGAAGAGGCAGCAGCCGCTTGCCTGCCTCCCGACCTGCCCCGCGCTGGCAGCACCTGGCAGGGCCACCTGAGCAGACGGGCACCCAGCTGCGTGGCCCCCATCGGCCCAAGGATAAAAACTATTGGGAGAGCTTGGAAGTGCCAGCGGGATCGTTGGGGATGTGCTAACAAGCGAGCTCCCAGCATGGACTCATTTTCCTCCAGCCACTTAGCAAGCGTCATCAGATAGCGATGATATTTGCTTACTACTGAGCTGCGCTGGATTCAAACCCTCCTCCCAGTGCCCAGGGGGGCTTCTTGCCACCCAAAATCTTTTTTTAAAAAAGGAAAGTGGTTACCAAGATGTATTACGCATGGCAGGTTAAGATCAATGCTATCGTTTTTACCAAACAAATAGCCATGCATTGCTAAAGGTCAATAAACTGGCAAAGGAAAATGTACAGCTAGTCATAAAGAAGCTTTTCTGTGAAAGTGTTCTTGGATAAATAAACATGAGTTCTTGTAAACACTGTGTACTCTCCAGATGTAAATATTCAGAAGGTGTGCTCAAAAAGCCTGAGATGGTTCCAGCTCAGCATTTTATTAATAGGAGATGGTGAATTTTTGGTCAGCTATTAAGTACAACTTAATGTGAAAAAGTGTTTGTTTGCCTAGCAAGACTTATTGCTTACACCAAGCTGCCTCCAAGATTTTGATAAGAGTATTCATAACAGTAAAAGATACTTTGGATGTTAGCAAACACCTTGTGCAATATAGTGAGATTAGATACGGAGCAGGTCGCAGGACACAGGCTGTGATGGAGAACGGGGGGTGTGGTTTACAGAGTTCAAACAGGGGTAGGACAGGTTTGGTTGTGAGATATTGTTTCATATCATCAGAAAATTATAGGTTAATTTTCTACTTTTTCCTTTTGAATTTGAGCTTTACTCCAGCCTGGGAGTTGTTTGAACCCAGGATTTATACTTGCTGTGCAAAAGATGGAAAATTTGTTCACAAGACAGAAGCCCTGCTGGGCTGGGAGGGCAAGGTGAGGTGGTGTTCCAGTTCAGGAGCACACCTGAAGGGACAGGTATAAAAACTCCGGGCTGCTCCGAGGGCGTAGAGGAGGTCTGAGGCATCACCGGAGCACGCCACGGAAGCAGCCGCCTCTCGAGGGCTGGCACCCTCGCCGTGGCCCCATGGGGAGTTTCAGGAGGAGCACTGCCCCGTGGGCAGCCAGGCAGTCCAGCCTTATTAAACCCAGCGGTTGTTTTCCTAACTTGTCCTCAGAGTCTTAATTACTGTTGCTCTAAGCACATCACCACCCTCCTTCCACAAAAGCTGGACAGAAAGCACCTGCTGGGGTCAGGCAGTTCACCTCCCTCCTGGTTTGGATTGCTCCTACTGTACGCTTTCTGGCTTTTTTTTCCCCAGAATAACTCCAAAACCTCTAAGCAGCAAGGCTTCTGTGACCTCCTCCGCAAGCCTGGTGCTAAGGGCTGGGAGAGCACATTGCCCTTCTCTCCCCATGCAGAAGCTGGGATTGCCCATCCTGTATGCTCTCAGCTCAAAAATGGGAGGTTGGTTTGCATCTCGATGGAGATATTGTGCAAAAATAACTGTGTGTGGTTGGACTCCAAACCAGCATAAGATACACATCATACATAGCACATATGCAGCCTGAGGCTTAAACGCAGGGTGGGTGTAAACAATGCAGAAATGCATTACAGAGCCTTGTCATGCAAACGACGCTGACATCCGTGTACGGCCTTGTGTCATGTCTCCTTCTCCGACAGGAGGAATTCAGCACACAGGGCACCGGGCTCACTCTGGGACCTGGAGCCTACTTTTCCCCTCTGAGCAACACAGAGTGGTTCCCAGCAAAGGCACTGCCAAAGGGCTGAGTCTCAAAGGGGGGGGGGGGGGGGGGGGTGAGCCCCTGAGGAGAGTCCAGCTGTGCACAAAGCCCTTTAAGGGGGCTGGATCAGGTGTCATATAGCAACATATCCTAAGGCAACTGATGAAATGCCGCTGACCCCTCTGCTCCGTCCCCCATCGTAGCTGTTTTCCAAGCCACACGCAAGCCTTCTAGTGACCAGAAATAGAGGTCATTATCCTGCGCTGTAGAAAGCTCTGACAAAAGACCATCACAGTGTGTAACCCAGCCCCAAGGACAGCCCAGAGCAAGGCTCTGAAGATGAGGGTCCCACTGGTGCTCTCAGTGCCCACTCTCTGCTTTGCCTCCTGCCGGCACCGAGCTGTGCCACGGTCCTGCTGCTCCTGCAGCAGCAGCTCCCAATTTGCTGCCTCAGGTCCCTTGCTCCCATCCATGTCCTGCCTGGGCATCCCAACATGCCCCTACATCACTCATCCCCATACCCCTGCCAGGACAGAGCCAAACGGCAGCGGCCTCCCCACAGAGCTCCCCGGCGCCGGGTGCTGCGCTGCTGCGTGCGCTGCACCCCGTAAGCGTCGACGCTCGGACGGGTGCTGCTCCTGCTGCTTGTTAGGTGACGTGTGCTTCACCGCTTCTCTCTTTATTTGCTGAAAAATAGGGAAAGAGGAAACTAGCACCGTTTTAGTCGCGGTGTGAAGAGTTTTGCGTCGTTTCAGAGCCTGGGAATTTCCCCCAAACACACTCCCACGCAGAGGAGTCCAGGAGTGGGTGGGGAAAGAGTGCCTGTGGGAGAGGAGGCCGAGCCGGCTGCCTTGCACAGCAGCCCGAGATCCCCATCATGGATGCCAGAGGAGACACAAGAACCCACCCCACGTGGCACGTGTCCAGCGGGGAGGCCCGGGGTCCCTGCGCACAGCTCTGAAGTCCTCGGCCGCCAGCCCTCTTTGGTGCTGCAGCAGAGCTGGGCGGCTCTGGGATACCCGAAGCTGCTGCAAAGGGCACATACTTGCCAGCAAAGGTCTAAAAACATCTTCCACTCCTACAGCGTAGGCCGGGTCTCCTTTGCAGTGATGGTTGACCTTGGAGGATGGAAGTAGGAGGAAAACTTGATAGACATGAGGTCGGCTTGCTTTTCTTCTTGCCATGCACTGGAGTGACTTTTTATGTTTTTAAATCCGTTTATTATACCAACCAGAACAGAGATTATTTCCTTACTGCTTCTCTGCAGTAAGGACATCTCCTTTCTTCTTTTTAGTCAGAGACCAAAAATATTCACCAAAATCTAAGAAGAAACTCACTGTACTGTTTGATAGAAACGTGTATCTTTACCTTATGAAGGGTCATGCTACCAGGGGTCCCTCTTCAAGGTAGGATGAATGTGTGATACTGTCCCTTGGGTTCCCATCTTTATTCCCAAGATGAGAGGACTTCAGCCTCAAGGCAGGCTCAGTATAGGAAACTGCTGAAAAATGGAAAACTCTAGCTAGATCTGCAGATTTAACAGATTTGCACAAGTCCTCTTTCGCTCACAAGCTCGCATTTGAATTCAAATGAATTCTTCCTCTCTCTTTTCCAAGATTAAAGCTGAATTTAGGGAAAGCCTAAAGCAAAAGCGTAAAATGGAAGAAGCAGAAGCAGAGAAAGCACAGTCCTCACAAAGAACAGCGAAAGCTGGAGAGAAAAACCCATCATTTCAGAAAGCCAGATAGCCTTCATGCACTGGTTGTACATTTGGTCCCTTTTTAGATAGCTGCCTCCATCCAGCTCACAGTTGTTCACCGCCCGCCTGAACATTATCCTCCCCCTCGATCTGGGGGACTTTCCATTTCTTCCTCCCCAGCACGGTTACGTGACCTTTCATCACCAGGACGAGCCACCTTCCTCCATCTCACTGCAGATAGAAGCCACCGGGGATATCATCCATTAGCCCAGTCTCTCCTCCCCTCCTCCTCCTCAGAAAGCTGGCAGAGACTGCTGTCTCCGTCCTTTTCTCCAAAGCAGGGCTGTTCTCCAGAAAGGGTCTCCATCTCACTCCAGGCATGCCCTGGAAGTACCTGCCTGAAGCAGACTGAATTGCACCTCAGTTTGAAGCCTGACATCGCCTAAAGCAGACGGCGTGAGCCAAATCTCTCCTATTTTTTCCCCTGGATCATATATTGGTAAACTCCAGACATCCCTTATTATACTACTTTAAATCATAGCATTCAAGGTTTTTTAGTTTATTGACTGCTGCCACAAATCCTTTATATACTGTGGCATAAGAGGCAGTTTTTGGCTCGTTCCTCACTTCTTTATGTTTAGAGCAGAGAAACAAAGGAAGGGGAGGGTGGAGTAATCTTTACACTGTCTATTTAAAGGCAGTGATGGCTGCGTGCAAATCAAAGCACACAGCAATGGGAATTACATGGCTGGAGAAAACAGTTGGATGGGTGTCTTCTATGACAATTTTTTTCCTAATGCGTAGTGAAGGAGAAGAGGCGCACAATTCACACAGTATGCAAACTACAACAATTGTTGAGAATGTACTAATGAGAATTAAATGCTGCTAGGTGCTCTCAGATGTCATCTGAGAAACTGAAGTGGTGAGTACCAGAAATAGGTTGCCAGCTGTCTCCGGTCATATCCTTTGTACAAGAATGCTAACAGTTCCCCCTCCTATACGCCCAGGGACAAACTCTGCCATTGTGTAAATCCACGCAAGCCTCCAGCTTCTCCAGGACTGCACAGCTGTAAAAGGAATCTCACAGTTTTATCAAAGGCTGAGAAAAAACACTTGGCACTGCTGCCTGCTGTCAGCTACCACCTTTCTGGGAAGTGCTAGCGGTCCAGCCCGGCTTGCAGCATCTCACCCCCCACGGCAGGCTCAGCACATTCAGCACATCAGGATGGCAGTATTTTAACTCGCCACAGTACGGGCAAAAACGCCCCGCACAGGGCAAAAATGAGAGGGGTGCCAGGCATGCTGAATGTAAGTCAGCCAGGTTACTCGTGGTTGCGTTATTCCCTGTGCTTGCTCTCTCCCTGGGTGCTGCAGCCCTCTCCGTGCTGCACTGCAGCTCTCTGCTGTGCTTTGCTGCTGCTGCGTGGGGAAACCCATCCAGGTCTGGCAGAGCGCAGACCCCGCTGCTGCCTTCTCCGCAACAACCGGCACAGCGGACAGAGCTGTCGCGAGGTGTGTATCCTCAGGACCTACGCCCACGTACATGTGAGAAAGTTATTTCCAACAGCCCCATCATTCTCCACGAGGACGGTGCCAGCTCGACTCTCACTGTGACAGGCCACATATTTCATTTTGGAAATGAATATGCTCTGACTGAAGGCTGAACTGATTATCTTATGAACACCATTTCTTGTTCCAGACTTACAGATGCCTCCACAATAATTGTATCTGTGGTTTGAAAATTGCCTAACTGGAATATCCTCTGCCACTAGCTTGGTCCTAGCCCTCCTCTGTGTACAAAAGATACAGGGATGATTTTCAATTTTACTTTATGATTAACAGTTACTGGAAAAAAATCCCCCTTCCTCTCCTGTAGTTTCACCGATTATTTCTGCTTCACACCCCATTTCTAAAGAATTTGCCATCTATGAATATCCCCTTTCCATCTGCTGTTCTTTAGTACCCAGACTTTTTGCAACTTGATTAAGTAGCCAAACTCCAGTGTCCTACATGTTGTTTCCTTTGGGAAGAGAATGACGCAAACAAGGATTTATTTTATTTTCTGCTGTAATCCTGTTTATTTAAAGACTGTACATAAAGCCCTGCTGCCCTGAACCCAGCAGGACTCAAACCTGAGGAGACGGTTTCTTTGCTCACTGACCCAGTGATTGTCCCATCCCCCAAGGCACCCCAAACTGTGCCTTTCCCCAGTCCCTTGAAGGCTTCCCCACTCACCCACAGCCCTTGCCCCCTTCTCCACCCGCTCCCCTCCAGTTTCCATTCCTTGTCCCATACAGGCAAGCTGCCACCACACAAGTTTGCCCAACATCAGCTTCCTGGGCAGCCCATTCCACCAGCCCAACAGGGACGTTAAGCTTCTTTGGCAGCTCCCGGTGCTTTAGCAATCTGTAAGGCAAAAGCCACTTTGTTCTCATGTTAAGCTTCAATTGTACCTTGTTATACCCACCAGGACCAATGAGGCTTCTCCCAGGTTATCAATTAAAAAAATATTGTCTGTATTGTATTGTTCGCCTCCGTTTTCCCGATGGCTCTTGGCTGTGTTTGCTGGAGCTCTAATGAAGTTCTCAGTACTTCAGTATTTACGGCGAAGGGGACAGCGTTACCACGGCTGGGTAAAGCCCGACACGCTGGATGCTGTGTCAGCTCCCCTGCAGTCAATCTGACATTTTCAGAGGCAATGAAGGAAGCTTGTACTGGGCAAGCTGTGCACAACAAGCAGGAACCTTTTCTTCGATAAAAACCTCTAACAAATGGGAATTGGAGGAAACGTTACCGAGATGTTCTTTTGAAGGTGGAAATTGCTGCCTCCTAAAAGTAAATTGCACAAAGCTGGACAAAGAAAGATAGCAAACCACGTGCCAGACGAACTGCCACTCGGCTAATACATTACTTTCTAAATATAAAAACAACCTACTGCTTCCACTGACAGTTCAGCACATAAGCAAGAAGGGAATGATGTATAACACCAGACTGAGCTGAGGCTGCAGAAGCACATACTCATCTTAGTTTCCTTTCTGTAATTATTTATGAAAGAGTGCTGGGGAGATAGGGGAAAGCATGTCCAAAGAAGAGGAGCAGCAGCACAGAGGTTGCTCAGCTGAGCCCCTTTTCGCAACAGGGGTTGTCCAAACCCACAGCTGACACCGGTGGCAGAGGGACTTCTACCCCATTCCCCCCCCACAAGACGATTTCTTGCCTTGTTCCTTTATGTAGCTGCTTAGAAACACTTAGAAAGAAATGCCTATAAGCCACTGACATGCTTGGGTAGCTTCTGACATGCTTGGCCACGAAGACAACCTGGGCTCTCCCCAAAGTTATCCTGAAACCCATTTGTGGAGAAAAGCAGCATATAAAATGCTCAGATGTTCATACCCTTCCTTATCCCACTCAGCTCATTCAGCACTGCAGATAACCTTCTTCAGTCTTAACCAATGTCAAGTATAGGACACCCTGCAGATTGACAGCTTTCTCATTTTATTCCAATTCCCTAGTCTCATGCAGCCAGACAGTAAGACAGTGGGAAGAAGAAAGGAGCAGATAATTTTCTTACTCTTAGTTCTGTAACCTTAATTTCTCTTCTCCAGCCCCACCAGAATGCCATTCCTACACTGGGCTTCTCTTTCCTTTTCAAATTATAATAAAATCAATTCACTTGTGTACGAAGTTATTTTTAGATCTAGTTAAAAAAATACAAATCCATCTGTAACACTTCTTTGTAGTTGAATTTCGTAAAAAAACAGCTTTCTGAGAGACCATGACCCATAATACTGAAGCTCACATATAAAATTCTATGGTTGCCTAAAAACTTATGGAATTACATGCACTTTTGTTTGAAATTTAAAGCAAAACTGCAGATCTTGGGAAACCTTGAAGATCTCTGATCAGCTATAAGTATGTTGATGCAAAATGAAATCCTTTTTCTTTAGGGGAGAAAAAGGATTCACTTTGGCCAGCAGTTCATGAACTACTAGATTTTACCCTCATGCTGCTCCAGCATCATCATACTTTCTCCTCCAAACTTCAGCTCTCAATACATTTTCAAGGCTGCACTCTGAAACTCTGAGAACTAGAAGCATCGTGGTCAGTCATCAGCTCCAGTAGCTGCTGTGGCAGCTGAAGTTGGGTTAAACTGGGAACGGGAGCTGAGAGCATTAAGGGAGCTGGGAGTAGTCCTACTTTAAAGTGTACGCTTTTAACAAAGGAAGGTAACACATTAAAATAGATTTTAAGTGGTGCTGAATTTTAGTGTTATAAAAATTAATAGTTCACAAAACCTAAATTAGGAAGGTTCCTATTTGTCCTTTTTTGTGTCCCTATGCCAGGCAAGCACAAAAACACAGGTTACTGTGAACCTGAAGGAAGCTGAACATGAAAGCTCTTGCCATGCCTGCACTTCAGTGACTGTTTGCACAGACAGGTTCTGCCTGCAACAGGGTCTCAGTGAAGCCACGTAGGTTTGGAGAGAGAAGAAAGCAGCTTTCTGAATATTCATTTCTCTAAAAAAAAATTCCAGGAAATTGTTGATACTTGACACAATTTAACATGGCAAAAATGTAGATAAATTATTCTGATTAATTAGATATCTCCTGCATTTTGAGGCTCAGCATTGCATAACCTGTCTGGGCTAGGAATATTTGGGTACATCAGGACAGATAACTTTCAGGATCAATTTTGACTGAGCAGAAATGACAAATCTACAGCACTGACTTTCTAGAACCTTTTCTAGTGAACAAACCTGAAAAAAATGAGTTTGGTTTCACGGGTCCTTTCAGCAGCTGGATCCCCAGCCAGCGAGAGTGCTTTGTATTAATTTCAAACAACGCCTGCATCATGATTCTAACATGTTCCTATGCCAAGTGGTTTCCACTAAGTTAACAAACAGAAGTATTCAGCCCCATGCTGGAAATCTATTCACATTCCAGAGGACTTGAGTGGATGGGCACCAGGTTGTCATTCACATACTCTGTCTAGCAAAACAACGTTCCCAGCGTACTTACACAGAGCAAAAGTGTTCTAGGAATTTGCAAGTGTGGTGTTCTTAGAAACAGCGACCTGCGGCCACTTCTCCTGAAAGCATAAGCGTTACTGGTGGTTCGAGGATAGATGCTCTGGGGGGAACACTTGCATTGGAAAGGTCAAACAAGTAAGGGGTGAATAGCTTCAGGAAAGTCATAGTGCTACTCTTCCCCGGGGGACATCTCACAGGCTTGTTAGCACTGGGTGCAGGATGATTCATATCAGGATGAGGCAGGGGGAACTCTCACCCCGATGTCCATCTTTCTGTCTGTCTAGCTGGAGGCTGTAGGTAACTGTGCTAACAATAAGTAGAAAGATACTGTCAAATGGAAAAGAAAAGAAGAGAAATCAAACTCAGGACGGAGCTGGAAGAAATGAACTGTTTGTAGCACTGAGCCCTTCGTGTAACTCGGGCTCCAGATGTGCAGGTATCAGCTCCCTGCATTTTCTTTTTTGCAACTGAAATGGCATCAAAGTAGGACACATCAGGTACGCTGCTGCCACGCGCCGATGGTTCCCACCTTAACGCAAGTGTTCGGCCTGTGAGGGGGAAATGCCACCTCCTGTTTCTTCCAGTTTTAAAATAATGTTGCATCAGATAGTAACTCACAGATTTGCTCCTTCTGGACTGCCATAATAAGAATGACAAAACAATTCAACATTTTGCGACTCAGTCCTTTAGACTTCCTTGTGGGTTACAGGAACTCTCAAAATCCCTCTTTAAATTTCTCCATCTTGTTTTGTCCCCTGTGGAAGAAAAAGGTATGTAAAATGAGGTAGGTAGTATGCATGGCCTTCCATGAGCTCAGACTCCAGTCTTACTGAAAATGTCTAACTTAAATATTGTCCAAATGTTACTTATCCAAAATATCTTTTCCACACAGGACTCTCCTCTTGAACTGTCTAGCTGAGCTGAAGTTTTCTCATGGAAGATTCTGGTTACTATTGTTCTTCCACTGCTAGCAAATGAGGACTCCTCTGCCTCTGAGATGGAGTCTTTTCATTTTAGAGGGTTTTAAATGGTAAAAAATCCAGTAAGAAATAATCCTAGTTGTTGCACAATGTCCTAAGAAGGTTTTTTTTTTCACATCTGTGGTACATATTTTCAGATATAGTGTGTCAAGTTCAAAAAAAATATGCACCAGTTTGAAATAATAGTGACCTTTGTGTATATTTATAATGAAATTATTTGGTAGAGTAACTAGTATAGCTTCCCTCTTTTTAGATACAAAAAAGAGAAACGCAGACCCTGCTGAAGCCAACAGCAAAACTCTGATTGGCACAAACAGCAACAGGCACTCACCCGTAATCTATATCATAAAACCATAATCGGCCGTCTCCATTAGGACTAAAGTAAGAGGAATGTTGTAGGTCAGGATGAAGGTGTATTTGCAGCCTGCATAGTTTCTGCACACATTAATAGTCCTTCATGAGTATTATGTTCACATTTTTCAGAATGTATTTGTGGTATTTTATTTGCTAAAGCCTGGTCGGGTGGTCACTGCTGTCTGAGACAGAAAATTATGACAGTCCCTGGTCTAATCAACAAAACTAAACAGCAGCTGAGCTCGCTCAGGTTGCTCCATAAGCCATACCTGGTCGGGAGCAGTGCTGCCCGTTGAGTATCTTTCTCTATCTGTGTTAGTTAGAACATCAGGAATTAGAGAGGAGAAAAATCTCTTTGCAAAGGATGAGAAATGCTGCAAACGCACAGTATCTACAGCAGCAGAACTGTACAGTTTGCTTAATTCACCTCTTTTTCTGTCCCAGCAGGAGAGGAAGCTGAGTTTACAGAACGGCAACTACCTAACAGCAGGGAACTTGCTTAGCCGAATCCTGACTCACGCCGCTGGTCTTTCTTGGGGTCAGGAGCTCTGCTTTTGCTTACTCACTGCAGCAGCAGTCAAAGAAAATCAAACCTGGCACATTAGACAAGACCCAGTGTTATGCCTGGCAGCTGTCATAATGTTTGACTTTCAGGGCCGAATCATCAGCCTCAGTAGGTATTTTTTGGCAGCAAAAAGAAGGGCAAGCAAAGGGTGCCCTGAGCAGGAGCTGAGGTGAAGCCCATCTCCAAGCCTGCAGGACCCTTCCCAGTGCCCCCGCGATGCCCCAGCTGCATCCCCACCGCAGGAGCGGCCACCTCTGCCCCCCGCCCCGCCGGCCCCTCTGGCACCGCTGGTCCAGCAGGGCTGGGTGTTGAGGACCACTTTGCGGGCTGGCCTTGAGCTTCAGGCTTCCCTGCATACCGACGAGCCTGTTTCACACAGGCAGGCTCTGAGAGCAGCAGCATTGCCCAGCTCGGTGGGCTTCAGCATTGCCCACCTCGGTGCCACGCGCCCGGGCTCACAGCTACTGCCTCCCCACTAGCTGCAATGTGGAGTGAGCGAGTCTCTGTAGCACTAAAGCAATAAATGTCACGTGAAAGGAAATTATATTTTGATCTATTTCTCTGTGCTTTGCTTTTCAGCTACCTTTTCATGCAATTCAGACAGGTCAGTCCAAAAACTGGCAGTTCAAAAACTCCGGTAAAACCAAAACACATGAAAAAAATGGGAAAATTCCCCTAAAATGCCCCTGGTCCAGTTTCCACGGTAAGTATGGACCCTTTTTCAACTGCTTCTCCTCAAATATGTGTTGTCATGAACACAAATTAAAACCAAGCCCGCTAACTGCAGATTAATTAACATTCCAAATGATTTTTTTTTGTTTTCAGAGAAAGGATTTTGCTACTGAAGGTCACTTTGCTCCAAAGGAGCTGGGAAGAACACATTCTGCTGCACCAAGCTCTGCAGCAAATGCAGAGATTTAGTCCTGTCAGCCAAGCACTTCTAGCAGATCTCTACCTTTTGATATGCCTAAATAACTGGACATGATGCTCTAATCCAATGCTTTAAAGCAGGAACAAGGAAGAGGATGAGGATTCAATAATTGCATCTCGTGGTATGAAAGGGACTTGGCTTATTGGATGCCCCTTATTTTTAATAAAGGAGATAGGGCATGTCTGCAGTGCAAAAAATTAGGCTGTATGGGGAAATGCTGTGCCCAGTTTTGCACCGCATGCATACAGAGGGATATCAAGAAACTGGAGAGGGTCTAAATTGGAGAGTTACCAAGAGAGTTACAACAAATGACCTGCAAGGGCAGAGGAGCATCCTACAGCTACCTGAAGGGCAGGGACAAGGAGACCTGAGCCAAGATGGGAGCAGAAATAAACCAGGGAGAAGCCAAGGGGCTTCCAAGACTGTGTAAATAAAATAGCTTCTTAGTGAGCTGAAGCGGAAGGGTCCGAACGGCAGCGCTGCTGCCGTTCGGACCCTTCCGCTTCAGCTCACTAAGTAGCTATTCATTTTTCCGGTTGCTGTTTAAGTGAATTTTCCAATGACTTCGTGACTTCAGGAGCAAGCGAGCTGTTTTTTATGGCTCTTACAAGAGTTTCGGCACTGAATGCTCAGCCCCAAAAAGATTAGGATAAAGCATATAGTCAAATACAGGCTGTGTGATTGCGATTTTGAATAGCTGCCTCCCAAAATTACAACATGCATTCAGGTGTTGGCTCATCAACTACTGTCCCCTTGCAATGATTTGGTTTGTGCAGGTTGTTTCTGAAACTTATGTATAACTCATTAGTCGCAAAGTGGGAACTACCTGTGTGTTTTTGTATTTTTTTGGAAGTGCCCCCATCCAGGTCTTCCCAGAACCAGGGACTAGTGCAAAATTCCCGATCCTTCCTCCTCAAAGTAAAATGGAGCAGGCAATTGCATGTGGTTCCCTGTGATTTTTCAAAGCAATTCAGGGCCAGCTTCGGCTCAAAATCTCATAGTCTGATATATTTAAGATCGTTATCAAAATAAATGTTCCCTATGAGAGATCAGGGGCTACACAAAAAGCCGTAGCCTACTTAGGCAGGGAGGCAATCTGCTATTTTCAAGTGTATTCACATGGGGCAGTTTGGTGGCTGTGCTGTGACTTTGCTTCCCAAGAACAACTGCAGGTGAGCTGCTAAAATACTGCCAGTTCGGCCAAGCTGCGTAGAAGACACTGAGCCAATCTCAGTCTTTGAGTTTGATTTATCCTGCTGTTACCTCAGCTGAGTTAGTTTGTATTTCCACCAGTTTAAATGTCAGACTCTTGGCCCAGGCTTTCTTTGGATGTTGGGGAAAGGGAAGAAGAAGGTTCTTGTGCATCTCAACAGGAGCCGTTCTGTTTGGATGAGCGACATCTTTGCCTGCGTCACGGAGAGCACACACCTTTTAGCCAGGGCAGGAACAGCAGCATGAAGCTTCATGGTCAGAGCGTGAGCAGCAACACAGGTTCAATAAATGAAGAATTGCCTACTCTTACAGGAGGTGAACGGAGGGGTAGCGAGTACTACAAGATCATGTAAGCTGCAGCTCCTGATGAGGAAACAATACCAGAAAATGCAAGTTTTCAGGTAAGATCTAAGGGTAGTTTCTTTATTTGCTTTGGGCAGGATGATTGATTTAAGAAAGGTGAATTTGTTGTCTGGATCTTCTATAAAACATAACAGGTGACAAGCTATGTGCTTCTGATATTTCCCAGCATCATAACAATCATCTCTGATAAGGAATGGGTGAAAGCAGAAGCCTTCTGCTTCCAGCTCAATATCCAGTTACCACTGCAGGTGATAAGACACTTGATGGTCAGTGTTTGGAGAGATTATAAAGGGAATATTTCTCCCTTATGGGAAGCAGAAGCAAGTCAAAGTGTCAGCTTTACTCCTTAATCTTGCATCTCCTGCCTTGTTCCTAGAAGAACCACACTGCAATGGATTTCTGTTAGTCTTTAAAGGCCCTAATTTAGGCATTAGCCTTATGGGCATGATTAAAGCCTTGTCCACCCTAATTACCTGCAGATACAAATTTTCAGTTTGAGAGTGGGTAGAAGAGGCAGAGACAGTTCATGGAAAGCTGCTGTTTGGCTGGTTTTTACTAGGAAAGGTAAAATACAAAGAAAAGAGGAAAAAAATTTGTTGATCCAGGGACATGCCTGATAGCTTGAAAAAATAACACTGTGGGACATAAATTTTCCCATTTATCTTAATCAAATCTTAACTCTAGGAGAAACCCCCATTTTTAAACAGGTGTTAATTCTGAAATCCAGGGAGCTCTTGCTGAGAGAGAGCTCAGGGACATTGATGCCAGCATTGAAATGGCTTTGGTCCTGCCCACCAGTGCCACTGCTTGAGTGCATGGAGTCTGGGAGAGCTGGTCCTTGGTTCCTCTGAAGCAGAGGGCCACCGCATCCCTCCTGTACCAGCCCTTACCCCCAGCACAGCAGGAGGGGTGAGTCAAGGGCAGGGAGAGTGCCCCATGGGGCACTGCACACCCTACCTGCCGCCTGCTGCTGCCCACAGAGACAAGCAGCAGGTCCTGGGGACAGCAGTGGTGAAAGAAGCCTAAGGTTACCAAGATGTCCTGCTTCAGATATTTGATTTTTGGTTCAGGCCAATCTAGATCTAACTGTATCTTATTTTCATGTTATTTTCACCCTATGTGATGTTCACAATGTTGTTTTCATCCTATGTATTTATTTCTACAGCAGGCTATAGCTCCAATAATACATCCTAACTGGCTTTTGAAGACCAAGCAGCGACCCTAGCAAGAGGAACACCTCTTGGTTGATTCATGTCTGTGACAAGCAGTATTATGGAAGAAAGGAAAACTTCAAGGCTGTCCTACCTTCTCTCACTATTCAGCCTGATTCCTTAGTTGCATCAGTTATACCGATCATACAGGTTTTCATTTCCTCCAAGCCAGGGCTTAGCTGTAAACTCATTTATGTGAAGATAAATTAAGAACAAATTGCCCACACCTTCAGTAGCTGCCTGTGGCCACCTGAGGATTTTGCAGAGAAGGAACACGGACATCTCCTGACACCAGGCATGGCCCCTGCTCAGCAGCCACCTTCCTTGCCACCACCACAGCCCAGCACACACCTCGGCACACCAGGCTCTGCAGCACCCGCTTATGTCAACTGTGAGGCTGTTACAGACCTCAGTGTATGGAGGAAGGGCCCCCTAACCCCAGCAAGGCAGGACTGCTTGCAAACCAAACCCCCTCTATGGTCTGAATCTTTTTCGTGCCACTCAAATTATGGAACTAGCCCTTGAGACAGAACTCTCATTAAAGGCGTGCAATGCATGATCTTCTGAAGTTGCTAAGAAGCACCAGTTATTTCAACTACAACTCATGATAGCTGGAAAGTGAAGAAGAGTGGGTGTGCTTGGGGCAAAAGGGGCAGCACACAGGCAAAGCAGGGAGAAGAAACAGAAAAAATTGTATTTCTGTATTCTGTATGTCTCTGTCCCTGTTTCCACCACGTGCTCATTTTCCCCTGGCACCTTCCTTGTATCCCTTCTTAGATGAACCCTGCTTTCTCCATGTCTCCCTTTGCTGCGTCTCTCTCGTCTCCACAGGGACATGGCTTCCCCTGTTTCAGAGAGACTTTCCCTGCGGCACGGACAAGCGCCTCAGCCTGTCTGAGCAAGCACTTTGCCCCGGTGGAAGTTCAATCTCGCAGCTGGGCGACAGGCAGCTGAGGGGAAGGTTTAATGGGCATCTGTAGCAGGTGGGTAGTAAGCACTTTTACTGTGCATTAGAGGCTCCACATATCCATGCAACAGCTGAATATGGTCTCCAAGACTACATTTCTGTGAACAAATCACATTTTCCATCAAGAAAGAAACGGGTGTTCGGCTGCACATTGCTTCATAAGCTGTGGAGCAGTTACCTGACTATTATCACAACTGAAACTATGACTACAAGTAACACAGCTTTGAATTCAAAATTTCAGCTCCAGAGTATCTTGGCTGATTTTTAATTGGTTATTTAAGTAATGCAAGAGAGTAACGCAAAAACACTGATGTCACGAAACAGAAATTGCCTGTGGCCATGGCAGGGTGTGAGAACAGCCCCTTAGCAGAGCATTCAGGGAGTTCATTGTACACGAACTTTATAGATATTGAAAAACGCTTTTGATAGGATGGCAGAGAATAGCACTTGGAAAATAATGGGACATTACAGAACCCCAGAAAGACAATTAAGAGCATGGAAATCTCTTAAGAGGGATCTTAGCATGAGCAAGTTCGCATTAGCTCTCCTTCAAACCCACTTGGGATAAGGGGTAACATCATGCAGTTTTCTTCTCCTTCACTGTTTCTTCCAGTTTTTTTACTGGATAAAGACTGGCCTGATTAGAAATGAGAGTACACTGTACCAAATCACAGCAATTACAAAATATAAGTTCCGTTGACAGTATCTGCCTCAACACCCAAATACCACAAAATGATATTAGGAATACTAAGGTGGTAGGAAGAAGCAGCTAAAAAGCCCTGTTTAGAAGAGAATAAAAAGGAAAAGAGCTAATACAGGAGAGTGGGTGACACAGCAGGCCATTTGGAGTGATTTACATGCACACTGAGGAGGCCAAAAGAACTGCTTTCCTCTGAAGGACAGCAGGGTGGACTGGCACCAGTGAGGAGAATATCCTTACTGGAACTGGGGCCGTGTACGTGACTTTCGTTCTTCAGAAAACTGTTCAGGTCTCACAACAAAAGTGATTGACAACCAAACTTTGCATCTTTAAGACACATGTCAAATCATTATGATTAAATGAGTTGCAAACATGAAGTAATACAAAGCGGCTGATGAAGAGATTTCAAGCTAATAAGGTGATGTCTACGATGGACTTTAGATTTTAACTGATCTTAATGGATAACAAACAAGGGCTTACACAGAACACTCTGTAGAGGGAGAAATGGAAATGGATATGCCACATCTGAATAAACTCCCATTATATATGGAACAACCTTCTAATGGTCTTGTTAGGAACACAGGGGAGATAAAGGCCCAAACCATCCTGAAGAGGAAGATACGAGCACTGATTCCATCTGGAGTCAAACCAAACAATGTCTCAAGGATGAAAATGCACAGAGGATCATTACCAACAAGTCTTCTGCTTCCCTGGAATGAAAAGATGGGACTCACAGTCTTATCATGGAGGTTCTTTGTGAAGGCTTGTGAAACTACAGTCCACGAATAAAAAAGACTGATTGTGGCAGGAAGAAGAGAAAAGAAAAAATAAGGCTCCTAGTTGAAAAGTTACTGTCTTGCCTGCCAAAACATAAGAGGACCAGAAAGAGAAAATTGGCTTAACCAAAGAAGAAAGAGGTACCTAATTTGGCTGTAACTAAGTCAACATGTGTAGGACATTCATAACAAGCATAAAGGTTTCTAAAAAGCAATAGAAATTATATTACATAAGAAATATAAAATAAAGAAGTATGCATTCAAGAGCACAGCTGTGAGGGAATATTTCAAGACACTTTCAATGTTTACATCTATTCTCTCAACAAGGGTAGGAATAATAATAATTTTAATTAAAGCTACACTTTGTGGGGGGAGGGGGAGGTTGTCAATAAAATGAATGAGTTACAACATTACAGAAATGCTCTTTTCACCTAGACTTACTGCCTCCAACGGTAAGATATACATAAATCCAGGCCCTCTGGACATGGAAAAAAAAAAATCTACAGGGCATATTTTGCATATCACCATAATTTGATGGTCTGTGATTTCTCAAGAAAACAGAAATGTGAGAAACATGTTGGCAGTTCAGTCTAATTCCAGAATTCTTTTGACTATGCCGTAGTTGCTGCTTGTTAGTCCTGCACATAAAAATAACTTCCCTCGACCTAAAGAAAAGGGATTTTTTTTTTTTTTGCTATGAGGTGAAATCCCTCTGCATCACTAAGCGATATGGACCTAAATTCTACCTTATACACTGCTCTCCATGACAGGATATTTGTGAGCGTGTGAGCGAAGAGACAGATACGGGTTTAATAAAGCCTGCATGACTTGAGGATCATTTGAAAAGATGTCTCCTATGATAACAACAGCATACAATGTATTAAGGAACAAATAATGTTGTAGCCCTCTGTGTGATAGCTACAACAAGACAAGGTCATCCTATGGACTGTACCAGCTACTCTCAGCACAACAGCACCATTTTTGTAACACACGTGATCCTCGTCCTAACCCAGGATCACATGGCGACTTTCCTGCCCCAGGGTTCAGACCAGAATAACTCTGAAAAATTATACAAAGACAGCTGGACTTCAGAAATAATGAATGAAAAATAAGAGAGTCCTTCCAATATCATCAGGTAGAAGAAAACGCACACAAGCTATTAAAGATATACAACCATCGAGGAAAAAAGCAACAAGACTGGGTTTTATAAACTCCTTTGCAGGTAGAACTTGATTATTATTCTCATTTTAAATTTCCTGACCATTAAAAAAACATTTTCTGCTTTCACACTTCATGTCAAGCACACAACCGAGCTGACAAGACACCTTGTGCAATAGCATTTCTTTGTTTTTAATCGCTAATAGTCTTTTTTATCCTTGATGCATAAATTTTATAAATCCTAAATTTAAAAGATGCTAATTAGCCATGCCCTGCTCACTTCACAATGCCAAACTGTTCAGCAGCAAACTCTCAAGCAAGCCAGTCCAGCTTCTTGACAAAAGGAGATGAGGTTCTACTACTGGTACTTATTTAGGCCAAAAGCACCTTGTAGTGTTACGGTAAGGTGGAAGATAACACCAAGGCAGGACAGAATTGACCTGTGAGCAACCCATGGAGAGCTCTAACAGTGTAAGAACAGAGATAAAAGTCTGGGAAACAGAAGTCTTCTGGTTTCTATTCTCAGATCGGTAAATGAAATGCCATGTGGAAAAAAATACTGAGGATGATTTTTTTGGTTACTTCTTCCCCCAGGCTCCCTACCTCCAAATACGGCTGCCTACACATACACAGCTACCTGAGCAGGGGTTGAGTTTCCAAGATTTCATCAAAATTTCAAAGAATCCAGAACCTCACGTTTCTGCAAAACAAACTGCAGTTGTGAGGAGCCTGGCCATATCCCCGTCTCCATGTTTGCTAATGTACCTCACAGGGACCTTGTGAGAATTCATTAGCTGGGACAGGAGTTCACACAAAAAGGTATTCAGCATGGCTCGCAGCCCATCTTTTTCTGCTCCTATAATCATGGGTAACAGAGCTGGACCTTACATTTGCTTCCTTACTTGATACAAGAGTATGCAGAGCAGAGCATAAGCTCAGAAGATGATGCAAGGGCCTCTGAAAGACATGCTGCAGATGCACCTTCTCTTACCTCCTGCCATGTTCTGCCTCCAAAGAAACTTAGATACTGCCTTGGAAGCAGTCTCTTCAAGTCCCTCCCGTTGGTGTGTTTATTAAACACACATTTATCTTTTTCCAGGGGGACAATAGCAATGCTTGACTTTTTACACCAGAGTCCCACCTCCAGCCTCCACATGTTACACCCCATCATTTACAAAAGGCGTCTTTTTTTCCTTCCAGTTGGCAGGCAGTTTGAGTTCTGCACTGCTTGGTGACAATTTAAGACAATTTTCCTCCGATTTTTCTCTTTCCACTCTCTGCACTGCCCAGCTCTGCTAGGTTTCATCCACCCTGCTTAAGTTTGGGAGCGCTGCCTTAGACGTTACCAGATGCAGCTCAAAACCAGCCCATACAATAACATTGCTCTGGAACGCCATCACCTTTTTGCCATGTTGCTTGCCCAGACAGATGTGCTTCAGGTGAAATGCTAATGAAATTCTTGCCAAAAAGATACCCCTCCACTTTTTTCCAATTTAGCAAAAAAGACGTAGAAAATATTTATGGTTTTGGTCTTCCTGGAATTTTCTCACACCCTTTCTAGGCATAAGAAAGGATATCTTTTTGCAATCCTGTTATTACACATGTGTATGGTTATAAGAAAATGCTCTGAAGGGACATCAAGCAAATAATACCAATTTTCAAAATTCTATAGCAATGTATTTATACAAATTACAGAATTCTGTATGTATTTACACACCATTACAGAATATCAAGGAAATAACACCAATTGTTCTTTTGTTTTTCCCTCAGATTTTTCTTCAAGTGAATTTTAGTGCTCAAGAAAGGTGCCAGATGGACAGCACTAGAAAATGAAGACTTCTGTTTGTCCCCAGCACAGGAGGAGCGGCACTGCAAGCCTCATGTCAGCTCTCTCCAGTCCTGTTTTAGCAGGATCACGTAAGGAGCGGGAGGGCATCCGTACCCCTTCACGCCTTGGCAAAGGAGCTAAGCAGCACTCAGGTGACGATGGCTTTGCCCATCCCCCGCCAGAAAACAAACAGAAATAACTCATTTTACACAAGTGACTGAACAGAATCTGTTGTTCGCTACCCAAAACAGGCTGAATTTGACCCAGTGAACCTGCAGGGAGTGGCAAACTGCCAGCTCCTGGACCATCCAGTCTCACAATAATGCCTATGTTAAATTACATGTTTCTATATTTACATAAAGTCAGTATTTACACACCATTATGGGTTATTCGCGTAAATCGGTTACAGTTTATTTATATGGACTGCCATAAACTCATAACATTTTTCCTGGGTTTAATCCTTTCTTTAGAAAAATACAAAAAAATAAATTAAATAAAACATGTTAACTAGTAGTAATGACTTGCCTATGACTAAAAATCCAAGTTGATTTAACATTAAGACTCAAACGATGGCCTAGTATTGTGGCCTCAACTCGTAGTATTTTTAACCTTTGCAATCAATTTCCCGGTGTATGTCAGATTTACTGAAAAAGCAGAGAGTTGTAACGTCCCTTCCTTGCGGCAGGATCGATCTGGTTAACACTGAGCAATGAACCCTAGTCCTGCCCAGAAGCTCGCTTTCCCATCCTACGGTCCAGCACGGCTTTGCACCACCTGGATTCAGTGATTCAGCACCCGGTTAACCCACAGCAGCCAAAATGCCTGCAGGTCTCAGCAGCTCCGAAGGGTTAAAAATAAACACATGGGCTGCAGTCGAAGGCTGTAAATTCCCAGGCCATAACAGTCCCTAGCCAAGTACGTCTAATGGTATCCTACAAATCAACTAACGTAATTTACATATCTTTATCATTCAAGAACAATTATAATAAAATGCCACATTTTATTTAAGATTACTGATATTGCCGGTTGAGACGTGGCCCCTCCTACCTGCTCGAGTACAGAAAGGTCACGTTCATTCAGGACACCAAGCCAGAGGTTATTCCAGAACAGAATTACATTTCAAATAATATATATCACATGGACAAGAGTGCCTTAGAGCAAAAAATTACTTAATTACGAATAGGCTACAAACTTATGTATAGCTCCTCCAAAGTACGTCTCCACTCAGCCTCCGTGCCTCTGCGGACAGCCGGGGGTGTCAGGACCAGCCACGCTCCCGACAGATCCAATGGCAAAGGTTACACTCAACTTAATGGCACCAGATTCAGATCCTAAGGGATACAACTACAAAATGCATTTGTCATATGATCCTTACGTGATTTTTCTCTTTTTTTTTTTCCTGCAGGGTACTGGGGAAAAAATGCCTCTTCCTAAGGGTTAATTCCCAAGTGGTAACTGCTAATCAACGTGTTTGCGTGCTTCACATAAAATGCTACAATTCCTTAAATATTACATACTGTCAGCTCACTCACAGTTCATGAATATTTGAACATATTTTAGGAAAAAAGAAACAAGTCTAATACTGTCCCTCTCATTGTCATTATTGATAGAGATTTATTAGTTTCATTTTGCAAGTTTTACTTTAGGAAGGGTGCTAATATCATGTATTATGACAGTTCACACTGAAAGCAATTTTCCATAAAAGATGTTACAATGACCCCTATGGAACTTGTATAATTTCATAGTAGATAGTCAAGTGCACAAATAAACATGTTTACAAGAGTGATCCTGTTAACCTGGTTCTTGCCCTCTGAAACCGTTATGTGCTATTTGTGGAATCTTAAAATTAGTACAATTGTTGATATTACTTATGTTGTTTCTGGCATTCTGCTTTAGGAAAAAAAAAAAGCATATTTATCATTTAGCTTTGGTATAATCTGCAATAGGTTTTAACAACTAGAATATATTCCAACCCCTATATTTTCCACAGCTGTGAAGTTTACAACAATGTAAGAAGTCACTTTCTCAGAGAGGAAATATTACAGACACAGAAAAAAAGTTGAAGACCCAGTTTTCTCTTTAATCCTCTGGGGGTAAGCTATGAAACAAGCAGTCAGAAGAGTGAGGACTCAGTGTCATGAGTGGTGTGCATACTTGTACAATAATACAGGCACAAAAGAGATTGTCGCCTTTAGTACATGAGGGTCACTAGAATTTATTATTATTATTACCTTTTTATTGTTTTTTTTTTTTACCCATGCACCTTTATATTTACTTGCATGAATTTACCACAGGTTCATAGTGGCCTTTGCCATTTTAATGCTTACAGAGCCTAAAGCTTCCAAAATGCCTATCTGGCCTGTACATATTTCATTAAAAATAAACTCTATATAATAAATAAATATATAAAATAAATAAAATGTTGCCTTTGGAATTTCTATAAATAAATTTAACTTTTTATTTTTATTTTTTTACTAAGAGGTCTTTGCTTTAAACTCTGTGGGGTGAGACCCAGAGAGCGATTAACTGAAAAGTCTCTTGTTTAAGTAAGACTGCACCCTCCATGCCTTTGTAAAATGCAGCGTACACTTGAGCAGGCCACCAGCCAAAAATCCTGATGAATCAAAGTATGGCAGCTATGCTGATATATGACGAAGTACAACTGATCAAAAATTTAAAAGCGTGTCTATTCCCCAGCATGCATCAGGCCTTCCTCCTCCTCCTCCTCCCCTTGGCTCCTCTCTCTCGCGCTCTCACTCCCATTCATCCTCTCCCTTTCTCTCTCTCTCTCTCACTCACTCTCTCGCGCTCCCTCTCGTACTAAATCAAGCGAGTGGGCGTAGGCTCTCCTCCAGGAGGACAAACCTTTAAGTGCAGAACAAAATCAGCATGTTCCATCCAAGCCTCCATCATACATTATGCATGCGACAAAGTTTGGCAACAGTGGAGCTGATGTGATGACACAGCTAATCAATAAGAACCCACCGCATGAAACCTTTATAGTGGTTACTTTTTAAGGGCTCAAGTGAAGGAATTGTCTTTGTCAACTTTGGCTTAAAATATCCTTATATAGTTCCGGTACTTTCTCAGGGTCCACTGGTCTAGGTAAAAAATGTGTAAATTTTTGATGCCGTTTAGTCCTAGTCCCTTCTCTTGGAGTCCCATCTTTATTTAACGCAACGTAGTATCGTCTTCCAGTGTCCACGTGTTTATATAGATTTGATGAATATGTGTTATACCAGTTTTCTTCAAACTGCTCTCTGAATACACACTCCTGGGTTAATTTTTCCTATGGAAAGAAAAGAAAAAGCAGTAAGGAGAGAGATAGCCACAAAAATAAGCTATTTTTAAAAGAATTGCTATTTTCACAGCTTGAAATCAGTACCTCCTTGCTCAATTCGCAAATGAACCATTTCAATATTCCCAGTTTCAGCTAAGTACAGCTGTATTGCTGGGTATTTCATTAAGCAGTCACAAGGGTGGATAACTCTATGTGAAGCAAAAAATATTCTCCAAAAGCCTCGTTGCCCAAATCAAAACAGCAACAACAAAACTGAAAACAGATATTTTAATTTCTGATCATTCCCAAGCACCTCACAAGACGTTACTGGACTTGTATAACTAATTGTTTCAATCATGAGTGTGGGCATTCAGACAGACAGACATCAATACAGAAAACTGGAACTGGTTTGCAGGGCTCTCATACAATTTAGGGCCTTAAAATCTCTTATATCCTTTCATTGCATGGAGAACTTGATGCATTTCATTAATTTAAAAAGATACAAGTTCCTACCCTTTGTTTGTATCACAGAATTATTATTTGTATCACAGAACCACAATCCAAGAGAGCTTCAAACAGGAGCACAAACGCCAGGTGCTGAGATGAAGTTAGGTGAGGAAGCTCCTCCAGGCTTGTTTTACTAGGGTTGTCCTCATGTCCTGTCCTACTCATGGGACCCACTGAAGACATCAACCATTCATCATATCCTCCTGCCACAGGCTCCCACTCCTTCCAGTTCACCCACTTACTCAGTCTGTGTGTAACCCTCTACATCCTTTTTGTCTAAATAGATGGGGTTTGCTTAAAAAGCAGCCACCTGATAACCAGATTTGTTTTAGGAAGGACTCACACAAGTGACTGAGCAAGAAGACTGGAAAAAAAGGTGATGAGCGTGGCAGAGCTGATGGAAAGCTGGGAAAAATAAGCCTGGAAATAGTCTTTTCAGCTGGCACAAAAAATACAATAATGATAATTTAATACATTTTTTCGTAGCAAGAGTTCTCACTTGAATAGCACTCACATCTACCAAACTCGGCTTCCAGCTGAGGATCAATTTCTAATTATTACAAAGCTCCACACAACGCAGACTTCTGTGCATGTGTTTTACAGACATTAAATCTTAAAACAGTCCTCTTAGGTAGATACACAGAGAAGGGAAAACTGAGACCAAGGCCCAGATGCAGCAAAGCATTTATGGCACCTAAGCTGTAAATGCGTGCCTGAACACAACTAAGGAGCTCAATATCCAGTACCCCCCAAGAAGCCACCATCCATGGCTTAATCCAGGAGCTTCCCAAAACCCACCATCACCAAAACTTGCAGCAGCCCTGGGCTGCTTGCCCTGGGGCTGCAGGCGCCTTTGGGGCCACCTCTGCTGCTCGGGACTCAGCTCACAACCCTTTCCCAAAGCGACGTGCTGCAGCCCAGATGTTTTGCCACTGCATTGCATGTCAAGCTTGCTGCTCCCAGGGTAGAGCTCTGCAGCCAGCCGGGGCTGGGGACCGGGGTCCCAGCCAGGTCCAAGGAGCCCTACGCACCTGACAGGAGTCACCCAGAAACCATCCCACCTGAGGAGAGCAACCCCTGCGCACATGGGGAGAGCAAGCCAGCACCCCTCTGCACCCCTACAAACCGGGTACTGCAAAGCCAGGGTCCTCCTCAGTGCCTAAAGGTTTGGAATTTGGAGATTTCTTCTAAATTCAGCCTGTGGCAACTCCAATAGGCAAGAAAAGCAGCAAGCAAGCAGCTTCTGACTTTCTCTCTCATGGGCACTGGGAACCTCTTCACCCCTCAGGAAGGAGAAATCTGCTACAGGACCAGGTGTGGGACGTTAAACACTTGAGTATTCGCTACAGCAGTGGCCATGTCCCGGCGTGGACCCGGGTGGCTGCGGCTTGCACAGTCGCAGGAGCAGCCCGTGGCGGAGGACAAGATGGCAGTCCCGTCCCTCGCACCCTCTCCTGCAGTCGGCCAGGAAATTGCCCTCCCTGCGGGTCCAGCTGAGCAGCGTGTGCGGAAACATCAGCACATGCGCAGGTTGGCTGTATATAACAATCTATTTTAGAGGTGTTTCCGACTATAACATTTTTAATGTGAGAAGCAGCTCAAACACAGCAACACTCCATACTGGTTATAAGGAAAGGAAGCACAAATCTGTTTACATGAAATCCTTATCTGTGGGCCAGATCCTGCAACATCCTATTGATAATTGCCTCTATGTCCTTTGACAGCTAGAAACTGCAGCAGTAATGAATATTACTGGACCTCAGCATCAGCTGAAAGTTAGACACATGCAGTAGCCCCCTTGTACAGCCTCAGCCTACAAACTAGTATAAAAATTATTCAGCTCCTATAAAGATTATCTTTAAGTAGACCTTTCATTAGTGTTTCATTTTGCATGAGGTTTAAAATCACTTTGCTTTAAGGCAGAAGCAGATGCTAAGGGGTATTATATGCTTGGCCTATAGGTCCACAGGGAAACAGAAACTAATTCAAATTGTTTTCCTGCTCTCAGAAGGCAATAGGATCACATGACAACACTGCAGAAGCACTCCCTGCTAAAAATAGCAACATTTTAGGCAGATATTTCAGTCCTGACTTGAATTCATTAATTATTCACTTCATCTGCATTTTTTTTAGCATCATCATAAATTTCTATCTTTGCAAGAACAGTACTTCCCCATGCCCTGAAGGAGAAATTTTAAAATAGCCTCTCTTTATCTGGCAGGTTTGATGGATCATGACAGTGCTGTGGTACACTTAACCAGCAGACCTTGAATAAGGGGGTTTGCATTGTACTGCGCTCTGGATGAGTTCAATGGATTTCAAGCTTACAAATTAAATCTTTATTTTACAAGCTTATCCTGGTTTTACTTTTCATCCTCTTACAACACAGCTACATCTCTTTTGTCCTTCATCAAAATTCTCAGAAATTCATGTATTGACAGTAGGCAAATACTTCAACATGAATTTGACAGAGCAATCAGGATGCAGGTTCAGATTTGTAGGGACACTAATAATCACACTTTCAGAGAAGTGAAATAATTTCTTTATAAATTTATCAAACCATTTCCTTCTAGGACACCTAGAAATTCTGGTTGTAGTCAGAGACCACTGGAGGAAATCGGTGTTGGTGAATTTGGATCAGGCCCTGTAAATAATGTGGGGACCAAAATCCCAGCATATCCTTCTTCCCATGCCCTGGGAGATCCTTACACTAATGGCTCATCTAGTACCATGACAGACAGAAACCAATACCCACTAGGATGGTCATCTATCTACTACCACAACACTACTTAACACTAGCTTACACTCACGTTTTGAGCACACATGCCTTTATTCAAGCCAGTGAGCATAACACAGGGGTGAGGCTGGTCCATCCTGCCAACAAGCACCTTCTTGCCTCACCAGCTTAGGATGAGAAACTCTTGCTGAAAGTCAGCTCTCCCAGTATGGGAAGGAGATGGTGTTTCCTGATCGCAAGTGCCTTGCATTTCCCCTTCTGGCTTTTGACAGTGACTTTTAGAAAGTCCCTGTACGCACAGTCAAAAAGCAAGATTTAGCCGTAGAATACAGCAATTTTTCCATACTGTTATTCTAGCAACTGACTTCTCTATCATTTTTCCAGTGCCAATATTCCCTTGCACCATACTTAATGTCACTAGACATCTTTGTCAAAGGCTGACACAAATACCAAACATACCCAACTGGAACAGCTGTGGAAAGTAATCGGCATTCCTGTGAAAGGGGAGGCTGCCTGCCTTGATCAAATGGTTTAATTCAGGGGCCAAATAAAGAGGTGACCTCAAAATTATATGAATCAGATGTTGCACCACATACCACATGTTTTCTATGAGGACTGTTCATAGAGCATTCCGCTACAAAGTGATTGATTCTCATTTTACTACATTTCCACACTTTACCTGGGTTTTTTAACCTGTTATTTAACTCAGAATGTTCAAATTGGACCTTGCAAGGTCCTGCACCTGGGTCGGGGCAACCCCTGGTATCAATTCAGGCTTGGGGATGAAGGGATTGAGAGCAGCCCTGTGGAGAAGCACTTGGGGCTACTGGTGGATGAAAAGCTGGACGTGAGCTGGCAATGTGTGCTCGCAGCCCAGGCCAACCGAATCCTGGGCTGCATCAGAAGAAGCGTGGCCAGCAGGTCGAGGGAGGTGGTTCTGCCCCTCTGCTCTGCTCTGGTGAGACCCCACCTGGAGTACTGCGTCCAGCTCTGGAGCCCTCAGCACAGGAAAGACATGGACCTGTTGGAGCGGGTCCGGGGGGGGGGACTCCTCTGGGGGAGCACCGCTCCTGTGCAGAAAGGCTGAGAGAGTTGGGGTTGTTCAGCCTGGAGAAGAGAAGGCTCCGGGAAGACCTTGCTGTGGCCTTTCAATACTTAAAGGGGGCTTATAAGAAAGATAGGGACAAACTTTTTAGTAGGGCCTGTTGCAACAGAACAAGGGGTAATGGTTTTAAACTAAAAGAGGGTAGATTCAGACTAGATATAAGGAAGACATTTTTTACGATGAGGGTGGTGAAACAGTGGAACAGGTTGCCCAGAGAGGTGGTAGATACCGCATCCCTGGAAACATTCAAGGTCAGGCTGGACAGGGCTCTGAGCAACCTGATCTAGTTGAAGATGTCCCTGCTCTTGCAGGGGGGTTGGACTAGATGACCTTTAAAGGTCCCTTCCAACCCAAACGATTCTATGATTCGATTCTATAATTCTATGATTCGATTCTATAATTCTATGATTCTAAATAATTGAATTGTGCAAAGATGCACTATCACAAGGGTGGAAACCCAAGGCAGATTTAATTCAGAAGTCTGCTCATGCCTGGTCAGTGTTAGCAAGCCCAGAATCCCTTTTCCTTCCTACATTCTCCACCATCTAACCAAGGAGAAAAATAATTATGCTATCCTATTTCCAGGTAGATCGATTAAAAGTGAGATTGTAAATTAATAAAGTGGATTGTTACAGCCATCACAACAAAAGATTTGCCAGATTGTTTAAAAATAGACATCCCTCTGAAGCAGCTAATTGGAAATAAGTGGAAATAGGCGAAACACATGTACACTGCCCACAGAATGGTTTCATGACTCTAAAGAATGGTAAGACATTTGTGCTGCTTAGTAGTTGAAAGCACAGTACAGGCAGGGTCCTGTATAAAACATCAATATTCTTTTTCCTTTTAAATAACCTTACAGAGCTAAATCTCCAATTTATTCTGTAACATGACAAAAGGAAACCTCTTCAGACTATCATTCCTAAAATCACAACAAAAACATTTCATGTCTAGCAAACTATTCTGTTCCATGCCACGGATGGTTTTCCCTTTTGCAAACTGCTACACTGATTCAACAGGGACACTTCACAAGGAAACACCTAATCCAGAAGTCCAAACAACTATTAACAAGAAGTGTATCTGATGTAGTCAGCACTTGACCTACATACCTGCTGCACGTTATCACCGTGTTAATCCACCCTGTTTTAATAAAATCATGTTTAAATAGTCTCCTAAATAAGTTCATGCAAATCCCTCATTATGGCTATATGATATTAATAAAAACTGCGTATGTAGTGAAGAGAAACAACAAAAAAAACCCTATTCTCTTCCAAAGTCATTTCTTTGCTGTTCTGCCTGCAAACACACACATTTTACATGCAGTTGGCCCTTCCCAGGCTGTAATGCAAACAGCCTCTAGAACATACTACGTTCAGCTAATAATTAACACTCATCCAGAGTTGTCATAAATAAAGGTGTAGTTTAGCATTTGCCGTGGTGTAGTCTGATCTCCCACGTTAAGCCTGTTAGTCTCTGGCCGAGTGGACAACCTCCAGCCACGAGAAGCCAAACACCGGTGTCCGAGCAGCACCACTTTCCTTTCCGCGTTAGACAGCAGTGCGAGGCAAGCCCTGCACGTTGAGCGTCTGACTTGGCAAATGTCACAGAGTTTTCTTTGAACAGTTTCTCCAAGCAGTGTTTTTTTCAGAATGCTGTTTGTTTTAATAATTTGACAGAACACGGGAAAAAAGAAGAAAAAAAAGTCTGCAAAAAGGACTAGCGGACATTTTTCATGTGTTTGTGTCAGTGCTCCTCAACGAGCACTGCAGGGCCAGAAGAGAGACCAAGCAAACAGCCGGGCACCCACGCTGCCACTCACACGCATTTCATGCCCCGTGGCACTTTTTATAGGATAGGGAAATTCAGCAAGGTGTCCTGGCAAAACCACAGTTGGGCAATTGCATTCTCCCTACCTGAGGTCACCTTGTACTTTCACAGAGATGGAGTATTCATCTTAGTTTCTCCTCCTAAACTTCTAATTAATTTGTATAAAGTTTTTATTATACATAAATCCCCACTTACCAAAAAAAAAAACAAAAAAGTGTGACTGTTCTGTACTGCTGCTGCTGCCATGGAGCAGTTATGAGAGTGCTTAAAAATTAATAACTTTCATACAAAAAGCTTGTAAAGTTCCCAAGACCCGGCAGAACCTGGTGCCCTTGGGAGCGTTATCATCAAACGCCGCAGTAGCTACACAGATACAGACACCGTGGTGCTTCCATGTCCCGATGAAGGCAACAGAAAAGCAGAGCTTCCTGAACAACGCAAGCAGGCTTCAGCATCAACAATAAAATCCCTGGAGACTGTCAGTGCAGCAGGGATTTTATTGCTTCTCCCTTTTGCCCCATTGCCCCTCTTTTCCCACTCCCATGCCCTCCACACCATCATGGACCTCCTCTGGAGGGACCAGACTGGGAACCAGCACTACGCTATCCCAGAGTTGTTTACAGAGCTCTTCTGACATGAGCTGCAGGAGGATGAGATGCCAATTAAGCCTCCATCCATTTTTGCCACTGCCAAATCCACAGCTCTTGCTTTTTCTGATATCCACTCCTTTGAGATTTCAAGTTTGCAGCATCTGTCAAGCTTTAAGCATGCCCTTCCTGGACATGAAATCATTCTAGGAAGAGTAACCCCACTGCGCCTGAGCTCGCAGCTGCCAGCACAGGCTGCCTACCAGCAGCCATGCTTACATCCGTAGAGGTTTGATTTAGATCTGCCCAGCCAAGTGCATTAGATGAAAACTCATTTTCACCTAAACACCCAGGGTCTGCCCGTGCTGCTGTTGGAAGTTATGACAAAGCTCCAGGGACAGGCCTCGGGCCACGTAAGCTGTCACGGCACCATTTCTCTGGGAGCTGAAGAGCTTCCTTCTCCACGCCACAACGGAGCTTCTCCGGGATGAAGTCAACTCTCAAAAAACAAACGAACAAGCAGGTGTGTTCCCCTCCCCTCCGCGCCAGCAGGACCGGGCCCACACTGTGCCATTTACTAGTCATACTTCTGACCTCTATTTTATTTTTGGTTTCCCTGGCACAATCAAGAACTGCAGTCATCAATGTTATCTAAGTATCTAATTCATAACGCTTGGCTGAACCCTTCCAAGAATCAGAAAGCAAGGTGGTATGCAATCTGATACGGGGGCCGGAGCCAATTTTTAAAGAAGACAGGAGAAAAGTTCCTATCAGCTTAAATGGAACTTGGATCAGGCTTGCAATGATAAAAAGGCAACATATATTTTAAAACACTAAAAGAACCATTTCAGGCACGCTCAGATTTACTGAAAGCTGTAACCTGACCTACCCCGGCTCCACTCCACAAATTCTCTTCTGTCAAAAGACAACGTGTATGTCAAACCAGAGCTGTTATCCTACAGCTACACACACCCCCTTTAGCCTGAAATACTAGTTAAGTTTTTAACCGAATAGAGATTTTTAACTAAAACATGTTTTCCTTAAATACAGCTAAGATGGAGCATAGCATCAAAGTGTTCTGTCAGTATTTTTTACTTTGTTTTGTGGTTCTCTAAGCACAGAACGCTGGGTTAAAGGAAAGATAGCCCTCCTTTAGCCAAAAGTACTGCCTTTTGTAGGAGCAGCTAAACTCACATGCTGAAAGACATTGTAAAGTGGGTGATAAAAAGTACTTAATCTGCATGAGTCTTTACACCGAGTACCACCCAAACTGGATTTATCCATTGCTAGAGAAGCACCTCATCCCTCAGCTACAAGGTGTCATAAAAATAGCAGAACGCTCGAGGCCCTTCATAAAACACTCTGCCACAGGGACCAAACAATTATGACACATATGTAGTGATAAAAATGTATGCTATAGAAGTACTTCATGTTTTATTCTTTCAGCAAGATGATTTGGTCAAGGACTGATGAACAAAAGCCCATCTCTGTATTTTGTTATTGATTTTATGTAAAGCTACCTGCTAGGTTCTAGCTCAGAGGACAGGGACATTACTGACCACAGTGTCATTCTGGATGGGGATCATCAAACCAACAAAGCATCACAGGCTATCACATTTTTGAAAGATCCAGTCCTCCTCGCTGAAATGCCAAACATCCACGGGAGTCTTGGAAACCAGTAGATTTGCCAGAGAGATTTGAAAAATCTACAGTGCTTTGGTGGGCAGTGCAGCAAAGGGCTGGTGGCACTCTCAAATCTTTACCCAGCAGGACTCGATCGCATATTTGGTTTAAGTTGTTTAAAAATAAGGTCTTTTAATTTCCCACTTTTTTTGGACACAAAGGAAGGCCAGCATTTCAAAGAGCCGCTGCTGAAGAAAACATGTCACATCAGCCCTTTTACACAACAGTGCTCCTCTGCTGACAAGCATTTCTCATAAGCGGTCTCTCCAGAGATGACTCTTTGGGCACTTCCCCCACTCCTTTTCCTAGAGGCAATCCCACCATAAAGTAATGGATCTAGATACACAATTTTTAGCATTTCACTTTCTGAGTAGGACAAAAAAGATTTCCCTAAGATTTCTCAGAAAATCCATGTATCTTTGGTGCTGCTATGCCCTGCCTTAGGTTCTCAGTGATACAGCTGACCCCGCGCCTTTGGGAAACGCTGGAGGAAGTCGGGTGGCTCGGCTCCTCTGCGAGCCCCCTACTCCTCACACTCACATCAGTGGAGCCTGTCTTTCAATGGGCCAAACTTTAGCCATGCAGTTAATTTCAGCTTTGATGAAAGAAGTTGTCAATCTGCCTGAAAAAAAAAATAGATATATAATAACAACTTCAACAGAATTGGTGACTGAAGAGCTCAAAGACCAGGCAGTTGGTCTACCAGGTAGCAGCAGCACACAGACCTTCCAAAGAATTCAGATTTTTAAAGTATAAAGGAAAAAAAAAATGATTATTTGGTTTAAGCTTTACCACATTTGTATTTTCTAAAATGACTCAAAGGATTTTCCTGAAGTTCTCCCCAATAAGTTTCCTGTTGTGAGTCCAGGTTATACACTAGATGCTGTCCTAACAAGGGCATCAGCAGGCCAAAATTCCTTTGCTATTCAAAGGCAATAAAAATTTACATGTTAAAAGACTGTCTTTAGAATGCAGACTCTTACAGGCAGGAACCCTGTCTAGATTTAGGTTTTTAAAATTATGAATACAGTAGAGCTCTTACCTTGATCGGGGTCTGCTGACACAACCATAAAATTAATCGGTGGTTTTACAGGAGCAGGTCCAATTCTGCTTCTGTTAAAGTCAATGGCATTTCAACCGTAATAGAATCAAGCCAAAATTTCTCCTGAGTCACAGTTACAGTGCCTCCATAATTGTGTTAAATCTAAAGAGTAAAGTTTAGCAGATTGAAGATGCACAGCCTGGGCCAGACCTCAAAAGCATGCAGCATCCACAACAGAAGCCAAGTTTTTCCTCAGCAGCAGTCATGGAACATGGATACAAAATCTGATCTTCAAATCAAAACTAACGGCAGAGGTCTGCCTATATAAAAGGAATGGAAAAGAAACCAAAGGGCTTTATAAAAGGGGAAAAAATGGATTAGCACTGTAAAAAGCTTTATTTCTTAAGCTTTTTGAATGCGACACAAATGAACTGCGTTACCGCACATCACCAAATCAGCCTGAGCACATTCAAACTGCAAAGCAAATCTCAACCCAGACAAAATCCCTAACGAAGTCCCCGCAGGGCAGACTTCTTCTACTCTGTCTTTGAAAATGATGAATGGTGAAGTGGGAAAGAGTGCCACATTCACATCCCACTGGCTCCTGAGTCAGAAACAGAGCACATCAGATCTTTATCTGATGCAGCGAATAATCCCCAAGCGTATCTCAGTATGTCACTGCTGATGATGCTCTTTTAGCATGTCACTTCAACATAGTATTCTCAGATCAACTGAAGATGCTGAACCTTTTCACACCTCCGTATCATTAACACGGCTGGCTCCAGAAACATTGAGGGCTGCAGCAACTGGGGAGCTACACAACTGCAAAGAAGTGAATCTGAAGACATTCAAACTGAACGTGCCCAGCACTTGCTCGCTGCATAGGATTTGGGTTTGCAATGCAGTTATGCCGTTCTAACAACTACCCGCTGCCGACAGCACTGTACCCAACCTCTCTCCCATCCCGCACTGCAGCTGATTCCTCCACTGAGCACTAGTCCTTGCCCAAACAGGCAACAAGCCAGTGCAGGGAGCTAGGCCGGCACAGAAGCAACCCTACAAAAAAAAGGCAAGCTTTCTTCTGTGGCTTTAGATCCCTAAATTAGCCCCCTGACAGGTCAGATGAGTGCTGGTGTCAGAGCAAGGAAGGAAGCAGAAGCACGCAGTGGAGGCAGGGAACCAGGACTGCCCTTTCTGGAGGGGGGTTTCTGCAAGGTGTTAGATCACCTTGGCTGGCTCCTCAAGCAGCACCTCTAATCTCCCGGTTTTGTAAGAATACAAAATTCCAGACATCTTTAATTAGGGAAAAGCAAATCATTAAATTAAGGTTCGAGTAGGATCTTGCTTTACCAAAGCTCAGCTTTATATACAAACGCGCGCACACATAATTTACGTAGGAGATATTCTAACACTTTCCTGTCCCAGGCATGTAGTGAGAATCCCAGTTCAGCACAGAATTGCAGACCAAGGTAAGGAGATCACTGAGGGTTTTCTCTCATATAAAATTATCCTCAGACCTAGCAAGCATCTGGAATGAAGCCCTCTGAGGAAAATCAAAGACCTGAGGAAAAGTGTAGCATCTATCCCACAGGACACTACTAGCAGGTATCCCTCTTTGGTGACAGGTGTTATAATCTGTGAAATTCTGATTTTAAAAAGACTGAAGTCTTAGTTTAATAAGAACCACAGTAGTTTCAGTTTCACACAGAGCTCTCTCCCAGATTACCCAGTGTTAAGTGCATGGATTCACCTACCAATTCTTCCTATACCAGTACCCACATCTCAAAAGCCCTTTCTTTTCTACAAAGTCCTTCATACCTTGCTATCATTTTGCTGACTGGGTTGCAGTTTCTGGTACCTGTGAGGAACACCATTTAACAGTACCCAGCTTTCAGTAAGGCTGCCCATCCCAATTCAGAGAGAGGCTATCTACAAACGTGAAGTAGATGAGGTTGTAGACAAATCTTCCCAAGTAACTAAAGTTTCAGGGCTTTTCTCAGACCTATGCCTTCCACAAAGAAAAGGTCCACAATTACAAAGCTGTTTCCTACCGTGCAGTGCAGAGAGAAAGCAGTTTATGCTTCATCTCCCACCTCGCTGCAAAAATTGCTCAGGCCAGCTCAAAATCTCACTTCCTCATGACCTGAAACTTCCTCATTATCCAGCCTAAGCTTTCTTGTTACCCATTCAAACCAATTCGTTCTTGTCCTCTATTTCAAGGGCTTTTTTCCTCTCCTTGACATTAAACCTCAGTGTATTTACAGAGGCCAAGAGTGTACCCTCTCAGTTTTCATTCTGCAGGCTAAATAAGCCAAGATCTTCAGACTTTTGATAGTCTTTTCATCCCTCTGATCAGCCCAGTAAGCCCTTCCTGCACCTGTTCCAGTTTCAATTCATCTTCTTTAACACAAGTAACCATAACTGCACTTTGCATTTAGAATGGATCCTACCAGTGCCGTATGCAGTGGCACCGATAGAGCTCTCCATGAGCCCCATGTGTAAATATTTTGGGCGCTTTAGGTCACCAAGTCCCTTCTGCGAGGCAGCCTTCTGTGCTGAAAATACTTCCCAACTTTGCAACATCTGCAAATTTCAATAACACACTACTATTTTTTTATGACAAGATGTTTAATGTCCCTAATAAAAATAGGGAATAAAACCAGACCAAGGACCAATCCATAAAAACTCCACTAATAGCTTCACTCCAGCCTGATACCTTTCAACACTCCCCACTGCTGTCTTCTCTTCAGTTCTTTCACCATCCATCATACAAGTCTCCTAACACCCATTCCACCCACTGTAGCAAATGCTCTCTTCTGCCGGGTCGTACCTAACACAGCCCTGCAGACCAGCGCAACCCTAATTCCCATTTCTAGAAAAAGAAATTCCTACCAAAAATAAAATACTAGGCTTGCCTGAAACTATTCATCCAACTTCAGTACACTCACCTTGCATGTACGTTCAGGCCCTCCTCTATTCCTTCATTCAAGTGTGTTCCTACGCCCCGAGCACAACCCCGGTCAGACTGACAGCCCTGCAGCTTCCTAGGTCGTGCCCCTGGCCAAACACAAACCACACAGCCAGAGGTCCGCAAACACTCGAGGCTGGCAAACACCTGCATTGCCTCGGAAAGAAGCAATCCCTTCCTCACCCGGCCTTGCTCCCACCTTTGCACCACATCTTGCCGTGACCTGGAGGGGAACCACTGTGGCTGAAGACAGCCCTTCTGCTTGGCCAGGCTGTTTTCCAGTTCCCCGCTTCACTTCACCGGGCAGCAACAGAAACGCTTGTGCCAGCAGAAGAGAGGGGATGGATGGCTGGAGGGAAAATAGCCACTTCTTTTAGCAGTGGTGTCAGCTGCCCCTGCTCCCTTTGTTCATCACAAGACAGGGAATCCCCCAGCCCCATGTTATCACCCCAAGAAGTCTATCAGAAATACTGGCTAGCCCAGTTAGCAGCCACATTCAGACTATATTGCATTTACACTCCTGCCTGAATACACTGCGTTTGTAAAGACTCCTGTTCCCTTTTCATTTCTACAGCTTAAAAAGTTTTTGCCTCATATTTTAGTATATGTTTCAGGGCCCCAGCCAGCTTTATTGCAGCAATTTCCATTTTATCCCTGTGCTTCTACACCCCTAAGACACGTGCATTTCTGCAACCTGCCCTTCTCCCATTCCTCATAGACCCTCTGCCAAGCGCCCTCAGCCTATTAGTCTCCAAATCCTTCCCAGCAGTTTCACCCTTGCTGGCATACTGTTTCCCCAGGATTTCTGCATCTCTGACAAAGTTTCAAGTTTCCTTCACATTCAGAGCCATAAGCACCTTTTTGAACTGGTCCTCCTCAGATCTCGAAGTTTGCACTTTCAAATTAGCTACAGGCCTGCTTCTTGCAACTCTTCTGCTTAAAGCGGATTTACTCAGGAAGACGTGAGTCGCTGTCACTGCTAAAAGATACCATCAGGTTTTTGATCACGGCAGTGCCAGGTTTTCCTGAGCAACGCTGCTCGTGCAGAAAGCCTGACCACTCCTCGCAACTCAGCTGTCCCAGGAACTGCCCTCTGCCTCTCCACCATTTGTACTATTTACCAAAAGGCACTTTATTATTTTACACACAACCAGAAGGGTGTTAAACCTGCTGCCGTAGCTATTATCCTTCCTGGGATTTGACCACTCTCAGCCTAGAAGTCTGCGCCTTCACTCAAGGAAACTGCATTTAATTCTACCTCCAAAAATTGTTGTGTGCTGCAACTGTCCTGTGAGTTTCCAGGCTCACCTCAGCCACAGGTGCCTGCGTGTACACTGACGGACAGATAATCCAAGATTATTATTAAAAAAAATTCAATCAATCTGAAGCATATGGAATCACTTTAGATAGGAGGCGTTTAACACTAACAGGAAAGTCTGAATGATACTTCAGGGTAATTTATTTATCTATCCTATTCTTAGATATCTGCAGTGACCATATACTTGGCCCAAATGCTGTTCCCAACATGCACCTTCAACTTGTTTATTTTCTTCACGTTGTTTCCGTGCACCTTGACCTACCATTTGAAGGGCTGAACAATTCCCCTCCCGTATTTGCACGGGAACATAAAAGATATTTTTAGAACACAGCAAAACAAATCCTTACCTACACCAAGCAATTTTCAGTAAACTATGAAAAATTGTCCCTTTTTTGTCAAAAAGATTTCTGTTCACCTGTCTTTGTAGCTGCATAGTCCTTCCAAGACTGTGGGGACCCAAACAAAAGCACAAAACACTGCAGGTGCAGCCCTGCTGGGACAATAAAGAGGCATATCGTCACCTCCCTGCACACTTACTGGGAAAACATGTTTCTTCAAGGACAGTACTCTCTCTCTCCTCCTCCACCCTCTCCCCAGTAGTTTTAGGAGCAAAAGGCAGGCTTAGTGTCCCAAAAACATTGGGACAAACAAGTTTTCAGTTAATTTTTTGAAGGACAGCGATTTATTACCCTGTTATAACCAGTCCTAAATCTCACTTTGCTGCACACACCCTGTAAGTCTGAAACCCAGAGGTGAGGAGCCTCCCTCCCTGGCTCCAGATCTGGGCTCTTTGGCTCTGTCCCAGCTGCTCTGTGGGCATATGAAGCCTCTCTCCTTCTACCCTCCCCTCTCCTTCCAAGCACTCCTAGCCCTCTTCCCCTTCCCCAACAACTCCACCATCTCCACTCCTGCCTTCCTCCTCCCCCCTGCACAGTTCCCCTTGTAGCTGCTCCAGATCTTCCAACTCCCAATTTTCCTCCTGAACATCCAGCCTCAGCTGCCTTTTGCCACCTGCCAAGGACACAAGGAGCAATGGAGACACCAGCATTTCATAGAATCACAGAATGGTTTGGGTTGGAAGGGCTCTTTAAAGGTCATCTAGTCCAACCCCCGTGCAACGAGCAGGGACATCTTCAACTAGATCAGGTTGCTCAGAGCCCCGACCCACCTGACCTTGAATGTTTCCAGGGATGGGGCATCTACCACCTCTCTGTTCCAGTGTTTCACCACCCTCATTGCAAGAAATTTCTTCCTTAAATCTAGTCTGAGAATAGGAGTGGGACAAGTCCATGTCCATGGGAGGTCGGTGGGGCAGGGATGCCAGCAGTGGGATGTAGCACAACTCTTGACTGCAGGAGAGCCTGGGACAGCAAGAGCAGCTGAGGCGAGGGTGTCCCATGGTCCTGCTGTGCTCAAGGTAGCACAGGGCTGCCTCGGAGGACAGCCTGCAGTGAAAACGATGGGCACCCCGTGGTGTGGGTGCTCATCACTGCCTGCCATGTGGGTGCCAACTGTTGATATTCCCAAGGGCAGCGCTGCAGGGCAGCGTGAGGGTGGGAACAGCCCATGAAGGCATGAAGGTCATGGAACTGATCAGAAAGACCTCCCTCACTGTATGGCACGTCACTGAGGAGCACAGCTAAGACACATTTGCTAACACTCTTGCCAGAGGTGTTGCCAAGCGCCGTTTGGCATTCAGGAAGGAAAAAGGTCTTCGTGTCTCGTCTTAACACCCTTTGGGTCCTATCTGTAGTTTGGATTTTTCCTCCTCTCCAGTGACAAGCACAGTAGCTGTTGTGAAACATGATGAGTCATAGCTGCAGGCTGCAAGGGGAAGGCAAGGTAAAGGGAGAGCAGGAACAGAGTGAGATGGGAGGGAAAGCTTCTGTCACTAACCAGCCTCCAAGTCATCGCTGTGTGGCTACCACTGGCTTCTCTGCAGCACCCACAGATATCTTCAGCTTTCCCTGGATAAATCCGTGGGATGAAGAGGAACTTGAGAACAGCCACCCTGTGTTATACGTTGCTGCCTGAGAGCAGCATGAGAGTCACTGTGCTCTTTTAACCAGAAGATGCAGTAGGAACTGCCCCCGTAACGGTGGCAAGTTGGGAAGATTTTGTCAGGCAGCTAATCTAGGAGGAAAGCAGCACTTTGAAAAGGCCAAGAGGAACATGTCTGGATCAAGATATGCTGAAACTGCCTTTACTGTTGCCTTTCATGAAAATTGGCAGCGATCACCCATCCTGGCTGCTCTGCTTCGCCATATGTCCCATCTCCAGTGGCACCACAAATATGCTGGGAAAAATCTTCCTGTGCCAAATGTTTCAAACACAAATATAGAAGGATAGAAGTCTTTTAGGTCGCCGATTTGATTCACACCTAATATATTTTTCATGCAGTAATTTGAATATAAATATGATAGTGTCATAGACACAGGGTATCTATTCCGGCAGTGTCAAGTGCTGCAGTACTGAATGCCTGCAGAAACACGCCTGCAGGATCTACACCTGTGGGTCTAACCACAATGCTGATGTAGAGCAGGACCAGGTATTTCTTAGGTTGCTATTCAGCTGTGCATGGGAAACAGTCTTCCCACCTTAGAAAACACGTTCACAGCCTCGTAAGTGTACCTGATCCATGACAAAGTTGGTGCTACTCACGGCCCTTAGCGAAGAAACCAAGACAGAGGGACCCACCTCCCAGCACAGGCAGCACAAGGACAACTTGCTGGTGCGCCAGAACACTTCAACTCAAGTGACCGCTCCGCTTAATTCAGGTGAAAAATTTGAACCTCCGTCTATCACGTATCAGTCTCGAAACTAATTTCAGTTAAACTGGTCTTCTCTCTCACCAGAAAGATAATTCTGTGCTGGATTGTGCCTTGCTTCTGGTTCAAACTGCAACATTTATTCCTATCAGAGAACTTCGTTTTCAATTAATTGTATTTTTTTGACCAAAACCAAAAGGAAAACACTGTCACTTAAAAATGTCCAGCCAATTCTACACAAAAATCTGCTCTTAGGCCTGCTTATCTCAGTGTTTCCATGAGAGCTGACAGTTGCTGAAATATAGGCACTAGGATTGCTAGTGTTGACAAGGCTTTAAAGCATCATCACACTGAGTAGCCATTAGAGGTTATATTTCATTGGAAGTAATGTAATTCAATTACCATCACTCTTTAGTACGTCCCATCTCTGGAGGCTGACAATAAGCCATATCATCCATCAGATTTTAACCTGAACTTTGCATTCTGGCCCTATAGATTGCCAGTTCTCCATTATGAATAGCTTCATATTTTTAGCGTAATTTCTTAGGGAAAAGAGGTTATCCAATTATATTGTACATCCATCTGCCTGCCTGCCTGTCCTTCCTTAGCTTTTCAACCAGTTTCAATCAGGAGGCAAAGGTCTTCAAGAAAATTAAGTTCCTATCAGTTTTGCAACTAATCAGAGGCAGGGTAAAGAAGAGAAATCATTGGCATGTCCCACTTGGGACTGGTGAGCTATGTAATCCCTGCAAACTGACAGTCCAGTGAGCATGGACAGCTAACACTGTCTCTTTCTCCATGCAAGAAACACAAAAGGCTGGGGAATTTGTGTTACTGCAGGGACAGAAGGTCAGGGAGACCCATGTCTTGGCCCGTGAGACACAAACCCCTAGGAAAGCAGGCTCCTTTAGAACTGGTGTTCATGGAGCAACTATTTTATTAACGCAGTGAGCTTAGTAATTTACAAAGAATTTCTTGTGCATATTTCTTCAGCAAAGAATGTTTTGAGTAACCACTGACAGTCAAACATATTGCAAACACAAAATATAAATTGCACAGAAAAGTGATATAACATTTGCTTTCCCAAGCCTATGCATTTAAGCTCTATCAGTAACCACATTTTCTTTTTCTTAATATCTGAAGTGTAGAGTAACTGATTCACTATGTTTATCTGTTTAAACGATTTCTCTTACTAATGATTATCAACATTACTGATTCATATTACTGTTGTTCTGCCTTTTTGCTGCCTAACTGAACCATAAAAGTACTTCATGACTTCGCCAGTTCTTTATCCCATTCATCAGCTGCACAAGGAATTGTGACTTATGACAACTTACTCACTCCTCACAGGCAGCTTGTTTACATCTGTTATTGCATCCATTCCCTTCCTCTCTTCCTTTCCATCCTTCCAACCTTTTCCTCCTCCATATTGCCATTTATGCTAAATCCCTTTTCTTTGGCCTTTCCCACTCACTGGTTCTCACCGTCTCTGCATCTCCCCTTCTCCCATGTCCACACATTCTCCATCCCAGCCTTGCCCCTCATTCTACCACCTCTTTTTCTGCCTCCCACGTACACTGTCACGATCTGTACCTTCTGGCTTCCTCCCCTAGCCTGCTTTTTGCTCAGAAGACAGTCCCCTTCCCCTCTCTACCTTCCCTCTCTCACACAAAATGTTACTAGAAAGGGATCGGTGAACCTGAAGACCCCCATAAAAGCACTTCTGCTGGACCTTCCTGGTCTCGCTTCCTCACACTCCTCCATGGATCACATACATGGAAGCTGGACTTCCCTCCTACTCCTTTTGTTTTCACCTGCCCACTCATCACCATCTTCTCATGTTTCCTCCCACTCTCACTGCTGTCCCACCCAGTTCCCTTCCCACCCTTTTCCCAGTTACCGTTACTCCCCTCTGACACAGGTATCTTCAGCTACACCCAAAGCCACGCTCTATCACTTTAACTCCTTTTTGAGTGTCTCTCTTTGCAACGTTTACACCATCAGTCGACTACTGTCACCTTCTCCTCCATGCTTCTAATGAACCCCAGTGAATACACAGCCTCCCTTGACTTTAGACATCTGCTTACCCTTCAAACCTGCCATCTTCTTCCTCCAATACAACTGCTTCTCTAGTCCTTGTCAACTTTGGAGGTTGATACTTTACTGCCAAAGTATCAAAGAAGAGGTTGCCTTCTACTGTTTGGGGAGCTACCTGCTCAATTTCAGATTCCCCTTGCCCACGATCTACCCAGGCTATGAACCCCAGTGTACACCAGATGTCTCAAGTATTCCCAGGTAAGGGTCACATTGCACACACAAACACACACACACACACACACACACACACACATATGTGCAGGTAGCCTGGTTTGCCAGCCTAACCCACATCTGAAATACCAAGTTTTACTCCTCCCTCACACCCGTTACTCACTCCTGCTGCCATCCCGCAGGGACCACCAGCTGAAGTTTCAGGACGAGACCGCCAAGCCTCTTGCCCTCATTCCTAGACTTTTTATAACTTTTATCCACTCCTATTTCTCATTTTCTCACCCACATATGCCACCCTTTACCTCCCCCTCTACTTTCTTTTGTCAATTCCTAGAAAGCTCTCTGCCTACGCACGAAAGGCAGCGACTTTGTCTCTTTTTAGGTCTCTACAGAAAGGACAGGTTTACAAATCTTACAGTACATCCTTTAGTCTTCAGTGACCAGCTCTGGGCATCAGTCTCCATTGCTTGTATCTAAATTGTCGTCCGTCTGCATTACTCATTCCTGATTTCGTCACCTTTTCCCTCTCCCGTATTTGTTATACCACCCACAGGGTCTTGTTTCTAATTAGATTGCAAGATACTTAAAGCAGAAACAGTGCTTGTAGCACCTCGTGCAACAGGGGCTTGTAGGAGCTATCAAGTTTTTTTCCCACGGAACATAAGGATCATGACTACCCAAGACAAGTGGGAACTTACCGAGCCGTACAGTTCCCCTTTCTCATTCATTCCAAGGTAGAGTCCACTGTCGACTCCTCGGATGCTGACCAAGCCCACTGCTATACTGATAAATTCCAGTATACCTATAAAATGCAGGAAAAAACAAACAATGTACATGTTGTTTCCATTGAAAGATTTTTTTTTTTTTCAGATGTGACTGATCCCTGAGCAACAAGCAGCTATTTTCAAAGGTGTTTTCCCATTTTCAGAGTTGTTTGGAGGAAGATGAGGAACAAAGGAATATATCTTGAAGTACAATACTTGAACAGTGAAGTCCTCTGAGTCTCTGCTAGAATGATGCATTGCAGACAGCATGAACATACCAAATTAAAAGATTGCTCTCAATCTTTCTCATAATTTCTAAACACAAATCTAAAGCTCAGTCATATTCTGATTTGCACAACAATTAATACAGCCAAAGAAAAAAACCCCAAGTTTTTAGATTGCCAAAATTAGCAGTATTAAAGAACCTATGAAATTTGTCTTGCAAAATAAATTCTGAAAAAATACATTTGAATCAGAATTGTGAGATGAAAACAATGTTACACAGGGAACCAACATATCTACTTCCAGGCATCAATGAATCAGGAATACGTGGAAAGATTTACTCACAGTATGATCTTCCAGAGGCTTGAGAAATGAAAATCCTTAGTATAGTCCAGAGTCTCACACATTTCTGTCTAGATTTTAACCATCTCTCTGGTGTTGCTTTTTACTCATCTCAAATTTGAAAATTCAAATATTCTAAGCCTAAGTAATAGTGTATAAATTATTAAGTCTTCCTGTAACAGCAAGCTCACACAGACATTTGTGCACTAGAGATAAGGACATTTTGCAAAGAAGCACTGCTTCTCCAAAGCTCCTAGGTTCAGCATCAATGTGCATGGTACAGCAAGTGTCTGTATCAAATATCAGCTCATCTGGTTCTGAGGGTTTGGGGTTTTCTGGCAGCCTTCCCTGCAAATTGCTTACCACCTTCAGTGAGGATGCTACCAGCCAAACCTTGCATAAACCTAGAAGTCTTGTGGAAAAAAATGGGATTGCTTCCTATTTGGGAGCGTTCGTGTAAGACAGTAATAATCTCACAGGAGTTACCCAGCAACATTCAGAAGCACACTGCTGCGTTATGCTACTTTCTGAGCCACAAAATAAAGCACAGAGTAGCATTTTCAAGATATTTTGTGAATTTTCATGTCTAAGCACACCACGTAACTATTTTTAAAGCTTATTGGAAACTATGTTTACATGAAATAATAAAATAACATTATAGTATGTGTTGAGCCTCACGTGGCCAATAAAAAAGCACTTTTGTGGATTTTTTGAACAATTAATTTGGCATCTCCCGCAAAACAGTCGGGCACTAATCAATAACATACATGAATCCCATAAATCTAACACAGCACAAGTTGAAGCCAATAGGGAAAATTTACAGCCAAGCTAATGTAAAGATGAAATGTATTCCCTGTAAGGGACTATTGATCATTACCTTATATATTATTCAGTACTACAAACACCATAGTGTTATTGTTTTGATAGCCCTGTTTTAAGGCCTGGGCGTCTTAAATAATTCTCTACAAATGCACAAATCAAAAACACTAGGAGGAAATACTTAGTAATTATGGATTTTTGACGTAATAAAAAGTGGTAGCATGCTGTTTATCTGGTATATGTAGTATCTCAGATACAATCGATCCATTGAAACAATTTAAACATTCCCATTATATCTGGACATGAAATACTTCTAGATTTCTTACTAAGGTTTTTTCTGTAAAGCTTTTACAGAACTATCATATTACCTGATACATATTACTAAGCAATTTTAACTGAGGTTAAATCTTACGTTAAGTGTGTAATATACTGTACTATAGCTAAGTTACTAAGTCTGGCATCTTTCTCATCAGTATAAATGTAGACTTTAATTACTGTCCTCATTTCAAATATTTGGGTGCATGCTGCTTAGTGTGTCAAAAGAACAAAAAAGCACTGTCACATCCTATTGTAAGTGCAGAAGATGGATTTAAGGTACTTGGCAAAGCGCATCCACGTATTTGAGATCAGAATAGAGACTTGTTCGTTTGAAATATTCAAAAGCCTATTCACAGCAAGTTTTATGTGCCATGCTGTTAAGTCCTTCAAGAGATTATCTGGGACCAAGCATGCAATCTTACACAAGTCTTGCCAGTTTAAGGACTGCATGATTTGGCCCAACACTCCTGTGCATATTTTCACTGTATAGTTTCTATAATATACAGATAGTACTTAGCACCTGAACCAGATATTAAAATAGACATTCCTCTTCAAAATGAGGCTGGATCAAATGAAAATCAGGACAGCTCCAAACTTTGAAAGCTAGGGCCCTATTTATAGCTAGAAATGGGGAAGAGAAGAAAAGGAGAGAGGAAATAACTGTCTCAGTACATGGGATGCTGAACATCCATCTTCTTGTCAGACATTGAACATTTTCTTTAATGAAACCACTTCAAGGCAAAGACCCACTCCTCCACAAAGAGGTTAGGAAGAAAGTTTTGGGGAAGGTTATTCCTGACACGTCCACATCAGCCCTTCATGCACCTTCTCCCACGTGATCCAACTCTGACCATGCTGAATGGCAGCAGGACACCAGCCTGACCGTGAAGGCCAGTCCTGCTCTCCTGCCAGGCTCACAGGAGGGAGGAAGTGGGTCGTCCACACAACGTGAGGTTTTAACTTTCATCTAGTTTAGCTCTGGTGAAGAACAGACCTACAGAAACATTTGCCTTGGCTTTAAGCAATGAACATCCCTGCAACTACACATCTTTTTGTTGTTGCTGTTCCGCCCTTTGCACATTTTTGTCTTTGGCTATATATAGGCTCTCTTTGTATTGCTGGGTTGAAGCAGTTTAGCTTCCACTTAGCACCCTAACCCACCATCTACGACAACGAATACGGTAAACAAGCATCTCTGCCAGCCACTTCTTTGTGCGACTTCCAGGGGAAGCAGAGAGAAGGGGAGCGGCGGAGGACCCGCAGGCAGAGCCGGTCGCTGGAGCCGGGCTGCCGTGTATTTAGCAAGCAAGCATTCACCCAGGGAAGAGCAGAGGGGCGAGGAAAGCAGAGCCCTTCGGGGCTAAGAAGCTGCGGGAGCTCAGCCCGGTGGAGGGGCGAGGGCAGGGGCTTCCCCGGCGCCCCCTGCCCCCGCCCGCCGGCCGGGGCTGCGGCGCTCGGCGGCGAGAGCGCTCCGCCGGGATGCGTCCCGCCTGTCGCAGCTGTCACCGCTCCGCCCGCTCCCCCACATGATGCCAATTAAGAGACGGGAGCGCAGACAGCCACAGCCCCCCAGGAGGCAGCCGGGCCCTGCTTCAGTTTCAGGCTCTTACAGCGCCCTTGCCCCCCCCCGCAGCCGTCCCGCATCCCCTCCCCTCTGCAACGCTCAATAGCGAGGGAGACTGCGGGGGGCTGCTCGGCGCCCTTCCTCCCCCTAAAACCTGGCCCCCAATTTCCACTCCCGAGGGCCAGAGCCCTCCGCATGCATCACACCCCCCTCCCGCCCCGCTCTGCCGGCTCTCCCCGGAGACAGCACGGGGCGGGGGGGGGGGTACCCCCGGCCCCTCGCATCCCGCTGCAGAAGCGGCGGCCGCCCGCAGGGCCCCCCCGGCCGGAGCCGCCCCCCGCGCCCTCCCCGGCGCTGAACCCGCCTCGCCAGCCCGAGCGCCGGAGCAGGCAGGGCGAGTTGGAGAGGCGGGAGGGCGGGCGGCTGCGCGGCTCCCGCAGATGATGAACGCAGCGGTTCCTTGTAGCAGCAGGTCCCGGGGAGCGGAGGTCACCTGCTGACAAGCTTTTTTTTTTTTCCTTTTCCTGCATGCTCCTATTTTTTTAATGCTGTGCATGCAGTACTTGTGCTGACGCACAGAGGCACGCCTCTCCGCTGTTACAGAGTTCCTGAATTTACAATGACTCCACTGTCTAGCAAATGCCCTAGACTAAAGGAGACTGCATCAAAAAAAATTTTCTTTTGTCACCCAGGAGAGATAAGGCTTTGATCACCTGAGATCGCATTACGGGGGGGACCGAGCCGGGCTCTGCCGGGGAGCTTTTCTTTTAGAGATGGACATCTTGCTGCAGGAATTGCGAAATGCCAGGGCTCCCAGAACCGGGCGAGTATAGACACACAATATGGCTCGGTTTATTGTATGCAATAGGCACACATCCAACATAGCATCACAAAAGAATTACTCTTATCTGATGTCTCTCCAGAGGTGTGTGCGTGTGTGTGTGTGTGTGTGTGTGTGTGTGTGTGCGGGGAGGGGGATTCCCACAGGGCAGAGCCCAGAGAGGAGTTTACGCGCAGCCCCCGGGGTTTTCTCTTTGTCCTCATTATTCCTGGAGGAAAACTTCCTTCTGACTCGCCCCCCCGCATCCACACACACACGCACACGCAGGTTTCCCTCACACGCTCAGAGGAGACCAAGTTAGCCCGCTCTCCCCCGGGCAGCTCCCGAGTTAGGATGCAGACCTTCCCAGGATAATCACAGGACTTTACAATCACCAGAACCCAAATAGCATCTGCTATTCGGTGACCTCCCGACAAACACAACAGCAATGTCACGGCACCGATACAAAAGCACCAAGATCCCCTCCCCGCCCCCAAATAAGCCGGGAGCCCCTACGCATCCCATGGCTTTGCCGTGCCCGGTCTGCCCGGCCCCGGACCGAGCAGGGGCATCACCGGCGCGCTCCACGGGGGAAGAGTTATCACGAGGGTGCGTCCCGGGGCGGAGAGGGCCATCAAGCCGGGAAGGAAACAATACATCTATGTAAAGCCGAGGCGCTGCAAGAGCTGCCCCTCGGAATCGTCAGCCTCCTACAACTGCGGCTGGAAAGCCATTTTTAAAAATAGACGCCGCGAATGCCGTGGTCACCGCCGCCTTGCGAAGGGAACAGCTGGCGGCCCTCCTCCGCGGGCGGCGGGGCCCCGCGGGGTGCCGGCCCCCCGCCGCCCCGGCTGCCGGTGCGCGCAGCGGCGCGGCCGCCCTACACCTGCCGCCGGCCCCGCACCGCGCCCGCCTCCGGCTGCCCGCAGCCGCGGCGGGCAGGGGGAAAGCCGCGGCGGTAGCTCAGCAGCTACGCGCGGCGTCTGCCTGTGCCGAGGAGGACGCCCGGGGCACGACGCCCCCGCTCCCCGCACTGCGCGGCTGCCTGAAACGTTTTCCGCGCTTTTTCCCGCCGGCAAGCGTGGACGTTGCGCCCCCGGGAGAGCTGCGACGCTCCCCCTCCCCCCCGGGGACCCCGGGCGGCGTGGGAGGGAGGCAGAGCCTGGCAGCAGCGTGAGAGTGTCGGGGAGCAGCGGCCGGCGGGGGATGGAGGGTAAAGCTGCGACCATGCGAGCCTCCCCCCCGCGCCCCTTCCCTTCTGCGCCCTTTGGAGATCATCTCCTACAACACCGGTATTATCTAAACAGCTTCGCGAAGCAATAAAATACAGTTTCGATATCGTTCAACATCTGGCATCAAAATACGAAGAGGGAGGAAAAAAATCACCACCGGACTTTGTTTTTACGACCGAATTTAAGTGCTGTCAGGTCGGTTCACTCACAAGTTAACTCCTTCCAACAGCTGGGAGCGTGGCGAGCTAACCTGGCATATTTTCCTCACCCCTCCTTAAAAAACCAAAGGATCGGCTCATCCAGGCTCTTTTAGTGACTTTCGTACACTGGGTCTGCCGGGCCTTTACCAGTTTCCCTGGCAGCAAAGAAGCTGCGGGCCCTCTTGACTCGCGTGTGCGTGTGCATGTGTGCACACACCGGCTCTCAAGAGGGGCCGAAGCCCCGAGCCCTCCAGCCCTCGCTGCCGAGTCACAAATCGCGTCCCCTGGAAATGAAATGCAGGGAATGCTCTTTCGAATTCGCTGCCGGCCTGACACGCCACATCGCTGGGGAAAGGCAGGTTTGGCTTCCCGGCGGGTTCGGGTGAGCACGGACCCCACCTGCGCTCCCTCCTCCCCGGGGCGCCGGGCACCGGCAGCGCCGCGCGGCTGCGGGGTGCGGGGCCGGGGCGGGGGCCGGGGCCGGGCTCGGGCGGGCGGCGAGCCCCGCTGCGGATCGGCGGGCGCTGCCGGTGAATCCTCGCCGAGGAGCGAAATAGGCTGGGTTCGCAAGTCAGGCAGTTACTAGGGCAGGTAATCGGCAGAGAAAACGAAAGAAAAGCCCTCGTTAATTTGCGTACAGGACGGCGGCCACTCCCTTCAGGAAACTCGGTGCATTCTAAATTGTAGTGGTTAATGATTAAAAACCCTTTAAACTCGCGAAATCAAATCGTTCAGCAGAAACGTCCCGAGCAGAAATTCTACCGCCACCGCCACCACCTCCCAGTACGTATCTGCTCTTAAGCAGAACTTGGGGCTACACAAACATCGCTACCAAACACCCGGCGACTTCGGCGAGGGCTCCTGCTCCGCTGCGGTGGTGCCGCTTGTGTACATCTGCAACCCCGGACACATTCATTTTTCCCCTCGGCGGATCAGCCATCAGCACAAACCCCCTCCCCGCCCGCCTCGCACCCCCCCGCCGTCCCCCCGCCCGCAGTTCTGCCCCATTATTTCATCACATGACCCCTAAAGGGTTAAGGATAATACCTACCAAATCTGCTGTGGTCTTGCCTGGTTCCCTGGATAGTACCATTGGGGAAGATTTCTAAATGAAATCCAGTCCTGCAGTATAGCTGCCTCCGCCTGAGGATCCCCTTTAAATGGTCCAAGTCCGTGACCGCAGGCCCCCTGGGTAGCCCACCTGCCTCAGACTGACCCAGGTGGTCACTTAACAAAACCGGACTATCCACCGGCAAAACGGGCACATTCCCAAAGGGTACTGCATCCTGCACACCGAAATAGTTCCCAACTTCACCTAAGGGAGCCATCAGAAGATTCTGCTTTTAGAGAATAAGAATAAACAATAATGATGGTGCCAAACCCAGGAGATATAAGATTAGGTATATTCCACTCCTCTCCCCTCCCTAGCGCAGTTACAGAGAAAATGTTCCTTCTTCAATCCATTAAATGCATAAATAAAAGTAATATTCTGTTTTGACTGGTACAGGTTCAAGGTCAAACCAGTTAGTCTAAGAAACCACCACTTTATACTCACACACTGACATATTTATAAACATATAGATGTGTATATCTATATAAATGCATATATCCCCAGCTCTTAGCAAGCAACACGGTCTTCAGCCCATCCAACTGTAATAAAGAAAAAAATCCGTAGTTTCTCCATTTGGTTTAAGATAAGAATGACCATAGCAACTTAAATACCTAGGCGTTATAGGGATTTTTTTTTAAGATGCACAGGCTACGTCAGGATTTATGGATTCTGACTCCAGAAAGGCATGCGCTGTTTTTACTCTATAACAGACTGCATACATCAGCATGAATCCTGCAAAGGGGGAGGGGGGAAATCTCACGTTGTTGGCTGAGATAAATCCAAAAAAAAAAAAAAAAAGAAAGAAAAAAGAAAAAGGAAAAAAAACTTTTGACGTCCAAATCTATTATCCAGAATTCTCAGGAGGCTCAGCAGATGTCCACTGGTTTAGGATTTTTGACGATCCACAAGCAAAGCAGCAACATACAAGTGCTTGTGTCTTTCTTGGCTGGCTCGAAACAGGTGTTGCTTCTGCAGGGCTCCCTGTGAAATGTTGTACTCCAGCACTGAGCTGCAGCTCTTGACTGTGGATCTCCATCCAGCACGCAGAGTGGCGCAGGAAGAGGCATTGGGCTGGGTTTAAGGTAGTCCTGATTGCTGCTGGAAGGATTCTCCGAGGTCCTAGCGCTCCGCCCTACCTGCTGCAATACAGAGCCGCTTCCAACGCCAGGCACGGCGCGGAGCCGCTCTTACTGCTCTGCGGCAGCGCGGCGCAGGCAGGCAAATAAATAAATAAGTGGGCGAAACTTTGGGGGAGGAAAAAAGCGGCGCGATGCTAAATATACCGAGCCCGCCCGCTGCGGGCAGCGGGCTCCTCGGGAGATGCCCGCAGAGCCCGAGTCCCCCTTGACATTGGCGGGGGGAGCGGGGCGGGCAGCGCTCCGCCGGCGGAGCCCGGCCCCGGCCCCGGCCCCGGCCCCGGCCCCGCCGCAGGGGAGGCGGAGGCGCAGCCGCCCCGCAGCGCAGCCGCGGCGGCAGCCCCGGCCCCAGCCCGCGGCCGGCCGGACCGCGCCTCAGGTAACCGGGCTGCCGCTGTCCCAAGCGGGGCTGAAATTCAGCTCCGGAAGGCAAACGGCGGGGTCGCGGGAAGTTCGGGAGCCGGGAGGGGGGGGCGTCATGGCCCACGCCGCATTTTGCTCCTTCTCCGCTCCGGCCCCCCACCTCGGCAGCCCGCAGCGCTCCCGCTCTGCCCCTGCGCTGCCGCGGGCGCAGCCGGGGGCGGGGGGGCGGCAGTTTCGGGGATGCCGCCGCGGGAGAGGGTAGCGCCGGGGCCCCGCCGCAGCCTCCGCCGCCCGGGGCGCTCCGGGGCGAACCGCGGCTCCCCGCGCCCGGGCTCGGCCCGGGTTGTTAAGAGCGCGGTGGAGGGAAGGGAGAGGCGGGCGGGAGGTGGCATGGGGGGAGGCGGGGGTGCCGATGCTAAGGACGTGTTCTCCCCCCCCCCCCCCCCCCCCCCCCAAAGAAAAAGAAGTTATTTAAACCGCCAGGAGAGACCCGGCGAGGGGGCACAGGATTTCTGATTCTTCTTCTGATGCCGAGGATTGATGTTACTGTGGTTTTGCCGCGCTCCGACATAGCTGCGCTAATTAGCAAAGGGACAGGAAGGTCTCCTGCCTTTGCAGAAGGGCTGCTTGGGCAGAGCTCAAGGACCGGGCACGATGCAGAGCCTTGCATGAGGGAGGGGACGGCTCCGGCAGCCCCTAGAATTAACTGCAAAACCTGAAGACAGGCTCTTTCGGGGCTGGTGGGGGGAGAGAGGCAGGGAGAAAAGGAGAAGGAACATCATGTCTTGGGGGCTGGGGGGAGAGATTGCATGGTGTGAATGATGATGTGCACCGCTGAGGTGGCGGGGCCCACGAAGGTCACTGGTGGGGGCTGGAAACAGAGCTCCAGAGAAGGAGAATCTTGCAAGGGGGTTAATTAAAAATAATAGACTCTCTGCATGGCCCCCTGCTCAGTGGCCATGCAGGGGAGGGGCTGGCTCTTCTTGCCTTCCCCACCACAAAAGCCAGCAGCCCAGCTCTGACTGGTGCAGCCTTTCTGCATCCCTCCACTTGCCACCGTGACTTAACACTGGAGAGGAGGGAAACAGACTTCTAGTTTCCACGTCTAGCAGGGAAACTGCAGCAGGGAAAGGCTCTGTCCTGAACCCGCACAGACCTTTAGGGAACTGACACCCTCCATGCCAGTGGCGTGTAAGCCACCTCCCTTTCATTTGTCTCCATCGGTCTTTATTACTACTTGAAGGAAGGGATGCAGAAGCTTCAGAGCAGGCTCCCATCATGCTAGTTCAGTACAAACCCACAAAAAGAAACAGTTGCTGCGTGTCAGTCCGTGCATTTCAATGTGCAAGAGCAGACGAGCCCCCCAACCCCAAAGCAGGAAAGTCAGCACTCTCCTGTAAATAGTTCCATAGCATTTACCCTGTATATTGGGTTTAAGGACACTGCTCACACACGCACGCTGGTTATATCAGTGTGAACAACTGCAGAATGACTTGGGAAAAACTGCAGAACTCACCATGTCAAAAATCATTCTTCTTTATCAACTGGATCATGGCAGTACCCAGAGGCCCCGCTGAGGGCTCACAGTCCCATTGTGTCGGTTACTGCAGACACATGTAATAAGAGAGATGGTCTATGCCCAAAGAGCTTATGATCTTAACCCATGATGAAAGACAACAGGTGTATACTACAGACCCATGGGGGAAGGATAAGGGAAAAGCCGCCTTGAGAATAAAAAGCAACAGGCTTGGCCAAAGACAAGTGTTTGGTGTCAGAAGGAAGTTTTAAGGAGATTTGAAGGAGAACAATAAAGGAGCTTTATGGTTATTACTGGGAAGATTTTTCCATGCGTAATGGCTAACTTGGAAGAGAACATAAAATTGCTCGTTGGGAAATTGGACTGCTGAAAAGTGAAGGTTTGTGCCACTGGCAAAGCAGAGGGAATATCGCAGAGTGACTGAAGGGCCTGGTATCTGGTGTGCTCTCAGTCTAGAAACAACTGGGAAAGAGGCTCCCAGCTCCTTTCCAGTGCTTTAAAATTTACATTTCTAGTCCCAGTGAAGAGTATTATATGGAATTTTAATTTTTTCTCCAGTCCAGGCTTCAGGATTTTCTATGTTGTACTTCACACCAGCATACCTTATGAAAAATATCTGAAGGTAAAGAAGAAAGTATTAGTATAGTTACTTTTTTTTTTTAAAGGAACTTTAATGACAGTCCATAGAGTATTTGCTATAGGAAGTTTAGTGTTATAAAAGTGTTATCTAAGTTGAGGCTTTGATGTCTGAATTACTCATAAGTATCAAAGCCACACATGAATTATGCAGGACATCCCCAAAATTATACCCATCTGTGAGTAGGTGGTGTTCCAACCCTGCTTCACATAAAATCTACGTGTGATGTGTAATGTCAAACTTACCCCTTACAGAAGTTTGGCTCTACTGATAGCTGGGGCTGTATTAAAAACCTACACTTTTATCCCCAAGACACTGAGGCAGGAACATCCCTACCCTTAGCTCCCCTCTACTCGAGATTCACACCCACTTCCCTTATACCCTCCTGGAATTAAAGACTGCATCTGCCACAGTGAGTCATCAAGAGCTTACTCATCAGCTTTATGCAGGATTTTAACTCCTGAGAGCAGAGCTGGTCAGAAGGATCCTGCATTTCTTGAGGAGTTCCTGGCACACCTCCTCCTCACACGTACCACGCTAATGTGACATCTCTGGCAAGTCTTAGACATTATGACTTTTTTAAAAAAAAAAAAACTGTTTCACCTGTACTCTGCCAACCAGTTCAGCTTTACATGAACTTTTCACGTATCAATTTTTGAGTGTCATTCAAAAAAATAAATCAGCCTGCCATTAAAAAATGGGTTGGTTTTTTATTTTCATTCCCCCAGATTCCATAATTTCACCAAAAGTACCGGATCCTATTCTGGACCTACAATGTATCTAACTCATTTATTTCCCAGCCTTGCAGATGGAGAACTGGAAGACTTAGATTATTGAAAAGAGAGGTGCTATGACTTTCCCATGAAACACATGGCATTTGCCATTTTTACTCTAATGTCTTGAGTCAGCAAACTTTAAAAGCTGCTTTTTTATAAATCGAGAATAATATAGAAAGTAATGCTATTTTCAGTTTTCTTTACAAATAAGAATTTTTAGGGTACTTTGAAGCATGATATAAACCTGTATATGATAAGAGTATTAATTCATCTCACCTGACTTAAGGCTGCTACAATGGAGACATTGAGATCTAAACTACTTGTTCTTTAACGCAGAGAAATAGGAGCAATTTTAGGGCACAAATCATCTGACCTATTCTAGGCGTCTACTTTAGGATGACATGACTCATGCTCTAAAGATGCTTAATTCTTCCTCGTGTATGAAGGGAGCCTATATTAGATGTAGACTTCTACATGACAGAGGTCTAGATAGGACTGGATGGATCCCACCTGCTGCTGGTCTATACATGTGATTCAGCATTTCCCCAGAATGGCTGGTGAGGGCACTAAACTTAATATAGCTGCACAAATTAATCCTCCAAAGAAAACTCATGTCATCTTAGCAACGAAAAGTTACTGAAAGTCATGATTATGAAGCATTAGATTGCCTGGAAATAAATACAATATTTGTGAAAACCTATTAGCCATTCAGGTGTGATTCAGGTTAACTGGATTAACATAAGAAGTGCCTACAAGTTTAGAAAACTTGAGCTAGAGGAATATATTTGCTTTCTCACTTCAGAAACTATAGAAAAAATAGCAGTATTTATGACAAAAAAAGTTACCTGTAAGAATCCCAGAAGACAACATGAAAGGGCCTGTTTCCCAGTTCACCAAATTTTCAGACCAGAGGAGTATAGAACATGCAGTTTAGATGGAAAACTCCAAGAAAACACCAACATCAACATCACCATGCGATGCACAGCCACAGCAGGGTATCTGACGTGGTTTTCTTATAGCGTTATGGTATTTTGCCACATACAAGAATTAGTGAATCTACGTTAAATAAACATTGGCAGAATATGATCTTTGTAACTGTCCTAGGGAGGCAGTTACCAGGTTACATGTTTTAAGATATCTTAATTTAAGTAGAAAAGTAATAATGCCATTATTGGTCAGATACAGTCGAGTGCATTGACACGGGTGCTGATACAGTCTTTTGGAATGCGTGTCCTTGTTGGTGATACTTGAAGGTAGATAGGGTGATATAAGTGTGAAAGCTGCCAAATATGTTTAAAATTTCTCCAATGCATGGATTTGTACATGGCCTGTATCTGCTGTTTTTAGTAATGAATTGATTGTCCATGATGTTGCAAGTCCCTCCAGCTCAAGAGCCAAAGTGCCGTTGACTGGAAGGAGAAAAGGGGAAGAAATCAGAGTTGCCATGTGTGCAGGTGACCGTAGAGGCCTCCGCATGGCAAGCGATTTGGGTGGCAGGGCTCACAGGACTGTGAGAACGGGTCTGCCGCTGCCCACCCTTTGCCTCGTGCACCGTTCCTGCCCAAGCACACACAGTGTTTAATCAAAGAGGTTTCTGCCTTCTTCATGCTCCCATACTGTTGGTGCTCATTTGCGACTGCAGGCTCGGCAGGGTTTGCCAGCAGGCTGCAGGCTGTCCCTGAGGTTCTTCCTCATACTTCTTCATACCCAGACCATCAGCTGGATGCTACTTACCAGCGATAGACCAGAGCTGCAGCCAGCAACCAGCTCGTCGTCACCTCCCTGGGGGCAGGGAGAAGGTGCCTCCCGCAGCTCGCCCAGCTCAGCAGGAGCGGGGTGCGTGCCCCCACTTACCGCTCTGCGTGCGCTGCGGCAGGCACAGCAGCCGGGCGTGCCTTCGCCCCGATGGAGAAGGTGGTCCGTGCCAGCTCCGTGATGGCTCCATGCCCGCTTTCTGGAACGGCCAAAGGCGTCGCTAGCTTTCCCGATGGAAGCGATTACCTCTCTTATCTACGGCACCGTGGCCATCCAGGACATTTCCTCCCGCGTCGCCCAGGCGAAGGCCTCAGGCCCGCCGGCTCTCGCCGCCTCCAGGAGGCACCTCCGCGGGGGCTCCTCGCCCGAGGAGCGGGCGGCGGGGCCGCACCTGGCTGCCTGCAGCAGCCGTCCCGGGGCGGCTCCCCGCGGGGCCGCGGCGCCGAAACCCCCCGGAGGCCGGAGCGGGGCCGGGCGAGGCGGGCGCCGAGGGCTGCGGGGCAGGGGCAGCCGCCCCGCCGCGCTTGTGCGGGGCTCTCTTGCCCTCTAGCGGGCAAAGCCAGCGGGGCGGCCCCGCCGTGCCCCCCGCCGCCGCCATCCCGGGCCAGCGCTCCCCGTGCGACGCCAGAGGCCGGGGCCCGCCCGGGAGCCCCGGCTCCCGTACCGGGGACGGCCCAGCCACCCCACTCCGGCGAGCGGGCGGACGGGGGCAGGAGGCCGGGGACCGAGCCCAGCCCCGGCGTGCTGGTCCCCTGGCTGATGGGCAGTTGTGCTGCGGGTGGTGGACAGCCTGGCTGGGGAGCACAGCAAGGGGAGCGCACCGTGAAGAGCACCTGTCCAAGATGCCACCACCACTGCTCAGCCAACAGCGGGGAGAGGGACCCAGTGCCACAGCCCCAACAAGCAGCACGAAGAGCTGATGAGCAAGACCATGATGGGGCAGTCAGGGGCACCATTCGTCTTTGATGGGTGTGATCCCCTCAGCTGGTCATGGTGGCTGACCATGTCCTCATGGCTAGGACCAGAGCCAGCCGAGCAACGGATGGGCCCCAAGGGGAGCATGCAGCTATGCACCCCCAGTTGCTGGGCAGACATTGGGTGCCCGCTGCTGCTGAGGAAGGAAGCAGTCGCTGAGGACAAGGGTGCCCCAGGCATGGCCCTGCCACGCAGGGACCTGGAAGCAGCTCTGCAGTGAGCCCATGGCTGAGTGGGGATGGAAGTGGAGCTGGAGGCTGTGCTTGAGGAAGGGAGGACGTCCGTGCTCATCCATAGGAAGGAGTGTTCTGGCGTACCATAGGAAGACCAATTCTTTAAGTTGTCCATCCTGTGTTTACTAAAAATTCTCCTTTTTTGCTAATGAATTAGAAAATATTTCAGTATCACCATCTCCATCATCTTCTTCCTTCTCAGATCCAAATCAGTAAAAACTTTGTCCTTTCCTACATTATTTTAAATGCACTATCTCCATCTAACAAAAGATCTTACACCATCACTAGAAATTCTTGCTTTACAAATATGTTTTAGAAAGTTTGCATTTCTTTTTGAACCTGTCAGTGACTGACTTCCTTCCTGTAGTCTTCAGCTTGACTTTACCACTTTTCCCTATCTTGTAAATTGATTTTACACCTTTGCTCCCTCCCCATTTTTAAAATTATTTTCAGTATTATGGATTGCATTTTTGCTCTGACTGCTGTTGTAATCACTGAAGCACAACAGGCTTAAAAGTTATCCTTTCTATGAAATATGGCTTGTTAGCCATCTAACAGAATTCAGAATCTGAGTTTGTTTTCTTCCTCTCTAAAGCTTTCCTCCTCTCACTCTCATTTTAACTTCCCATTGTTTGGGAAACCTTGATACCTCTGGGGTGACCGTCCCCACTTGTTGCGGTTCTTTGAAGTAGGGTAGTGATGAGAAAGTCCTCTGTTTGCCGGTAGTGAATGTTGTTGGGTCACTTGGAATGTAGTCACTTGGAAACTTCCACTCTCTGCTACAGTTATTATAATCCTTTGTAATATTTTGCATGCCTGTGTCTGTTTCATTCGCTTAAATGCTATCCAATTACTTTGTTGATAACTAACATATTTTGCATGGTTTTGCCTGTTGATTTCCTTAATTATTCTGTTACTATTTCACCAATGACTCAACAGTATGTAACTGCACTCTGATTCAGTGATGTGAAGGGACAGAAAATAATATAATCATTTTCTTCAAATAATTACCCAGGGTATGTACTAATGTTTTCCTTCTGACTGGCCAAGACAAAAGCATCTCTGACTAGAATCTCGCTTTGTTTTTCCTCAACTTCCTGCTTTTACAGCAAGACTGGAGACCCTTCTCTCTCGTATGGGGAGGAAAGGGGCTGCTCTGGAGAAGTCAGTAGTTGTGGGGAGCTGAGGGACTGTAAGATTACTAAGCCATTCCCCATAGAGGACTGCCATCTTCTGTTTAAGCTATTTCTGTTTGCCCAATCTGAAGAGTTTATAAAGGAACTGGGCGAAAGTATGAGAATGAATGCATTATGTTTTGGAGAGAGTGGAAGGTCATGGAAAATGCATGCCATCTTTTGGGTTTGAGAGACAGTGTCTGATCTGTTTGGTTCTCCAGTTAACGTAAGAGCATAAGAACATGATTACAGCAGACTGGCGTACAGCTATGCTACTACCTTCTCTATGACAGTGGCAGTGGGAAACACTATTTAGGGAGTACCTGTGTTCCTGGCCACTTTGTGCAGTCTGATCCCCTTGCTCTCCCCCAGCAACCACAGTCACCGGATTAGGGATGTTAGAAGGTACTACGCTGCATACTGCCTTTAATAGCTGCTTATAGACCTGCTGTCCCTGAATTTGCCTAACCCTGCTTTGACCCTGCCTCCATAGTCTCCTATGACAACAAATTCTGGAAGTTCATTACTCTCTGTGTAAAAAAGAACTTTCTTCTATCACAATCTCCTGTTAGTTTCATTGAGTACCTCCTAATCCTTGTGCTGTAACTGTTGAGTAACAGGTGAATAATAGTTACTCATTCACCTGATACGTTCCCTTCATGATTTTGTAAACCTTACTTTTTTGCTCTCAGCCTTCTCCTCTCCAAACTGAAGCATCCTGGTCCATGTAGCCTCTCATCAGGCACTCAGGAGGTGCAAGGGTCTTATTTTCCCTTGAGGAGACAATAAACAGTACAAATATTACTGCAAACTTAGGCAATATCAAGCTAAACTGAGGGATGATAGAAAATGGGCTCAGTGAGCGGGCTTATGCGATGTCTTATGTGCAGCTCACATGGCAGATTATCAAAATCATTTCAGCCAGAAGAATCCCAGGGACATGCATTTATTTGCTGTCAGGTCAGTTCTCCAGGAAAACCTGTTTTGTGTACAGTATGTCAAATGTTTTGTGGCACCAATAAATGCTAAATTCCTTAACAATATCTGCAATGTGACCATCATCACAGATACAGCAAGCAGTGGACCCTTCATATAATGGATCTTGTAGTGTACCAGAGAAGTATCCAGGTGTTGACCCTTATATAGCTCTGGTGAATATAGTTTTAACCATGGGGACTGTATCACAAGCTTATCTCAAGTCTTGATTGCTTGGCTAACTGCTAATGCTGTGTGCAACGAAAAATGTTTAAGTTTGACCCTAGAAGGAAATTCAATGGCGGTCAAGACATTAACGTGGTGGAGTGCTGATCCTCAAACAACAGCAACATCACACGCCATTAAATGACATTGGTTAGACTTTTTACGTTTGATGGTATTCACCATCTTAAAGCATTCAGTCCTCTTTCATCAGTGGCCAGACTATAGTCCTAACACTGCCAACTGTTAGCGAACTACTACACTGACAGGGTGAAGGGGGAGAGAAGGGACTGCACTGTACAAATTGCCATCAGTGTAATCTTTTCACATGCTGTTGTGAGCCACCAGAAGTATTTTATATATTATCCCATGTGTTGATGAAGAATTGGAAATGCCTGTGATCTAGCAACTACGAACGTGTTTCAGATAAGGAGTTTTTCTCCTCCAGATCTTTGTCGTGCACAGCTGCAGCCTATGTTTGATGTTACACAGGGAGTTAACCAATGGTAACAGTGGTCTCTTCTAGGTTTAAAATATGTGAAAAATAGGCTTTCAAGAAAAGGAAAAAGCAACCAACACCAGTGGTTCTGAGCTACTACACAGCTCTCAGTGTGACTCTCCCTCCCTCTCTCTGGCTCTGAAGGCAGTGCTTTTATGAGGGTCACCAACACACTTCTGAGTACCAGGCTGCATCTTTATCCCTTCCTGGGATACCTCCCTACAGAGGAGCAGAACAGAAAAGTCTCTACTCCTCTGCCTCCACCCCTCAAAATTCATACTGGGTTTCCACATCCTACCCTTCATTTCTCAGAAAAAACGGGACAAGGAGATGAAAAGCTCTTTACTGACAAGAGTTTGCTTCTCTGCCTTCATAGCTGCTCTTGATAAAAAACAGCTTTCCCACCCTGTTGTTTAGAGATTTCATCAAAGTCTGTGAACCTGAAATCCACCGTGGGGATTCCAGTCCCCTCCCAGCAGCTGTTATTCCAAGAGAGCTTAGAAATTCACCAGAGGGTCTGAAAAACACATCAGCACTGGGAATCCACAACTAGGATTTCACACCAGAAATAGATGCCGTCTGAACTGCTTTGCTTTTTCTAGTCATTGCAGTGAAATCACTGACAGGCGATGGGGGAAGAAACTGTTCAGGAGGTTCCTGTGCTTCCTCCGCTTTAAACATTGCTCTACGTTTGAGGAGGAGAATTACAATTACCATCAGGGATTCTCAGGGACTGGCTTTACAGCACAACCAAGCACTGAGAAGTCACTTCTGCAGATACGGACAAATTGGCTCCAACTACCTTGCCCTTACTGCAGTAGCACTGCAGCCAACAGAACTATGCATGCAAATGTTGGGACATCAGGCAGACCTCTAATATTAGGTATCCTGCTTTTTTTAATGGGGGACAGGCTTGTGAAGAAACACATGGCAAAACTGAAGGAAAATTATCTTGCCAAGCCTTGTGTTATGCTATTTGTATAAATCTTGATATGAACAAGCAGAAGGAATTTGCTTGCACTTTCTGGAATTCATACCTTGTATTCTTGTAATCATCTGATCGTTCCAGCTCTGTATCTGGGAACACGCTTCTGCTGCCCTGCTGAGGGCTGCTAAGGAGAGCTGAGACATGCAGAGCTTGTAAGCTTGCTCCCTTCTTTAGAGTATGTGTTTTCTGGTTGTGTCTTCCAGTGGGGTAATAGTGATGACACTGCAAACCCTGTTCCTCCAAAAAACTGGAGCAGATTCTCAGCTTAGATAAAGAGGTGGTGGTGTCACCACCTTCATCTTAGGTGGTGTCACAGCACCACCCCATTGCTGGAGCTCTGACAATTGATATGAATAGAAGATAAGCACATTTGGGTCTTTTTTTCCCTCAGGTAAAAACCCTCTTACAGTTCTTCATTGCAAACCCTCTTACAGTTCTTCATGGCAAACCCTCAGAATTCGTGGGCCATTCTTGGCCACAGCTTCCATAATTATGGAAAACTGTGGAAGTCACCGTAGAAGGATAGATGAAAGCAAAGCCCGGGTACACCAAGCGTAGGGAAATGAGTAAAACATCTAAGAACTGCTTAAACATTTACAGAGCCACTCAGTGAATTTCTGGAAAGACTGTCTACAGTCCAACTGCTCAAAATACTTGACTCTCAACTGTAAAAGTGTGAGGACTGAGTCTTTAGTAAATATTCTTGAATAATCCTCTCTGTAGATTTGACTGTCATTAAGTTTTTCCCGCATGCACATTTTGGTCCAGTAGTCCCCATATTTTATTTATAATTTGAGTCATATGCTGCTTTCATAATTTTTTGTCTAGTCATTTTAAACATCTTTGTACAGTATTCAGACAACAAGAGCAAATCATGTAGCTATTATTATATTTGCAATTTCCCTTGGGTGTAAGCAAAGTCTATATAAAGCAGAGTCTATCAAATATTTCAAATTTATTGCATTCCAAAGCTATTAAAAAGTTGAGGCATTAGAGTTGTCTATTAACTTAACAGTGAGAATGAAGCTTATTTCTTAGCATTTCTGAAAGGTAAAAATAAATCTCTAAGACACACAAATGCCACACTTGAAAAATAACAGCATACTGGTAAAATGCTTGAAAAGAGTCGGTCATTTATAAGTATGCTTTACAAGTGGAGTCTGTCTTCAGGAAAAGAGAATTAAATAACTGCCATTACTGAAATGATTTGAAATTATGTGTTTTATAAGGCCAAGGGCAAATATTCAAAAAACAGAGCCTAAATTAAGACTGAAAGGCTAAGATTCTCAGAACCGCTCTTTGGTGTCTCTTTTTGGGCAATTACATTCAAAAACTCTGCAGATGCCTCATATGAGTGCTCAGTAAGTGAACTTCAGAAAGTACATACAGAAAATTAGGCCCATTAAGATCTCTTCAATGTCTTTAACTATTTACTTATGTCCTAAGTAAGGATAAGGATTTCAGTGCCTGATTTTAAGCTCCCGCTGTTTTAAATTCCTGGCCTCATCTTTCTGTAGTGAGATTACATTTTCATTAATCTGTGGCATTTTTTTCACATGTGAAAATTTAAAATACTTGCTTTACATCACTTCATACCTCCTTAGCCCTTCTGAAAATTATGTCAACCAAGTCTAAATCGCTAAAGGTTTCCTATTTCATAGGATATACAGAAATCACTAAAGGTTTCGTATTTCTTAGGATATACAGCTATGATCTTTGCTTTAGAGTATTTGGGTAGTCATAGGGGTAGTCCTGCCAGGTTATGGGGAACAGACGTGAGCTGCAAGAAGGCTGATAAGCATGGTACTTTTTTATTCATGGTACCTCTTTATTCACATGATTCTTCTTAAGCAAACTGAGAAGAAAAGCTGGTGCAGGCAACAAGACAGCAGCATGCCTGTATGCAATATACATCACAAGACAAAGAACATTAGTTTAATACTAAATTCTGCCTGTAACTGGCTTTGCAGTCTGACCTTACTAGCAATTCCTTTTAAGAGCAGTCCTTAGATAAACTACTTCTGAGTAGAAGGTTGTAAAATGATGTAATTTTTTTGCATCTTTTGAACAGCATTTAAGCACAGAAATCACAGTCTTTACTCCTTTCCCTGTTAAACACAGAGCAGTCTGCCTCCTCCCCCCTCACTTTAAATGGGCAGCATGGGCATAAAGCTCGCAGCTATTGCGTGTTCAGGGACTCTTCCTGACTGGGGCTGAATGTGGGTGCTTCGACCCTCAGGACTTCAGCCACCTTTGGCAGGCTGCAAATTCAAATCCGGCTTCTGTCCACTGGGCAAATATTAGGCAGCAACCTCAAACCTCCTGGAAGGAAGCTTCACACAAGTGGCTCCAGTTGCAAGTGCTCGATGCTATAGAACTGCATGAGCTTAACCAATTTCCAGCCTTACTCCAAAGGGGAATATAAACAGCTCAACTCAAGGTCAGTTATGCCTACATCATGACAAAACATGAATTCACACTGAGCTGGAGAGGAGCTATTCCTGACATTGCACTCCTTGAATATATTCACAAATGCAGGCACCCCTGCTAGTCTTAATGCTGATATTTAGAACATATGTAACTGCTGAAAATTAATATCCATTAGGCTGCATTTATGAAAAAGACTGTTCCAGCTTCACTAAGGACCAGACTGGGTATATATTGACACAAAAGAAGGGAAAAGCTAAAATTCCTATCTAATGAGATACATGTCCCGGTCCACAAAACCATCAGTTTAGACTGACAGGCAAGGATTTCTCTCACATTGCAGAATGCTGTCTCATGCTCTTCTGAGGACATCTGTTCCCAGTCACTACAGCCTAGTTGGTTCCCATCAGTTCCAGCATTTCAATAGTACTATCTGCTGCCGCATGGCAATTACTGTTGAGTCTGCAGAAATCCATCCAATCTCTTTTTGCTGACAGCATAAGCTGTAAGATTGCAATGTCATGTGAGCTGTTTTCACATCTTGTCTTCTGGATTTTGTTTTCTCCCTCTGATTTCTTATAATTATTGAGAGGTTCTTACCCTTCCCTGCTTCTTTACCTTTCAAGAAGGTGCAATCAATGCAATTCAGTCATCTTTGATTTCATCTCCAGTTCTGCTCTCAGTGTGGAGCTATCTCATCAGCTCTGCATTCCACCACAGCCTTGCCTTTCATCTTAGTCATCCTTTGGTGTGGCTGTTTGATGACTGGAGCAAGAAATGCTCATTCATGTATGGAGTCCTCAAGCTCTTAATCACTGAGCATTTTTAGAGCAGAAATTCTAGTATTTTGCCCTTAATAATAATACCCAGTGACCTTGCACTGGGTATTACATTTCATCTTGTTCCTATCCTTCTACTAGAAGTTCTCTTTGTCAAAACTACCTTCAGCATCAAGGGCTCTGCATTGTAGTATACACATCTTCTGAAATGCCAGAAGGAGTTACGGCATCCTGCTCCTCCTCCCCTTCGTGACATGAACATTCTGAGCTATGGAGGGTTAGAGATACAGCAGAGCCAGGTGAACAGTTGACTTATTCTGTCCTGCTGATGATGTGCCACATCCATACAGAGACAATCCCCCTTCTGCAAAGAGCTCAGTAGGAATGCTCAAACCTCAAGCTCTTTCTTCAGTTAAGCTTGCTCTTTCTTCAATTAAGCTTTTCAAAGTCAAGCAAAATTTCCTAGGCCTTTTGGTTTTTTCTATTTGTGTGACCATTATTCTCAGTGTTTGCTAGGTGGCAACGTACATTCAGGAAAGAAATACTTTATGGTATCCTGGTTCTCTGGAATACTGCTTTTTTATTCTTCTTTAACCCCTTTGCTAGTTTTAGTACAGCCAACATTCTTTAACAGACAATAAATCAAAGAGAACCACAACTTCAGATTTTAAATACATGACAGTCAGTAGAAGACCTTGGGAAAAACAAAGATTCTGCTTAAGCTTAAATTGTGTACACAAAAGCTTGCAGCACCTTTTGGAATTAAAAATCTCCACAGTAGAAATGCAACTAATGTGCAACTAACAAAATAACAGGCCACATTAACACATATCTGTAAATAAAATATGATCTATGTCACAGACTTCGTTAAGGGGATTGGGAGACTGAGACTCAGAGGAGACTAATGTAAGTAACAGGAAAAGGAAAAGACTGCTTTTTGTTGGGTTTTTTTGTTTGTTTTTGAGCAGGTGTTTCATTGAGCTCTTTCTGACATGAAAACTTTGATCCGGAAGCCTTCCAAGCACAACCTCACACAGAATTCAGCAGAAATTCTGTGGATGCAGAAGTCACAGGATGACATCCGGTACGCAATAGACAGTGGCAAGTGCTCATATATACACATAAACAAGAGCATCTACTTCTCTAGCAGTAATTTAGAGATTTGTAGGCAGAATTGCAGTGCTAGGTTATAAAGGCATACTATAAGTCACAGAAAAATCTAAAAAGAGGACACTCTTTCTCCTCAACTGAAGCTTTGGGCTGAGGTTCTAGCCTTCATTTCAGCTTGCACAACATGTGAAAGATACCGAGAAACAGAATTCCTCTTCCTCTTTCTCTCATCATCATAACACTCTTGATCACAACATTATTAGACATTTTTCAGGCTGCTAATTCAATGCCCGCTGGCAGTTCTGCTCTTTCCTCTTCAAGTACATTTTAATGGTATCTCATCTGAAATTCAAGTCTGGTAAATATAATAAATTTGACTGTAACTTAGATTCCCTAGTTATTAAATTAGTTTCTTTTCAGAAAGAGTGCTGAATCTAAAGGAGAAAAAGCTGCAAATTATACCTGACAGCTTTAATGCTCTTATAACTATTTTAATAAAAGATGTTGTGATTCATCACAGATAATATGTCTTGCAAAAAAAAATTTGGGTCAACTGAGAAAATAGTCCTAATAGCTTTGCAAAACTACTTACAACTTAAAATAATTTGGCTGGCAGGGAAAATGTGGCTGATTCTGAAGACTGCAAAGTGTTCCAAATTACATTAAATTTTCTCTTGCAGAATCTCTGTTTTTGTGTAAAACAATAGCAGTAATTTCTACTTTCATAACTGCCAAGGTAATATCAAGTATGGAGAAACTAGGCAAGATACCTTTTGTGAGTAAACATCTTACCATTTTTCTGATTTGCTCAAATGAAAGATGTGGTTGACAGTAAACCCTTACTTCATATTCATAAGCCTAACGCATAATATTATTACCTATGTGACAATAGGGTTGTGTATTGTACAGTATTAATATTATACCTCCAGGATTCATAGGAGAAGGCAGGGCAGATGACTTTAATGACACATTAAAGGACTCAGAGAAACCAGTGGAAATGTAAAGTACAAATAACAGCATTCTTGTCCTTTGGCCCAGAACTCAATCACCTGAACCAAGCTGCATCACTTCTGTTTACGGATGTCCTGGAATTACTTACAGCACACCTAGGGGAGCAACTTTTTATTTATGCCAATTAGATAGAAAGCTTGAGATAAAAAAAAAATCAACTGTATCTAGCAACCAAAAAAAAAAAAAATCTTCATACTTCAAGATTTAATATAAGAAATTAAACTAAGGGCTAGACTCTATCATCCAGAATTTTCCCATTCCATTTGCATAGGGGAAGAAATCTTTAAAGATCCATTTTGTATCATTTGCACATCTACATACAGATTTCATAGAATCACAGAAATTTAGGGCTGGAGGGAATCTCAAGAGATCACTTTCTCAAACTACAGCACTGAGGCAGAATGAAGTATGTAAAGAACAGTCCCAAGAGATAGCTACCTAATTTGTCCAGAAAAAAAATTCCCATGAAGGGTATTCTGCAGCCCTTCTACATAGCTTGTTCCACTGCTTCCCTATATTCATAATGGAAAGGATTTTTCCAACCTCGAAATTAAGCTGATTCTCCTTGCTTTTCCCTAAATGGCCACTGAAGAACAACTGATCACTATTCTTCTTAGAAAAGTCTTTTCCATACTGGGAAATGTCAGCACTTCCCTCCTCTATTTTCCACTGTCTAGACTAAACTAACTTGCAGTTTTTCCTCTTGTCTTACACTGTTGCACTTCGCTGAACTCACTTCTATTTATTTATATTTTTTAAAGTTTAGCATCCCAGACTGCATACAGTAAACCAGTTCAGGCCTCTGGAAAGCATCTCATCTAGGCTTCCTTTCCTATGAAAGGTTGGACCAGATGATCTTTCAAGGTCGCTTCCAACCTGAGCTGTTCTATCATTTGTAGTGGAGTATTCAAGTACGATGAGTATCTTTCATATTCATCATGTATGACAGTATGTATCATACATGAGAACTGGCTTGAGGTCACAAGATCACATTTATGGATCTCATTTAGTTTGTAAGTTTCTTCAGATCTATGCTTTCTTCTTTGCAGTCTTCCTGTCCCATCTGGGTTTTTTTGTTGGTTTTGCTTTTGTGCAATTAATTCCTCCATCAGCCTAAGAACCTGTATTTATTGCACTTGTTGATTTTAAGCCATATCTGCAACTTGGGAGGATCATTTTACCATTCTGATCCCTTTTTCCAGTGTATTTCCAACTTCTCCCAGCTTAACATAAATTTTGAAGTTTATAAGCATATAGTCTAGTCACTCATCCCATCACATTGAAGAGAACTGTCCCCGAATTCCTAAAGCCTACATGAAATGCCATCTCAAATTGACTGTAAGCCACCAATAACCACTTTTCCAATGCAGTATTTTTTGATCAGTTGCCCTCATCCATCCTTACCTTCTAGAGATTTCATCTAGGCCGTATTTCCTTAGTTACTTATAAAAAATAACAGGGAACAGAGTCAGAAACCTTACTAAAATCTAAGTAATTTATTTTTCCTGCTTCATCTATATCTACTAGGCAATATACTGAAGAAGAAAATTAGTTTGGTTTGACATGATATATTCTTGACAGAGGCATGTCAGCAAGTTTTTATCACCTTATCATGTTCTAGGCCTTTAGAAACTGCTTATTTAGCAATTTGTTCCAGAATCCAGGGGTGGAAGTTAGTTAGGCTACCTGGCTACCTTGGGTTCTCTTCTATCTCTTTTTCTAAAAGCTGTTATGTTTCCCTTTTTCAGTCTACTGTCTCCTCTGTCCTCCATGAGTTTTCAAAGATACTGAAATACCTGGAAACGATTCAGTGCTTACTTGGGCTTGTTCCTGAATTACTTTAGGAGGTAGGTGCAGGAAATGTGAATGTATCTATCTTACCCAAGTGTCTTCTCTTTCTTAAAAATTATTCTGTTAAATATCCAGACAGCAGTAACCTTTCTTCTGAGTTTCGAAGACTAGCTGACGTTTGAGAAGTGTTAGAAACTTTGGCTTGTCTGCATGATATCCGTAATATTTATTACATGTGGACATCCAAATTAGCCAGATATATGGTATGCTGGCTAATGAACAAGTTTACAGCTTTGAAAAAAGTAAGTTACCAAAGGAAATCCTAACTAATTCAAATATTTAACATAATCCTTAAGAGGCAATTGCAACCTAGTAATTTTTTTAATGCTACTACATAATGATCTGGGGTTTTGCTAGTTTGAGGTCAAAACATGATTCAGATCATGACAGGATGACACTGTTTTTGCAGAAAGGAGAGAATAACTTTATGGAACCTAAACCACTTCTGCAGGACATTCACTATTTGTTCTGGCTAAGCTATTTCTAAGGCTAGGGGAAAAACAAAGATGATGAATAAGGCGGGTTAAGTTTTAGGCTATCAAGTGTACATAGAAGTACAAAAGATGAGTTCTGGACTGAAGTCCAGAATAGTTTTGCCGGTGACTTCAAGTAGATTAAAGTCTTAGAGATTGTCTCAGAGTCTTAGGGGATATAAGGGACTTTTAACTTGTGTCATTTAGATACCAAGGAACTAGAATAAGGTGCACTAAATAAGGCATGAAGTTAATGGTAGAGGTTCCCAGCATGCTTTAGCCATTGCTTTCTTACATCTTCTTGTTACTTGCTTTTATTGGACCATAGTCTGTCCTGTCTCTTCAGAATGAAAGTTACAACAAATTAGAATCAGTGGCGTTATAGCTAGAAAAATTTAAAAATTACGTGTAAGGTGGATGTAAGACAGTAGATTAATAGTAGCATAAGACAGACACAGACATCCTTGGATTTAAAATCAAATGTGGACCCGAAAAGTTCAGTAATACAGAAATTTTATTTTTTTTTTAAATTTGCAATACTCAACTGGAAACCATCCAAATAATGCAGTATTTGCAGAAAATGTTACAGATAGCTTTTGCCTTCAGAGATTATTTCCAGCTGTGTCACTACCTTGCTTTAAGATCTTAGACAAGTCATTTCAGACTACTGCGCTTTATGGTACCAAAAGAAGGCAATCAACCTCTAGTGACCCTTCACAGATGCTGTAATACCTATTTCTTGATGAGGTACTCTAACCCTTCAGAGTAGCCTAGTCCCCTGTTGCTCTCCCTGCAGGGAGTCTGGTACCTCCCCAACCACCAGTGGCAGTTGAGTTTCTGGTGATCAGCAAGTAAACCTAGTTGCTGAATACACACAAAATGACTTATAATAAAATAGAGATTATATAAAAAGAGATTAAGGAGCAGAGCAGACTAAAAAGAGGAGAAGAAAACAGACACAGATTGCATGGGCATTAAGTCATTTCGATCCTACTTAGTCTGTAACAACAACTGCTAACCTACAATTTATTCAATATAAAAATGCAATACTTATCCCTCAAACTTGCCTTCCACTTTGTCCATCCAGGTCTGGTAAGAGTAGTGGGCTCTTTTGGGTGCCGGGATGTTATCAGGTGTAACAGACAGCTGTCACGGGTACATTTAGGGTAAGACCACACCATGGACGGTCCCTGGTTTCCAGCAGGTTGCTTACAGGCTCTGCTGGTCCTCAGTCCTCCACTGCTGCCACAGCTTCCTTGGAGCTTCTCAGGGCTTATGGAGTGGGAGGCTCCAGGCTGACCTCCAGTCCTGTGAGTCAAAATGGCAGTCTCTCTTGCTGCTGTGGAGAACAATAAACAGCTTGCTTTCATCAGTCACCCTCTCCCTACTCATAGAGCCCCACCCAGCTAAGCTTAAGGGCAGCCTAGCATGGTAAGCCTAGCACTCCTAAGCGCCTTCAACCACCACAGGCAAGTAGCCAGGTAGCCTCTGCAACACTGGACCATCTGCCTTTGTGAGGTCTCTCTGAGCTTTCTCTGTAGCAGATGATAGGAGTGATGTCTAAACTGACAGAGGATATGCATATTTTTCATACAAGGCAAGACACAAAAGAGATGTAAATTCCAGTGTTCCCAAATATGGATGCTCGTAAGTCTAATAACAAGTTAGTACTTAGGTAGGGTATCATAACTTCTCACGTGCAACAGCAATAAGACATTCTTCTCTCAGCTGCACCTTGAAGTAACACATCTGTGCTTCCACCTGTCATCAGGGTGGCACCCCATAATCAAACCGCGTCTGACTATCTCCTTTGTTGCCAACCCAAACAGCGTACATGCCCAACAAGTTTGATATCCAGATCTGCAAAAGTTCCTTTCCAAGAATATCTGCAGCAACAGTAAGCAGTAAATGAAAGCAGCTTACAGTATAGATGTTTACCACTGAACTAAAATCATCTCAGTTCCCCCTACAGCCAGGAAGAGTGAAATCGGTATTTCTTTGGTTGAGATTCATCTGAGCTACTTTAAACATCCATCTTAGGATGAGATGAATCATGACGCAGAGATGCATACTTCTCCCCATTGACTATAACAAGAGCATAAGGCAGTTAATTCAGGTGCAGACAGCTCTATGTAGACATTTATTTTTTGCCAGACAAATCCTAGCCATGTCTTACATACCCCTGCCATTCTGCACAAACCTATGTTACCCATGGTTTAGTCTCACCAGTCCCCTTTCCTCAGAAATAAAGTTACAGCTGATTTGCTGTGGATCCTGACCAATACTGTATGGGTGCATCTTTTGTACTACATAAAAGAGAGAGAGGGACTGAGCTCAGGGACCGGAACCAGCACCATGCCGGTGTCCTGGCTGTGCTCTGGGCTGCTGCAACTAAATCTCTCCACTACAGACCAGATACAGAGGGGCCATACCTAAGCTGTGTGAACATGAAGACCCATAAATGCCATGAATGCCATGTGAACAGGAGACCCCCTAAGCTTTGTGAACATGAGCCGGTCTCTGTATCTTGACTTTCTGCTCTTGGTATAGCTTATGCCTCCTTGGACACATGCAATTCGGATAATGCAGAGTACCAAGTCCCTCAAGACCCTTCTGTTTTCTAGAGGAGGGTCCTGTAATGGACTGGAAATCCTCTCTGGGTGTACTCAGCCAACAGCTCCTGCCTGAATGATGCCAAGTGGGGACCGTTCCCTGAAGAGCAGCTTTGTCCACAGTTTCTTCAGAGATTTTTATTAGTGCCATTATTACTATGCCTTTGTGAGTGGCTCCAACAGTCCCTTTTGATGTAGCTACAGACTAAGGAACTCTCACTAGCAAATATACCAAGACTACCCACAATATTTACACAAATAGTATAGCTATTTTTCAAGTCTGTAAGATCCAAATGCAGACATCAATGGAAACAGAAAGACTCTGCTGACCACAATGAACTTTGTATTAGGACTTTCAACTTTTTAATGAAAGGATCGCAGAACATTTTACAGTGAAGGTATGTGTCTACCACACACTCATGCTATTAGCTTAGATCAGACCCTATACTAATTTTAGTTACTAAACACGCATATTTGGAAAATAATCATGCCTTCCCCTGCTTATACAAAAATAGGTGCAATCAAAGATCATAAATGGTATTCTGAGCAAAAGAAGTAAACACTACTTAAAATAATGGAATACATTACAGAAAACAGTAATTTAGAGTTTTATAATTCCTTTCTTTTTCAAAGAAATAATTATATACACTTCACCATCTTCAGCAGTATTAAAGATGTTATAATTTAAGATAACTTTCATTAATAATCACAGTAGTACTACAAAGTGTTATTAATAGTAGCTTTAGACAGTGGTCTGGGAAAAGAAACAAGAAAGAAGGTATACAATGCTGCTTCTACTTCAACATTTCCAGAAAAACATATATTTAAAAAATATTTTACAGGTTAAAATACTGATAATTCTATATTTGTTTCTTTAGTAATACTGTGAAGTAATGTCTTTGCCATCTTTATTGTATTTTTTGAACTACATAACAATCATTATTTAAAATTTTATCAGTCACATTGCATTTAAAAATATAGAGTCTGAGTCTCTAATAAATCCTTCTGTTTTTTCAAGTAACACAGATAAAATTAACTTTGCTAATCTTGACTTGTTTTATTGTACCCTTATATACAATTTCTATCCCTCTCTCTTTTTAAGTACAGAATCTATACAGTGGAGAGTGTTAGGCAACCTTAACTATAGTTATTGCTGCCAGCTCTTCCTATAAAACTTAGGATGAAATACTGGTATAATTAAAATTGATGGTGATGCTCACACTGATTTAAGAGAATGAAAGAAAAGAGAAGAAACACTCCCTGAAATACAGTAAGGTCCCCACAATAAAATTTTATATTTACATGGGAAGCACTAGTAGTAAGATTTCAGGAAATCCTACAATTAATATATTATAGGCAAAATACATACAGTAATGTATATATATGTATGTATATGAAGATATAGGTAAAAAGTCAAAATGATAGGATTTCACTTAGATATGGGTTTATCTTTTTAATCAGTGCTAGTAATACTACAGAATAATGTTTGGAAGGGAAGAAAAATAAAGTATAACTTATTCAGCTGGAACTATGAGGAAAATATTAACGACTAAAGTGCATAATGTAATTCCATTACTTAAAATGTTTTCAGGGGACCGTGGGACCTCTATTATTGTTGCAAAAGTACCACGGGATCTTATCATTAAATGATAAAACAGCAGTTGTACCACTGTTCTCATCTAATAGCAAGCAAGTTCCCAGTCTTCAAAGATTTATGTATACAGTTAATTTTATGCAGTAGGAGTAGTCTTGCTTCAGACCACAAAACTTTTCAAAATGCTTAAAATTAGGCATAATATCTGTAACTCTTCACAGAACTGAGACCTACAGCCTAACTTGGAGAGCCATAATGAATATACTTTTCAAGTTAAAAAAATGCATGTTCCTTCACAAGAGAGTATCAGTTTTGACCTGCATTTTTTTTATTCACATAAAAGCAGTATTTCAACAGTCTGCATACCATTTCTTTTATGAATCAAATATTTATCAGAAAAAGGTCACTGCCATCTTAGAAACTATTTTTAAATCTTTCCAATTACATTACCAGTATCTTCAATTCTCAAATTTATTTTTTTTAAATAAGAATTTTGCTTTCAACTTTTCTCTCAGATTTTTCAACTTGACTTAAAAAAGTAATGGTTCTGAAGTTTGAGGGAACTTGTTACATAGGCCAGCAAGGTGTTTAGCTGAAAGCTAACTGCATAGGAACAGTGTGGGAAGATGGTTAGTGTGTTAGAAAGGTCAATATAAATTAATGCTATAAGAGGTATTTGGGGACGTCTTAGATAAATTTTAATTCTTTCCTTTTAAATGGACTCTATCATGATAAGCTTTCAAGTAACTTTAGCAAGTTGAAAATATTTGAAGATAAGCTATATTTATGGCCTAGGTCCTAAATGCAAAGATTGCTCTGAACTCTTATTTATGAGCTGAACGATGTTATCTAGCCACAAAATGTTCACATTTATTTTCAGTCTTACTAGTGGATGAATGTTGACGGTCTGGTAATTAGTTCCATTTCCATCAACTCCAAAGCCTATAAAATAACTAGACTTTCTGTAAACTAACAGCACACTGTCATCTTAAGGCTTCTTCATCAGAGGAAGGTATTTCAGCTTCCTTGAAACTGATCTCTCATCTCTTTGTTGTTTTTTTTTTTCTTGTGGAGGAGGGATGGGTAGAAATTATGGAAACATTCAAGGTCAGGTCGGAGGGGGCTCTAAGCAACCTGATCTATTTGGATGTCCCTGCTCTTGCAGGGGGGTTGGACTAGATGACCTGTAAAGGTCCCTCCCAATCCAAACCATTCAATGATTCTATCAATAATAGTCTCTCTAGTATACGAAGCAGCTTTGGAAATCCCTGAAGTCAACTCCCAACCTTCACCATAAACAGCCTTGGTACAGGACCTTTGAAACTCTGGATAGAGATCAAGGTATCAGCTGGCCAACTTTAACGACTGTCCAGTTTTATCCAATCACCCTGTAGTTTTCAAAGTGTACTAGGATTATTTCATTTTATCACTTTTAACAAAACGTGTCTTCCTTGTGCTTACAACCTTATCTGCTTCAGAGTGTTTTCCTTGTAATCATAGGCAGACAGATTGCTCTCACATCTGTTAAAGTAAAATACAAGTGATATTCTTAAGAGGACCCATATAATTTTGAAGGGACTAAAGAAGGCCTGGCTTTTTGAGACCTTCCATTTCAGTCTTCTGTCTGACGTTGGGCAGAATTTAATCTATGGTCCAGTTCTTCACCTACAAAACCAAGCAGTGATATTTCCTGTCTTTCAGTTAGCTTGTCTGTCAGCTTCTCCAGGAAAGTATCGGAAATATTGTTAGCACAGTGCCTAGCCCACTAAAATCTTGCTTTTGGTTGGAGCTTACTGTCAAATGTACATACGGTAAATAAGTCAGACCACCCCCATGCTACATCTCATGAAATGGGGTCATGTATATAAAAGGTGGCTTGCCAGCCCCTCCCTCAGTTCACAGCTGGCTGGTCATCGCCTTCCCCAATCCAGTTTACACAGCATCTGAAGTCCCGAAAGACAGACGAGCATGATGGGTGGCCTTCAGACTGGATGACTGAATCCATCTCTTAACTCTTTCTCTATCTAAAATAGTAACAAAGGGTTTAGACTGAATGGAACAGGCACTAAGCCTAATGCTCTTGAGGGGACTGGAGTTCTAGCAGAGTGAATCCCTGTTGGAACTTGCTCTAACACTCTTAAAAGACACTAAGACATGAAAGAGGACCTTCAAGCATGTGGAGCTGTAGGTTTACTTGGTATTTTTAATTTTTTACTTTGTAACAAAACTTAGAAGAAATGGAGTTTCTGCCAAACATGGTTTCCTACGAATCACAGGAGTCACAAGGGTTTTATTTCATGGTAGTATGTTTTCATCTTTTGATGTGACTTCATATTATGTTCATTACGCCTAACAAGAAATGACTGCATTTAAGTATTGATGTAACAATTCAGTGGAACATTGGATCTTACAGGAAAATTACATTCTTAAACATTTAAGAAAATATTTTACTAGGCTTTTCATTTGCTTTTGCAAATTTTCAGCAATGCAAACATCTCTAGAACAAAGTCTGAAGTCAACATGTAGAAAGCACATGTTAAAATAACAGGTATGTCAGCTTGCTAAATGTAGTGATTTCTGCTTACACAAGAGCCAAGGAAGAGCAAAATGTGCAGGATGGGAAAGGGAGCCTCTGAACTAACATTTTAGTGCCACAGGGCATAGTAGTTTGTCACATTTGTCACCATGTATCTCAATTTTTCTGATGAAACTCCTGTTATATTTACCAGACTGTCAGTGTCCTTTCTATACACTACAGCAATCTTTGCTTTCTGTCATGAACTACTCCTGCAGTGATACTGCACGAGGTGAAACAGGACTGTGTCTTAATAGCCAAGGGTTTTCTAGCTACTTAGGCATATGTTCCAGCACCCACAAACATACCAGCCTGGTTACTGCAACACAGGTGTGAGCCATGTTAGCGCAGCAGTAGCTTTGCATTCCTGGACACTGCACACATGGGGTGAATTTACTGCAACAAGGGAAGGGGTGGCTAAGGACACTTAACTTCCCCATCAGCATTTCGTGCTTGCAGTCATATGAGAATAGTTCTCCATTCACATTGCAGTTGTATCTGTTCCAGTCAGGAATGTCATCTGAGGAAAGACAAATGACCTACTTATTCATTCTTACTCAAAGAAAAACTGAAAATGCCTGGCAGAGTGCTGAACTAAACCTGCTTACCTGTGTTGTGGTCACGTGTTCAACATCAAGGGATATGGCATTCAGAATTCAAATCTCTCAGCCATCCTTTACAATGTTTCTGGGATGTTGCCAGCATTCATGAAGTGCTTGTTATTGGCTGATACAGAAAGGGAAGTACTCTTAATGTGTTTGTGCAAATATTCTGTGTCAAACTGTAAGAATGGGATGGAAAATATTCTCTCTGTCTAGAGGGAAGTAAAAATAGGGGACGGGAATTTGCTGCCAGTTTTACACCTCTACAGCAGAAGTGGGATTTTGCAGTGTGTGTTTGTGTGTGACGATAGAGGGATTTTGCTGCTACGTTTTATAGTATCTGGGGATTAGAAAGGATCTTTCTGTATGAGTTACTTTCTAGGTCTCTGGGGATAGGAAAAAGATTTTGCAATGTACATTAGTCTGTGGAGATGGAAACCATTCACCCTGCATGTTGCACTCTTGGGTGAGATTTTGCAATGAGCAGCCATTTGTGTTCCCCAGATAAGGTGTTTTTGAAGGGTTTGTATCCTGCTAAGGACTCAGGTGGCACATTCCTGAAGATGTCCCAAACACTTCACAGAATGACACTCAGTGAACAACACATGCTAATGGAAGACTGGATAAATTCTGAGATGCCATTAGTTAGATGACTGAAATTACCATCTATGAAACTGAATTCATGACTCTGAATTCAGGTCAGGGAAGGAGAGTGAACTAAAGTTACTTTAGTGGCACTGATGGATGATCACTGTTTGTCAGTGGATAGAGAACAAAAAGGCATATTCCATGTTTCAGAGCCTGTACCACAGCATTTGTAATGTTGACAACACAGTACTGGCTGTCATATAAGAAAGAGGGGAAAGATACAGTTTGCTAAAATGGACTGAGTACTTTCCGAAGGCCTTTAACCAAACACCAAAATAATGAAAAACTGCATGCAGCAGTTCTCTCCCCAGTCTTTTCCCACATTCACATGGAGTCACTAGGTGAACTACTCTGAAAACATGGATACTGGCACTGGCAACCTGCAAATGACATTTAGCTTCCTCTCTGCTTTACTTCATGTGACTGTATCATTAATTTTCAGATGGCCCAATGTTTGAACGTGATCAACTAATGTTTGAGTGTGATCAACTAACTCAATCTAACCAAGGCCTAGAGAGCTTTGTTAAAACTATGGTAGTGGACAAAAAAGCATTTTGAAGCATTCACAGTGAATAGTTGTCTTTGACACAAGTGATTACTGCTGGTCAAGTCAATCTGTAATGCTTTTCAATTGTCACCTCTGCCAACACCAGTATCTTCTGCCATCTGTATTTCATGAGAAACTTTACTTTTCCTTTGAAAAGGATGTTCCAAACTTATTCATGCTTTTGTTCTTTCTCATCTGGAACATACGCAATGCATCCATACACGCCTCCAACACTTAGAAAACCCCAGCTGCACAGCACATGGCATCAGGTCAGCCCTGCTAGTGCAAGCTCACCAAACCTGCCTCGCCTTGTACACTGGGCTTCCCGCAGGATTTCAAACCCAGTTCATGACCCATTGCTCTTCATGTACTCAGCAGTGGCTTAAAGCTCTGGAAGAAGAGTCACATCAGTGAATAACGTGAAGCTGAGCTCTGTGAGGCAGCGAGGGGCACCCTCGGGACCAGAGGACCGTTACAAGCGTCGCCACTTTTCACTCCCTACCGCACAGGCAAGGCCTTCGGTGGTCCCTTCCCTGACACAAACAAAACGCCCGACCCCTGCCACCGCCTTCCTTCTCTACCAGGAACCCGCCAGGCGAGCCCGATCCTCGGCCAGGCCCTCTCCCCTTCCCGCGGGAGGGCCGGGACAGCTACAGCCCCCAGGGGCCCGGCCCGGCCGCGCAGGGCCTCTGCCCGCCGACCCTCCCCTCCATTTGAGCTCTTTTCAGCAAAACGCTTGAAGCGGGGACCATGCCGCTTCCCCTCACCCCTGAGGGCACTGCCCGGCCCGGGGCCGGGAGCCGGGCGCGTTTCCAAGACCGGAAGGCGGCCCTGCGGCGCCGGTCACTGCTGTGAGACCCTGCGCACCTCTGCTGGCGTTACCTCTCTGCCAGGACCGTCCCCTCCGATTTGTGGGTAGCTTTCCTCCCGCTTGCGGAGGGAGACCAGCGCGCTGCGCTCTCGCAGGGGACAGCACGATCCCCACGGGACGGAGCTAGTCCCGCCCCGCCGGGCAGGCAGCGAGCGGCCCCACAGCCTCGGGCCTGGCGCTGCGCATGCGCCCTGCGGCGCCCCGTGGCTGGCGGCGGCGGTGGCGGTGGCGGCGGAGGGGCCAGTTCGATGTCGGCGGCGCCAGGGTGGCTTCCGGGAAGATGGCGGCGTGGAGAGCGGTGCTAGCGACGGGCGCCCGCGCTCCACTGAGGGGGCGGCTCGCCGGGCTGCGGCCCCCTCGGAGCCAGCGGCGCCCGCCCAGCTGGAGGGTCGCCGCCGCCGCCGCCGTCCTGGTCGGGGGAGGCTCCCTGGCGGCGTGTTACAGCGGGCGGCCGGGTGTGTTCCCGACGGTCCTGGCTCAGGTAAGGCGGCAGCATTCTCGCTCCGGCAGCCTCGCCTCCCGCCGGCGGGCAGGGCCGGGCGGCCCGCAGGGGAGGGCCGGGGCCTGGCGCCGGGCGTGGGTCCACGGGTCCCGGGGGCGGCTGTTGACGGGCGCAGAGGAGCGGCCTGCGGGTGGGCCGGGGTCTGTGATGATCAGACCTCGTCTACCTCAACACCGTGAGGTAGGACCCGGCTGTGGGAGCCCTCATCGCTCAGGTGGGCCAGCAGGTAATGCGCGTCCCCAGCCCCTTTGGCAGCAGCCGGCATCAGCACTGTCACTTAAACTGATCCTGCCTCACCTCATTGACGGGAACTTTGCCGTCTCCTCAGTGGAAGAAGGCAGGGGTTTGCTTTAGCACCAAGCGTTTCCCCCGTCCGTTTGACAGCCCTGGTCGTGCAGCCTGATGAACCTCTGTGGTTTGCACGAGCACGCGGCCTGTACTGAGCTCCTCGTTTTGCTGGTAACTTTCAGAGCTTATGTTCCTTCCACGATGCCTGGTCTACACGTTGGGTGCTGTTAGACAGTCGTGCACCTTTTTTCCCTTTGAAGAAGAATATTTCACAAAAATAGTGCTTTTATATCTTATACTTTGTCTGAAATGCATCACACATAACAGGAAGATTTCCTCTTAGTATGTTCAAAATGTGTGCTATGGATGTTAAAATGTAGTTTGCCTTGGAGCATCAGCGCGCACTCCGAAGATTATGTTCAAGGACAGATAGTCATTATTTACAAAGTAATCTTTGCAAGTTCCAAAATACTGTTTTGCTTCCCAACTTTATTCTTTTCATGGAGGTAGTGAACTCTTTCCCATTCTTCCGTCGGAGAAGTTACTGTCAATTAGAGTTGGTTACGTATCTCAAGACTGGAAGACCTAAATGTTTTTTAGGCCAGAGGGTTTAGGTAGGATGAGGGGAGGAGATCAGTATATGCTTGCAGTACTGTTCATCTACTTATATGTAGAAAATTTTGGAAGTATCCAATAGTTTGTATGCTTCAATGTCTTGTCTCTTAACAGATATTGAACAGACTGAACTGCAGGCAGGTAAATAGCAACCTTATTCTTGAGTCAAGAACAAAGAATGATTTTTTTTATATATATATTTTGCAGTCCTAATTGTGGAGAATTTATAAGCTGCATCTCCTTAGGAAACTCAATTTTTTTCAGATAAGCATGTTTCTAAATGGATTAACTATTAGTCCTGATTCCTTGGACAGCGCATGTTGAAACTTTGGTTTTCTGTGTACAGCTCCTAGTGAGGAAGGCATCTGCTATTCCACTAGAAATCCTACTGGAAATGTATCTCCTTGTAGTAAAGAGCCAACATAATACGATTTTACATTTAGTTATGTGACATTTTTCAGCAGCATTGCATTATGTTTAAAAAGAGAGACCAATTTCATATATGTGTGGAACTCTTGCATAGGTAGACATGTATGTAGTTATATATAAAAAGTGTTAAATGCAGGAAGTAATAACTTCTAAAGGGTGTTGAGTGAAGCGATCTAGTTCTGGTGCTGATGTGTTCATGGAGGAGCTTCCATGTAATGCATGGACAGTCCTACAAGTACACTTTTTAGTTCTCTGGGGAACTCCAAAATTCTACAGCTTATTTAATTGATTATTTTTGGAGACAGTAAATTGCTGGACTCTGCAAATGTTAAGTAGTTTATTCAATTTAAACTTTTCAGTTTTCCAGTAAAAAGACTGTTGGACATGCTATCATAGTACAGGCAAAAGTTCTCTATGTGTTGTACTCCATGTTGCTGCAATTAATGTATTGAGCTTTCTAAAACTACCTAAGAACTGACCGTGCTGAGCGTGACACTAAGGCCAATAAACTGAAAGTGGAACCGGGTTGTAAAAGCTATGAGGAGCAGAGTGATAGAGCCAAAGTAGCGTGCTGCGAGTCTTTTAAGCAGTTTAGATGCTACTTGTGGCTTCTTATTGACAGAACTAGGAAATACTCAAAAGCAAAACAGAGTGTTGAAACAAGTACATCACCTTTATTTTATGTTTTAGAGTGATCTTTTTTTCAGTTCAGAGCTTGTGCAATCCTGTTAAATGGAGATACTTTTTGCATTCTAACAGTGGATAGCTTTCCATTATTACTCCTTTTCATTATAATTGATCTTAAGCAGCTTTGCTTGAGATTGTGCTGGTAAACAATTCTGAACTGTTTGTTCGTGTTGCAGTATGTTATGTAGTGGAAATGTTTGCGCATAGGTATGTGAAATATTACAGGTTAAGGCAAGTATTTGACATTAAACAGCATAATTTTCATTATCATTGTGGTAATAAAGGAATATGTAGTGGAAATGTTTATACTTCTATCTCATCAACCAGGCCTAGCATTTGCTATTGAGAATGCAGAGAGATTATGCTACAGTGCTTCCCAGTTTTCCTTGGTAATATAGTCTTCACTGTTGAATCGTAAGAATGAATTGCTGCAAAATGGGAGGTAGTTATTTAAAATACTTGACAAAGTGACAATGTATCTCCATGCTGTAAACAGCCAACAGAATATGATTTTGTGTTTAGTTATGACAGTTTTCAGCAGCATTGCATTATGTTTAAAAAGTCCTGTTGTTAAGACCAATTTCATATATGTATGGGACTCTGGTGTAAGCATAATTTGAGCCAGTGAGTAAATTCTTATTCTTGTCCGAAGTGAGATGTAACAACCATTAATAGCTTTGTTGCAGAATCAAAGTCTTCATTGTAAATACTTGCTATTTGTTTAGTTTAAGTAGTTGAAGTTGATAACTCTATTTAGATTTTCCATTAGTCTCAATAAAACTAGTCTCTATCAAACTGTTGAAGCTGGCAAACAACAAGTCAAAGCTAAAGTTCTGTAAATTCAGTATTTATTCTTTTTTTCTTCTAAAGATATTAATTATTTTAAAATCAAAGACTAATACCTTTGGCACCTAGTTTCTTAAATCTTTAATTAATTCCAGTCCTCGCGTGCTGCTGCAGTGGGTTTAATCCTGCTCATATTGGTTGTTGGCACTTCTGACTTCTGCTCAGAGTGAATGAAATCAAGCCTGTCTACAAGTCTTTGCAAAATCAAAGGTCCTGCAGGGTCAGCGAATCTGTTTTCCTTTTGTGAGTAGTATGGATAGTGTCTGTTTTATTTTGGAGTGGCTTATGTTTGGTTATTGTGTTCTCATATAATTGTTGTTTATTTTGGCAATAAATTTTCAGTTGGGGGGGTTAATCTTTTTTTGGCCCAGTTTTTTATCAGCATTTTCACTGCCGCTTATCTGTTCTGACAGCTTACATTAAGTAGGTAGCATATTAATAATAAAACTTTCTGTATTTAATGTAAGATTACCTCAGATGTAATCTTTCATACTAACTGTCGCTTTAGAGCTTCAGTAAGTGATTTGTGAGTTATTCTCATTCTCTATCTTCATTTGCTGACCTACTGTTTAGAAACATACAACTAATATATGTTGGAATAAGTCCTTAGTGCTGATTTTAAATCTCTCCTGTACAAAGATTTTTATAGCAAAATTAACATCTTTTTTTATTTTTTATAGATACCAGGTTTTAGTTCTATCTGCATTTGTTATTTACCAGTGAAGCTACACTGACAATATTCTAGACCAGATATAGCCTGTGCTGGGAAAAACGAGATCATTTTTTTCAAAGGAAATGAGCTAGTCAGCTTCTATAAAGAGGGGGGGGAAAGTGGGGGGGAAGAACTTTTGTTCTACCGTTGTAACTTAGAATGGGGATTTATGTTGAAGTTCACTATAAGTGTTTCTTCTGTTATCCAAACCAACACAGCCAGATCAAAAATGTACACACTGCAGTGATAAAGTGATACAGGCTGCTTTTCTTCTTTAGCAGTCTAATTCAAATGACACAATGGCATATGATTTGTAACTTTGATCAATATTGTCTACTGCGTCTTCATTATCTCAGAGCTTGCAGTTTGCAATACTAATGCGGGATTATATGGCCTAAAGCTGTTGAAATTCTTAGGTTAAAGTGTGTTGTTTATCACGAGTCAGCTTTGCAGTCAGGTGGGTTACCTTTATCAGGGTCAAGAATCAAGTACGTGATTGCCAAAGAGCGTGCAAGTGAATTTGGAATGGCACACATCAGGAGGCTGTAGCATTTTGTGAGAGGCAATGACTCCTGCCTCCCCACTCCAACTAAATTTGGAACTTGCCAAGTGACCGTAGTGTTGATCTCATACATGCACAAACTGTAAGTGATAAGAAAACTCTGAGAAGCAGCAAGCGCCAGTGCAGCATCTCCTGCCCCTGCTGATTTTTTTATGGACACGTTTAGTCACTAGCTTCAGAAAGAAGAATATAATTTGATTCACCCTTGAAAAGTTGCCATCCCTGCAGAGTGCTGCATTTTGTGCTGAGTTTAAGTCACTGTTTTCCAAATGAGACTGACTGGAGTTGTTACTAGCACATATATGAAGTTATACATGTGCAAAGCCCTGACTGGTGCCAATAAACGTGATTTTGTTTCAGCATTCTTCTTGTAGAATTGTGGGAGCATTAGTTGGTACTTAAATATTTGATACTGCTTACCTGAGGTAAAGAGGAAAACACAACTTACTAACAGCATTTTTTTTTTCTGTTCTTATTAATATGTTCTGTTACATGATGGTAGTCTAATTGGTTTTCTTTATCTTACCTTTTCTACTGCTGCTTGTGTTGCATCAGCAATGTGCTACAATTTTTTCGAGATAAGAAGAGACGAGATTCCTGTCCTGGAGGTCTTAAACAAATACATAAATTGTATTTTATCATACTGAAAATATTAAGATAATGCTTATAACAATGGTTAACAAACCATTTGTGCCAAATTTTTTTGTCTGATATTTCTGAAATTCTCATTTTATTTAAAATGTGTTTACTGAAACAGTCCTCTTTTGGACTGTGTTAAATGTTTTATTTCACCTTAAACTACATTGAATGTTTCACCCTTTTGTGGTTTGCCAGTGTTAACGACTCTTAAGAGAAGCAAAGATAGCCACATGTGGTAGTGGTGACTTTGTGTGTTGCAATGATATGAAAACTGTTACTCCAAGCAACTGTGCGTAAAATACTTCTAATGATCAAAACTGGAGCTTAAATTAGTTTTCTGCTGTTACATGTGTAACCACCACAAAAATTTATTTTAAAAATGTATAATTTTGGAACTATTGCCTAACACTGTTTAAAGAACCCAGAATAATGTAAAGGATTCCTCAAACACTGGTTTTGTTCAGGGAAGACCCTTTTGGTTCTGGCACTACAGAAAAGGCAAAATAGTCCACTGGAGGACCTCTTCACAAATCCTAGGGGTACAGAGAACTTGGGAAGGGCCACAGTTCATAGGATAATCTAGGGAGAGTGCTTAAATTAAACACAATTGTAAGTTTATCAGGGTTTTAGTAGAAGTCTCTGGACTCCCAGACTTGGAAGCTGATAAAAATGGTTTTAAAAGTTCTGAAGTCCTGTCTGTGTTTCTTGGTGACACTTTGAGACATGCACTGTGTCTCCAAAGAGGTGAATGTTCAGTTGGAGTTGTTTTAGACAAGTTCTGATATATTGTGCATGGTTTTCACTCAGGTAGAATTTCCAGCCCAAACCAATAGATGATTTGCAAAATAATGTCTACTATAAGCATGTTAGCTGTTTAGCGTATTTTTAGTTGATTGGTAACTTCCGGCATAAACATGTGTAAAATATGTTCATGGTGTTGTCAGTAGCCCTCATTATACACTTCCAAAACAAATGTAATCCGTTGCATGCGTGTCAAAAGCAGCATGTGTTTAAATCATTTGAAGTAATTTCTTAAGACCAGTGGAAGGAAGAAGTGTGTAGCTCTGGGATTTTCATGGTTTTTTACACATCCTTTGTATCCAGGACCACTTTGTGACTTAAGTTATGCTTACACTACTTATAGCCCACACTTTCTCACTCAATATATTTCTGAATATTTTTTTGTAATAGATGATGTTACTTAGGAAAGTAAGCTGTGCGTAATAACTGCATGTGAAGGATTTTTGGTATTGGCAGATAAAAAGTATCATAGAATCATAGAATCATGAAGGTTGGAAAAGACTGCTAGGGTCACCTAGTCCAACTTTCAACCCACCACCTCCATGCCTATGAAACCGTGTCCCAAAGTGCCACATCTACACGTTTTTTGAACTTCTCCAGGGATGGTGACTCCACCACCTCTCTGGGCAGCCTGTTCCAATGCTTGACCACCCTTTCAGTAAAGAAATTTTTTCTAATATCCAATCTAAACCTCTCCTGGTGCAACTTGAGGCCATTTCCTCTCGTCCTATTACTAGTTACTTTGGAGAGAAGAGACTGACACCCACCTCGCTACAGCCTCCTGTCAGATAGTTGTAGAGAGCGATAAGGTCTCCCCTCAGCCACTGCTTCTCCAGACTAAACAACCCCAGTTCCCTCAGCCGCTCCTCATAAGACTTGTTCTCCAGACCCTTCACCAGCTTCGTTGCCCTTCTCTGGACGTGCTCCAGCAATGTCCTTCTTGTAGTGAGGGGCCCAAAACTGAACACAGGATTCGAGGTGTGGCCTCACCAGTGCCGAGTACAGGGGCACGATCACTTCCCTACTCCTGCTGGCCACACTATTCCTGTTACAAGCCAGGATGCCATTGGCTTTCTTGGCTACCTGGGCACACTGCCAGCTCATGTTCAGCCGGCTGTCAACCAGCACCCCCAGGTCCTTTTCCGCAGGGCAGCTTTCCAGCCACTCTTCCCCAAGTATGTATGTGACATTTGAATTCGGTCACCAAATAGGAAAAAAAAAAAAGCTTATTTCTTTGTAGGAACCATTGTTTAATCTATAAGTTATGTGTAAGTGCTTTAAATTGTGAGACATTGGCAAATCTTGCTAGAATGGGAATTTTTGTGGGGGTTTCTTTGCAGTCTGTTTTAAAAGCCTGGTTCATGCTGAGGGAAGGACATTGCTATTAAGATGAGGTGTCTTGATAAATATAGAACCTGGGATAAAATTGCATAAGGATTTGTAGTGATGTATGGAATCGCCTGGAGGGAGGAATGTGTTTCTAAAATAAAACCAGAAAGAATATGTGCAGTCTAATCCGAGAAATACACAGGAAGATTCTTGTGCTTACTCTGTCATAAAAAGAAAAAAAATTGCCTGCTTTTGTTGGATCAAAAATCCTAGAATAGTTTTTGTGTCCTAAGTCATATTTTAAAGTGTTTATCTCTGAGCCTTTATTTGATTAGAAATTAATTGAGAATGCAAATATAGCAGCACATATAATAGGTTACTAGGATGCTCACAAAGTAAAATTAAGCATGTATAAAATAAGTCTGCAGCATAATACTTTAACAGGCTTTTGAAACTTAATGCAAATATTTTTAATCCACATCAAACATGCTACTCAGTGATAGCTTGCAGGCCTCAGAGAAGCCTCATATTTGAATTCAGCTGGTGCAAACCTGACCACATGGTCAGATCATTAATGCCTAAAATCTATGTAGTAAAACAAGGCCATGTAAAAATCATTAAAATTACTATTGCTGTTGTGGGTTGGAGCATCTTTAAGTAAGGATTATAATTTTTTTTTAAAAAACCCTCTTCCCTGCTTTACCTTGTCCTTTCCTTAAAATGTTGACCTTCCATTTTTTGCATCTTATTTTGCTGCTGGCCGTTGTTCTGTCTGTGTGACAGAACGTATCATGCTGTACGGAGTGGACCAGGGCACAGCGCACGGAGCCAGGCAGCGGTCCCCTGCACAGCGTTAGATTTCTGTTCTGGTTTCTGTTCTAGATTTCTGTAGCATCGCAGGAAAGGTGTTAGAGGATTTCTTGCTGCATCTTCAGGTTGGGTCCTTGAACCTTCTGCAAGATGGTGCCTTTAAATCTTCTTCCCACTGAAGAATCTGCAAAACTGGCAGCCTTCGGCGGGGGGGGGGGGGGGGGGGGGGGGGGGGCAGTTTGATGCAAGGTGCTTTGAACCTGTGACGTTTCTGTACAGCAGTGCCCAGTGCAGGAGAGGCTCATTGTTGAGGCACAGTGAGCCGCAGTCAGTGCTCTTGTCAGCTTGTGGTAGCATCCCTCTGCCAACTTTGTGTTTTACTTTCCACTGTATCTTTACTGCTGTATTTACTGTCTCGATAAATATTACCAAAAATGTTGTCTTAAATCATGACAAGGCAGTCAACTTTGTAGGTAAACGCATTAAATACTTCCTCTCCTTGAAGAGGAAATGAGTAGTCAGTTTTTTATTACGTGACTGAGGTATCAATAGTATATGGCTACATAAGAGACAGTTTAACACAATTCATGCATATGCCCTCTAACTCTGGTGTATCGTGTGAATATATTCCTATTAAGTTTTTTCTTTACCATGCATCTAGAAGTAAACTGAAGTACTACAATAAAATTGATTTGGTTCTGTGCGTTTAAATGCCTTAATAATATTGTTGCCTCCTAATTAATCTAGAATGAATGAGTTTTAGTTAATAGTCCCAAAATATTATGAAAATAGTATGTGTTAAAAAAATGGCTTTTAAAACAACATTCCTCCAGTTTTTAAGCATCAATAAATATGAATCGCTACTGCAAGAAGAGCTCTTTGGAATTAGATTGCCAGCTCAGGCTACCCTAATCTTTTTTCTTTTCCTTAAATATACTTCAGTCTTTCTGAAACTGTTCCTCTTGTGCAGCCAACAAGGGTAACCTTAGCTACCTCTTGTTTAATTCTGTATTTCACTGTGTTATGGAAATACTGTATGTATCGGGTATCCACCAACCAGCCTAAATCAATAACCGAGATATTAAATATATCACAAACATCATTCTCGGCATTAGTGACATACAGACATTGTCATGTTGTGTGCCTAAAATAGAATGTGGTATAGAGAGTATGGAATCTGTAGGACCATGATGTTATAATTAATTATAGACTTAAATATTACTTATGGATGTGCATTTGTTTCTCAACCTTAAATATATGGTATTCTTTTCAGCTTTTTGAATGTGAGATATTTATATCCTGAAGTTTTGGCTTTGAAAATATTTACATTTATTCCCTTCTCTGTGTGCATGGAGATTCTTTGTGCAGGTGTCTTCATTGATACTAAAACAACATGATGTCAAATGTAATCTTAGGGGTCGAGGTCAAAATTTAACTATCTTTCATCTGATCTGTCACCTTTTACTTGAATTCACTTTTGCTATATGACTTCAGTGATTAAATAAAATCTAACTAACATTCTTTCTAGGCAATTTGATACATGTGGAGAGATGGGGTGAGTTAAGCTGCATAGTTTTGTTGTGTTTTTAGCTACTGTTTTAATTGTGATGTAATAAAAGGTTAGTGTTTGAGAGTGTTTGGCTGTTTATGTTAGTGGACAAACAAACAAGAAAATGGCTTGCCTGAAAATAAAAAAAATCTTTGCGTAGAAAGAATTGCACAAAATAATATTCTGATTTTTAACAAAGATCCCAGAGAAGAAACATTTATTTATTTTTCTGGGGATACGAGACTTTTCCTCCAGTAAATACTCCAGATGGTTTCAAAATAGATATTATAATGTTTCTTCATCTGCTTTCTTAGATGGAAGCCATGTTGTTTTTTTTTCTAAAAACTTTGAACATAGTGATAATTAGCTTTTTTTTTTTTGGTAAGAAATGATCTGTTGTGTACAAGCAGTAGCAGCTATTCTCCCGTTGATGCTGTATTGTACTGTTTTTCACATATATGTGCTGGATTAGCGTGAGAGCACTGTATTGCACTTCCTTGCAGACCTTTGTGTAAAGACTGTGGCTGGCTAAATATGGCTATTCCTAATAAGCAGGTCAGCATCTTGGAAACATAAGGTAGCCAGAAAAAGAAGAAATAACTCAGAATCTGGTTTAATTTGTGCTGTGGAGAAACTTACATAAACTTCACTGGTGATAGCTGTAACAATAGCATTAGGGCTATTTATTCCATCTCCTCATTTTCTGCATTGGGTACTTTTAGGTCACTAAATTTTGGTACACTGTAATGTTGTCTAATTTTCTTTTTACTATGGTTCTTATAATAAGGTTACTTAACATAACTACGCTTAATTTTGTTTGAATAATATTCCAGAAAGACACTAGCTAAAATAATCATCAAAGATAAATGACAGATAAAACTGTGTGAAATGGTCATTCAGAATACATGTCTCCTTACTATTCAGAATGCTATATCTCCTTACTGCTACTCCTGAAGGTTTTTATTACACTGTGAACTGAAAGACAAGAGAAGGGAGTCTTGTCAGCTTTAAACACCAAACAGGATTTAAAGTAGTTCCTTGAGGTTTGTGTCCCTTTCAGGGTAGGAGGGATTTCAAGAGTGACTGTCTTGCACTGATGGAGTCTATAACAAGCAGTTAGGAGATGTAGCTAATAATATTATCTTATCAGAACTGATACCTTCCCTACTCCTTTGCCAAATCAGCAGAGAAACTCCTTCATCTGCCTCCAAAAACTGCAGAGGCTAACTCTAGCATAGATGAAAAATTTACATGAAATGAAGGAAGTCACTGTTTCCAGAAATAATTTTTTTTCTTAATCTTTCTTTTTTTAAAAGTAGGTATTTTCTTTGATAATACCTATTATTGGAGATACTGTCATTCATAATCTATTAACAAATTATAATGCAAAACTAAAATAAAAGACATTGAACTGCATATAAAGCTATATACATATATATTTATAATGTAAAATTATACTATATATAAGTAAGCATATAATAGTATGCATATGTATAAAATATACTTAAAATACAGACTGTGAATGCAGTAACAAAAAATAAATATAATACTGTGTTAATAATGAAGTTATGGGATTTATTTTGAAAGTTTCTAATCTAAATTGTCAGATATGCTCAGAATTAAAAGGATGGATTCTTCCTGAAGTTCCATCAAGGCTCTTTCTGGTGGCCCTGTATGAGGCAGACAGCTGTGTGCTGCCGAGTCAGGCCAGGCTTTGAACCGGACTGCATGCGCATGCCGATGTGAAATCTTGCCAAGGAGAAAAGTGGAAAGTTCTGTGCTGTCATATTGCTCACCGTGGTGAAACGGACTTGGTAATAGTATTATATTCTCTCACAAAGTTGCCAAAATGAACTTTATTTTTCAGTACAAAAGTCTTAACAGTTATGTATTGACCACGTTATTTGATGGTCTGCTTCTCCTTTTCTAAAACTTTGAAAATTAGAAGACACCAGAACTTAATGCTATAACTGGCAGAAGAATTGGTTTGGGGCTGCAGTACAGCTTCTGTACCAGTTCTCTCAAGGTTTGTTTTTGAAGCAACTGTGGATTTGTCTGGTAATTTGGTGGTTTTTTAAGGAAATGTAAAATCAAAATGATACTTGCCATGGAGACTAAGATACTGCTTTTTACCTTTACTTTATAACCTTAAATTGTTTAAATGCAAAGTGACAGTGGTCTCAGTAGTCTGGAATTGTCACAAAATGAAATGTTTTCCCTTGCTCATTTACCTGAGGGGAAGACATGAGAGTATGGTTCTTACTTAGGAACGCAGTGAAGCTAATTGATAAAACGTCTGGCACCCTTTTGCACTGAAAAATACCCTTGATGGTCTTAGGAATAAGGGAATACAGTAGTATCACTGCTGTATTTGGGAATAAGTAAAAAATGACAGGCTTCTGCTGAAGATGTGAAACAGCAGGAATAAACATTGTAATCTCCAAAAGACAAAAAAAACAATACGAAATGTGCATCAATTTAAAACCAGGATTTCCCAGAGCAATTTAGATGCTTTTATCTAATGTAAAGCATTAATATAAAATCTGTACTTTTCAACAGGGAACAAATGAGGAGAATTGATAGTTGATCTAGTTTTTCACATTAGATGGACTTCCAGTTCTTAACACATAACCGTTCTTCATGAGATCCATCTCCACTTAAGAGTAGCTTTTTGCAGTGAATTGTGTCCATGGTAGAACATCCTGGGGAGTTGTTTCTTTTTTTTTTTAGTATTAAAAAAAAAAGAGTTTTAGTACTAACATGCATAGATCAGACAAAACATTTTTTCAGTGCTTCAGACAAGATCTGGTTTGTCTTCCTGAAATTTTTGTGTCACTAATGCAATTTAGAGGAAGGCGCTTTTTTTTAATTTATTTTAATGGTGCAATTACAGCAGCTACCTAGAAATGTGGACATGTTTTAGTAAGTTTGCAGTTGGAAAAACGTAGTCTTTCATATTCTGATTCTACAGAAATCCTGTGGTTAGGCCAGGGATGTTTCTAAGCACGTGAGAACCAACTGAGTGATGGAAATAGAGCTACTTAAACAATATGCGGATTCCATTTGTTTGAGCTCAGTTGGGTGAGCTCTACAATGTGCAGATGCTTTTCTTGTGCTGTGACTTATTTTGTCTGAAATAATTTTCTTCTAACCCTCCACCAGATTATCTGGGAGTGCATGCTGCTATTTTTTTCTTTACATAAGTGGCAATTTTTTAAAGCTCTGCAAACCCTTTTCATTTAAATTAGATGTAGCCAGACCTTCCCATATGGAAGCTTCTCAATAAAATCTTAAAATATATTGGGATTAATTTATAATAGCTAAACATGCTCTATTTTGTGGTATACAGTTAAAATGTGTATTTTAATTTGCCATTCAAGGTAAGTTTCAGTATTATCTCAGAGCTGGACTTTGTTTTTATAGCTTGGTAGTTATTGCATGTGTGTTACTGCTGCAGTATTTCTCCTTCTGGGAAAAAGTAATTGTTCATTTTTTCACATAGGACTGTAGTTAAGCACTTCTGTAAAGAAATTTGTGCTTGTCTCTCTTGAGCTCTCTCCAGCAACTTTCTTGAAAAGAGTACTAAAGATCTAAAAGTCACAAGTAACAGCATTTAGGCTATGACCTCAATGCTGTTACTTATGCTGATCCTACAATGCTTACTAGGGAAGGACTCAGCATGGAAAACAAAACCAGCAAAAACTAAAGCAACTCTTCTGTTTCTGGATTTTTTTTTTTTAAAATCCATTAAAACTTTAAATTTTCAGCTTAGCTGAAGAACCATCATGGACAATAAAGAATATGAAGTATATAAAATTACTTTTCCTAGAACACAGTGTTTTCTTTTATTCTGAATATGCCTGTTGTATGGAATGTTCCTACTCAATCTCCCAGAAAAACATTGTAGGAAATTGCTGACATACTTTTTCCCAGCTGCTGTTAAATTTGGAAAACTGACAATGTCATATTGCCAAATGGTGTTGTATTGTTATTCTTTAATTTTAAGATTAATATTCTTACTTCTCTTCAGCCTCAAAAGTGAAAAACGTAAAGAAAAATCTAAAGATTTAGGTGCACCAGAAATGTAGCATGTGTTAATTGAGCAGACTTTGTGTAGCAGTAAATACCAGATTCTTTATGTGAACACCTCTATAAAAAATAATGCACTTTCATCTGTTAATATGCCACCTGTTTACTGAATGTTTATCATAGGTACTTCATTTTACAATTTGTGATGAAGAGGTCCCCTGACAGTACTGCTTCTTGAAATGACAGCAATTGGGATCGAGATGGCATTGTCAGAAATAGTGATTTGTATTCAGTTTCCTTGGTGTAAAACTCTTAAAGCAGTATATAATGTTCCACTACAGATAGCTTTTTCTTTGCAGTGTACACTCATGCTCTGTGGCAGTGGTAGGAGGTACCACTTCCAGTATTGTAGAGTACTCATACTGACAGCAAACAGGGAATGATTATTCTGAGAGTCATCACTTAGCTGAATCCTTTGGGGGAAGGATTTGTGAGACTGTAGTTGTGGGAGTAATGGGGCATCTTTCTTGCTTCTTCATCCCCTAATTGCTTGTTATTTAGATCTTTGTGGGGGTCTGGGAGTCTTCCCTGCAGGACTCCTTCCTCATGGCAAACACTGCAGGATGAAGTTGTGCAGAGGGTCCTGGGTCCTCTCTCCTTCACGTAGTCTGCGGGTTAGGTCACTCTCCCTCCATCACTTCCAGGACCAGCAGACTCCACGTGTGGGACTACTGTGCACTGCCGCTTGCCAGCAGGAAGCAATGCTTGCTGCTACTCCCTCCATTGCTGAAGCAGAGGACCTGGGCTGGGCTTGGGCTTGAATGCAGAGTTAGAAGGTGGCGGGTAATGGGCAGTAGACACAGTGGCTCTGGGCCAGGCTGTGTAGGGATTAAATTCTGGATGTGGTGTTAATATGATGCAATCAGACCCTTCCGTATGGTTCAGTTGAGTGTGTGTGATTGCATATCACCCCTATAAATTCATGTTATGTACATCTGCTTCTGGCCATCAGAAATACCCAGTTGATCTGACTAGATGACCACAAGTGGATCTAAAAGTTGCTCGCAGTTCTTTGAAGTGTGTTACACTTCATGCGTACAGTGTTCCTTGTCATCCTGGAGGTCATATCTGGGCTGTTATTTTGCCACTTCAGACCTGGAGATTGTCAAGCTTCCCATCACTGCATGCTTGAGGGACACTTCTAGTCCATTTAGTGTCCCTGTGAATGTGTTTGGCAAAACAAAGTTGATAGAGCCAGTATCCTTTATTAGACCAGCTGCTGTAACTGGGAAGATTACACAAGCTTTTGGTCACCACACCAAGCTGTAGAATGTGTCTTCTCTGTCAGTAAACTTTGAATAGGCAGATAACGAGTTACTGATGATGGTTCAGGTTATGTTGAGGTAGCCATGAGACAGTTGTGCTGTGCTTTTGATTGTGGATAGGGTGTTGGTCCTAGAGGCCGTACTTTGCAAAGAGCAGAGTCCATGAATAGTTTCATAAGAATTTGAAGTTAACACGCTGGCAACACTCATGCCTATACATCAGCTGAATAATTTTTCATATTCAGATATTCCACTGAATGTGAGACACTTCTGCTATAGGCAGTTCATAAAAGCAGTAGTTCTGCTTTTGCAGTAAAAATGTATTTTATTCAGTTTTGGTCCTGCAATCTTTCTATTCAATATAATACTTTTTATGGTAGGGGAAGCAGGGGAGGAGAAAGTGGATCTGCTCTCTTCCAGAGTTTGCTCTACTATATTTTTAGAACTGATGTATGCATAAGGCACTGAGTAAAGCACCCTGTGTTATTGTAGTTGTCTCAAAAAATGTTTTTATGCAATAAGTATATACAATAGCATAATTAATTTTCAATTATTCATAAAATAAGTGTCTATGAAATGTCTGACATTCAAGGAAATTAAATTGCTGTTATATACATTTATAAGCAATTTACCTACCACATAGCCAACCTGTTAATGGTAAAACAAGGCTTTGACAAGAGACTTAAGTTGAATTTCATGGTAGGGCGATGTAGTGGTCATAAGTGTTCAGAAATCATAAATCAAGCCTTAAAATTGAACTGGCTGAAAATGTAAGGTTTTTTATTTAAGATCATGTGGATTCTTTTTATTGATTTTGAACCTCCAGGCTTGAAAATTCTGAATTGTAAGGGCTAGAAGTTTTTCAGTGACAGCTGAGATACTTTCTCAGTATTGTGAACAATAATGTGACTTTAATGATATCAAATGCTTTGCTAGTATTCATGATGAAACTAAGTGGCAGGATCAATGTATATGTATACTTTGTGTACACTTGACTTGAGAATGAAGAGTAGCAAGAGTCTTGATGAATTCTTTGGTGGCATTTGTTAAATCTTGAGGTGAGAAACTTTATTGAAGTGTCAAGTTGCACTACTTACACAGTGAAAACCAAGCCTTTAATAATAGAAAAAAAGCTGTAAAAACTGATGACTGCTTTCTTCTTGTGGAATTCCTAGCTGGTTATCCGTTTCATATCCTGTCTCCTTTCCTTATACTATAAGTTTGCTCTGTATGGCTTATTTTCTTGATTTGTTAAGTTGAGGGCTAGTGACCTTCAAGTTCCTCCAGATGGAAAGGGGGAAAGGATCACTTCCCACACAGAAGAAACTTGAGAAAAATCTAGGTATAAAAAAAGGGGGTGGGGGGGAGAATTTTCATTACATGGAAATAACTTATCTAGCAATGTAACCTTGGATTGTCTTTGTGTCTGTTGTTTTTGTAAAATGTCTTGTATGTTGAGATCGTTGTTCATGACAGGGTTCTCATACACTGCAGCAAAACAGGTATAAGCATATGTTACCTGAGCCATGAATTCTGGGTTGAGTTTTGCTGGGGGAGTAAAAACTCCCCCTTTTTTTTTTGTGGGGGTGTAGTGTTGCAATTCATTTTTCTCCAATTCTTCTCCTTATCAGCATGGGAATAGCTGTGTTCATAATGCTAAGTTTGGTGTGGGATTTTAGTGGCCTTGTGTTAAAAGTAACAAGGCCGCACTTGAGCATAATGATAACTATGCTAGGAAATCCTGCGCATCTGCATTTGAGTACAGAAAGCTTCAGACTTTCCTGTAGTAGTAAGTTTGCTGGAGAACTGGAGGAGGTTTTTTCAATTAATTTTTTTTCCCACTCAAAACAAAGCAGGTTGTTGTAGTCTACAACATAGGAAAATGTCTGTTTTGACGCTATTAGGAAGATTTCTACTGCCTAAGACAAGAAGAGAAAGGAGAGGTAATTTTTCAGAATAAGGAGAGTCTGAAGGTTGGGATATGAAATATTTAGGCTCAGATCCATGATCCGGATAGAGCACAACACAAAGCTCAGTCTGCATCTTTCATATCAGAGGTAAGTGTCTTATCAACCAACTTATTAGGTGTTCTAGGGTGATTTTTTTTTTTTAAGTTGAACAACATAAAAAAAAAGTTCTCGGATGTACTGAAACTGTGGTCTTTTCCTGCCAGTCCAGATACTTCAGGACTTAAAACCAGTCTTACATTAAGTATATATATGGCCAATTCATAAAAAGAAAAAGCTTTGTGGAGAGTTGTCTTGTTTGTTTGTTTTTCTCTAAGTAAAAATATTTAGATTCTTATGGTATTGTTTATCTGTGATAAAAATATTATTCTTTTAGGACCAGAGTGAAAGAGAGGCACAGAATTTCAAAGGTATACTATTTCTCAACCAGATTTGGATATAAGTCACATACTCACAACTGAATACTCACAACTGAAGAAAAAACAAATCAATTTTGAAAGGAAATGTATCATCAGCTTTTCTCTATCCTCTCAGTTTACCAAGAACTTCCTGAAGAAGGACTAAGTTTTTTCTGAGGCTTAGAGTCAAAATAATTGTTTTTATGGAGCGTTTAAAAGGTTCACGCACAGATAACTTGGTATGCAAAGTACAGTTGGTTCAGTGTAACTCATGTAAGCATTTGTGTGAACTGCATCATTAGTTTAATTCGCCTGTTTTAAAAACAGTATTAGATTAGACTTGGAAAGATAATGCAAAAATTTACCAAGTGCTAAACTGGGTTTAAAATCCTCCTTAATGGTATAGCCTGAAGTATGTATCTCAGTTGTGTTAAAGATACAAAAGTTAAAAATAAAGGGGAGGAGGAAAGGCATATCTGTGGTGTCAGCAAGGCATGTGGTAAGCTGATGTATAAAGGGAAGGTAATGGATCTGCTTGGATTCCAGCCAGCAGTGCCGGACGCGGGCATTCTGCCGAGGCACATTCCGGGGCATTAAGTGCAATCCCTTCTCTGAGCGTGCTGAGCCCTCTGCGTAATTCATTTTCCCTGCGGTCCACTCTGCCAGGGGCTGGACGTACAGCTTAGCCAGTTTCATTACCAGTGCAACTTCTTGGTAGTCATTTTTTCAATTCAGGGTAGCGTTTGACTTCTGAACGCTTACACCGGGGTAGCTCTGTTTGAATCTACTATGCAGGCATTATCTTTCAACTTGCTGTTACTTTGAATAGGGTACTGGAGTCTTGTTTCTGCTCTTAATTTCTGGTTGTCAGCAAATCATCTCAAGAAGATGGCTTTTTAGTCTATGCTTTTTAATTTATAAGCGCTATTGGTGTTAGCATGCAAAATTAAGTGTTGGTGGGATTTCCTTTTAACCTCTCTGTCATATTAGCAACTTATTCTGATACTACAGCTGTTTGCTACCTTATAGCAACACTGGAGGAAAAAACTGTATGATCCATTTTTGTGAACACAAAGAGGAAGAGCAGAAGGAAAAAGGAACTCTTCATCAGTGGAAGGCACCTATATATTTCAACAAGTAATCAAGCGCTGCAGTAAAACTCACTCCCTAAAGATGTCCAAGATGGAAGTTTACATCCTCCAACCTCTGAGAAATATCATTCCCGTTTTCCCCACCAGCCTAATTTTCCACCTTTTCCCATTTTCTTGGCCATTTAAAAGCAAGATGAATTAGGCATACAAGTCCCTGTTACGTCTCCTAGAGTAAAAACTTTAAAGACATTCAGAAATGTTTGCAGGGTTGGCCTCCTGCTCCTTCCTATGCTCAGAGGGATGGGTTACCTCAGATCTCCTGATGACAAGCATACACCATTTTGTGAAATGAATTCCTTCAACGCTGTCTTTGACTACCAGGATTATTTGGCCACTTGTTTTACAGAATGACCAGAGCGAACCTGAATGTATAGACTGTAGCTTTGTATGTTGATTGTGTGCACCCCGTTTATAAAAAAGAAATGTTATGAAAGCATTTAACAAAATATAAATATTTATGATGTTATAGCTTCTAATACCAACTTTTCATGCTAACAGCTATGATTACTTTTCATTGTTATTGAAAAGCTGTTTTGTAACAAGAAGTTTCGGGTAAATATTTAATGTCAAGCTGGGCTGAGATTAATCTAAAGCTATTAATATGCCCAAGGTAACTGTGACCTGCACTTCGTTGAGATGCTGTGCCTTGAAAATGTAAAATGACCTGCATATCTAGCATGAGTGTTTATATTAACTTTTTAAGAGCCTAATGGCCAAAATCTATTTTTAAAATAGCTTGTTTTTCTGACATGCTGATAGCAATTAATCTTTATTCAAAGATCTACTATTACAAGCTAAGCTTGTTAAATTAAACTGTTTGATTTACCTTTCACTTGTCCTGCCTTCTTAGAAAATCGTCCTACTTTAAGTGCTACATAATATTTTTTATAGTTGTGGATGCAAAGAACTAGAAACACCGGACAGTGGAAAGCATATAGGAAGGGATGGCATTTTCCTTCTCTAGCATTGGGAACGTAGTGCACTGACGTCTGTCCTCCTCCATTCCCATAGCCTTGCTTAAAACGAAGCCAAGGTCCAAAAAACTTGTGTTTAATTTGATGCTGTCACTTAACATTCTCCATGGTTCTAGAACAAAGCTATTTACGTGTGGGACCTAAATAGCCATTCACAGCTGCTGCTAGCTTATACCATGGGGATGGTTATAGCTCCTCACCCTAACACTGGAGAGACTTCTTTTAAATATAGTATTTTGATGAACACTGTGTTTCTTGGTTAGAGCCCTTGTCTAACCCTGTTCATGTTTCACACATTTAGGAGAACTGACATTAAGCTCATCTCTGTTAAACATGGGGAGCCATAAGCACTTGAGAAGTCAAAGAGTTTTTAGTAACAAAGAGATGTAATTCAGCAATAATAGTGTGAAATGTTATAAAATGTGCCTTACACTAGATAGTCTATTGTGCAAAGAGGAGAGTCATGCTTCATTTTTGGCAAGTTCTTCTGGTTCTGATAGTAGACATTTTTTGTTACTGTAGTTGAACTACTCTGTGCCAGCTGTTTAACTGTACTTTTCTAGTAACTTTTACTGAGCTTTCCCAAGCATTTAGAGCGTTGGGTATCTAAAGAGAAATTAATATGAAGCTAAACCAAAGGCAGTAGTGTTTACATTGATAGAAAAAAAAAAGTAACACTGAGAAATAGCTTGTCATCTCCTTCTCAACTCTGTTATCTATTAATTCCATAATCCTATCAAAATAAAGGTAAGAAAATAAATATCTGAATCTTATGTTGGTGCTCTTGTGTAGTGTAGAGTGGGAAAATGGCCCACTGGCACTTCTGACCTGGTGTTCTCTCTTCCGAGGTAAGAATTTTCTAACTCTTTCTTTCAGTTGGCTTTTATGTTGCCTTCCTCTTGCCTCTGAAGGGCATCCTCAGCCACCTTCTTCCTGCTTTGAACTTCCTGTCTCTCTTTGTGCATTTTGATTTAAAACAATAATTTATTTGATGAAGAATGAAGAGCAGTATCCTAAACTAAAAAATAACTATGAAGAGTGAGTTACAGACAATGGAATTGTTTTCTTTCTACAGAAAGTAGTATAGCTTAGTATCATTTTAAAGAGCCAACATAGTGCTTCAAGTTGTCCATGTAGTAACCAAAGCAATTAACTTTTTAAAAATTTAATGAATTTGTACAGATATTGCTGTACCAACCAAAATGTAGCATTATGTGATTTACATGTCGGAAAGTATACAGAACCGTAAATTTCAAACTTCTTTTATGATAGAATGAATAATGAGCACTTGTGTATCTTGGTAAATAGGTGCAAAATGTTAACTATAAATAATGAAAATACGCACAAAATATTAATTGGAAAGGAATGTTATTTTTTAAGAGTTACTTTGTGTTGGCACTGAAAGTAATTATATACATTCTGTTTAGTTGCCTTCTGTAATGCGTTAGGGTTTTTTAGCTACCATATTAAAGATAGCTTGGGCTTCCCTCAGTAGAAGCTTTAATGACTAGCTTGAAGCCATTTTCTTTTAAGGAATTAATATTTAGACATAGCATTAGGTATGGGGGTAGTTAACAGGCTTAGAATAATTAATGAATAAAATTGCAAGGACTGTAATTTGCATTGCCTAATATCAACTTTTAAAGCTTTCTTTAAAGGTTTTTGCTAATTAAAATGCTAAATTCGTTTTATTTCATGAGCAGGATGTGGAAAAATATTGCTGTAATTTCTTTGTAGGCTCCATTTGACTTGACACGTCATTGAAATCAAGCCTGGATTAATAATTTACTCTTTTCTCTAAGCAGATACACTAGAGGTTCAAAAAACCTCATTTGGTATTGCTTATTTTAAAACCTCTAAAATTTCATTTTATTTTGTGATTGAATTTGCTTGGTTTTATAAGAAATAAATATTTTACCTTTTAGTGTGTATTGGTGGGGAGAAGGGAAAGGTGTGAGAGATGGGCTTTTGGATGGGCTTTTTAGTTCATTTTTGTGCCAAAACTGGTTCCTCACAAGGGTGGAAAAAAGCCCTTTAACTGGGATATCAAATGCTTGCATCATGGTTGGCACACTCCACTGATGTTCGAATTAAACCAAGTTGATAACATTCATACCTGAGGAAAAACTAGAAGCACAACAGATATTTTAAGCCTGCACATTGTACCTAACTTTCTGTAGTTTGGTGTTCCTCCAAATTCATAATTGTACTTAGGAAGTTCCTTTCTGGTCTTCCAAATCATTATAAAACATGGACATTGCTAACTGATGTGGGAGTGGCATCCCAAAGCTTCTGATCTCTGGTGTTAAATCTTTTGAAGTAGAAAAAATAATAGCTTAGAAAAACTTGATTAAAGGTTACTACAAGAAAAATGGATTTAATAAGTGGTTGCTTGATTGAGATGTGACCTGTAGGGTTAGAGATGCCAGACAGCAAAACTACAGTGAAAGAGCTGGCTAAACTTTATTTAAATAATGCTTTCAGATGCTATTATACATACAGATTGTAATCAAAATGACTATTTTATCTAAAGCCTGGGTAGAGACCATAAGAATTGGTACTTTATAATTATGAGTAAATTGCTCAGGCTACTGCTCAGTCCAGCTAATTGCTTTCCTTTCTATACTTTCTTCTAATCAAAGAGGAAACAAAAGTATGACCTAGTTTAGTAATGGCCAACATTGTGTCGTAGGAGCTGTCACGCTCACTGGTGTTTCACTGGCAAAGCAAGTTTAGTGCTACCTGTCTGAAAGAGGCACTTTTGGTTATAAGGCGATCATGCTCCTTGAATACTGCTGGGTATGGCAGGGCCTTGAGTGGTTATTTGGGGATACCTCTTTCCATCCCTAACAATATATTGACCGTATGAAGTTGCTTCATTTGTAGAATGCTTTTAATTTCTATGTATAAATGAAGTAAATTACCAGTTGGGTTTTTTCCAGTCTTTTAAGTATTGTCATGCTTCTAAAAAAAATTGGTGACTTTTTACTATTCCGTTCATGTTTTTACTTCAGGGATTTCAGGGATAAACTACAAGTTCTTGCTTTTCTTGAATTACTCTGTCCATATGTGTCTGTACTTGATGCCTACATCTTAAAAAGGATAAGGCTTGATGATTACTAACATTTTATTAGCATTGTTATGTGATGTGATGGCATGTAGCAGTTGTGAGAGAAGGTACTGTTCTCTGACACATTAATCCTGTGTTATGCCGGGCCATTCACAGACCATTCACATAGTCTTCATTACTTATCATTAATCTTCCGTGTCATACTTTCTTCAAATCTTTTGCCTGTGATCATTCCTTACTTGAAGTCCATATTTAAATATACGGAACGTGGAATTTGTGAGTAATGTGGTGCCCAGGGAGGATTAACACAGCACTCTTGGTTCTTCTTGATCAGGGTTTTCATCTTAATCATTGGATTGTTTTTTCAGACCAGACAGTCAAATTCTGTTTCCTAGTTTTTCACATAAAGTCACAAATAATTGCAGGCTTTCCAGACATCACCTATAAAATTACTTATGAAAGTACAGTGATTCTTATCAGGTTTATGTATGTTTAAAAAAACCCCCAAACCTACATTGTTTTTACAATCACTTGTTCTGCTTCACTCTGCTAGCAACAGTTAATGGATTTAATTGGAATCTGTGAAGTGATTCGTAATTTTCTACGTCTGTTCTTCATCCATTCAAAACCACTAGAAGATGGAAAAAAATAAAAACAAATTATGCTTATGATTAAATATGGAAAAATTAATATATGTTCTATCAATATCTCTGTTGTATCGTTAATACTGTGATTCTCTCGTTTTCCTTGATCAAATACCTCTTACTGTGTTAGAAAACAAGAAATTGCTTTCTGTGTAGTAGTGCTTTTATGAAAAGATTAATTTTCATTGTAGCACATGCCTTTCTCAGTACCTTTAAATAAGTGTGTAGATTGTTTTCTTAAGCTGTTAGTAGCTTAAGTAATTTAAATAAAGATTAATATTTAGGTGGTCTCATTTTAATTATGAGTAAAATTACAGTGCTTTAAACTGGTATGGCCAAAATTAGTGCTGCACGTCGTTCCAAAGGACAAGAAGAAGCATTGATGCTGTTGTGTTGTGTTGTGTGTGCTTGGGAGTGAGCAAGACCTTTCTCATGCAGAGCATAGAATATGAAATTGTGGTTGTACAATTGCGGGGGGGGGCGAATTGGGGGGGGGGGTGGGTTTGGGGTTTTTTTGCTTTTTTTAATGCAAGGGCTTTTACTCCTAGTTTTACTCTTAGGAAGCAGTTCCAGTCATTCATATCTTTTCTCATTGACAAAACAGACCTGTACTTGATGAGCAACTGTAAAAATTACATGCAGATATTTCAGAGGACTTAGCCAAGTCGCTTGCTAGTAAAGGTGTATTTAATTTTGCTAGTAACGTTTCTAGGTATTTATAACTCTTGCAGATGTAATAAAATACGTAGATAACTTAAAAATAAAAATGTTTCCTATTGTATGTACGTAGAGACTTGTTATTGGTAAAGTACCGATGGTAAGTACCATTGATTAGTAAGTTCAAACAAAGCTGTGGAGCAGACCAAAAAGTAAATGGTATGAATAATAAAATAATAGCAGTCTTGAGGTCTGTAATTCTTTCATGGATTAGATACATGATATTTTGTTGGCATTAGGTTCCAAAACCTTTACTATTTGTAATTTGACTTCAGTCATGCATAGACTTGTTGACAGCTATTTACTAGGAGTCTACTTTTGCAAGAGACTAGTATCCTGCTGTGTAGCAATAAAGATACCAACATACCAGCTGCAAGAACTATTTTTCAGCTGTATTAATATGTAAGCGTTAGAGAATGGGAAAGACTTACACTTTGAGCAGAAGTGTGCAAATACACTTAATTTCTCATATTAATTGCTTGGCTGCCTGATTATGCTGTTTTCATTAGAGTTGTGCTTTATCTTGTATATTTTTATTAAATATCAGTATTCAAATTACTTTTTCAAGTTATCTATATTTAAAAAATGGTCCTGCCTAACAAGTCCTAAGCTATGTTTAGAGCCTGTTGTGTGTTATACGCTCTTGTTAGTAACCTGAAAAGACACCTTCTACGGTTTTGTCTGTCCATGGAGATGTTAGCGTATTTGACACAGTGCAACTCATGATATATACCAGACAACATCATTTTGTAAAAGACATTAACGGAACTCTTGAGTTGGCGTCAAATAAATGAAAACATTTGTTTATAAACTACTGCAAGTTGTAATGTCACCATTAGGAGAAAGCTGTGCTTTTCTTGCCTCCTGCCAAACACGTACTTTGAGGGTACGCTGATAACTGGGTTCACTTTCTCTGGCTTTCTGCTCTGTGGACTTAAACTTTAACCTTTCCTCTGAGCACATCAGTCTAGTCCGTTTTGCTGTATCGCTAAACTGGGAGACACGTCCAATCTAATGATTTCTTTTTTGGCATTTCCAGTTGAATTCATTTTGGTAATTAGTAGAAGTTAATGTTCTCATTTTGAGGCTGCCACTTTTAAAAGTTTACTGATTCTTTTGATCGTACATCCAGAGCTAGGAATGGTAAACCTAGGTAACCTAACTGTTTCTGTTGTGTTGCTTTGTTTGGTTTATTTGTCCTGTATCTAGAAGCTAACCCATACCTGTAATAGTCTTTGTCTTCTCTGTATCTTTTCTGGCTCTGTGTTCACATTTTTAAGATGTTGAAGAATTGTGTACAGTATTCAAAAATATGGGTACACTAGTGGCACAGTGATTTTCTTCTTTTTTTTTTTTTTCTTCTTTCATCATTTCCATATGATCCTAGATTTGTCTTTTTGATCACTATTGGGATTTTAGCTGATGTATTCAGAGAACCATGTATGATGATTCCATTTTTCCCGCCCAACTAGTGACAGAACTGGTATCATTCATCATGTGTAATTTCTTTTTTTATGTGCTTTCTTTTGCATTTACGTCGAATTTTATCCTTCAGTCATTTATACTTTTTGATCAGATTTATTTTTGATTACACCAAATAATTTTGTATAATTGGTAAGCCTTTTGACTTTTTTTTTAACTAGCTTTCTAGATCTTAGATGTGCTGAACCACATTGACCCTTTAGGACCTATACTGGCAAAATCTTTCATATGAAAAACTGTTCATTTCCACTTTTGCTTTGCTTTTGTTTTAACGAGTTCTTTAGTTCTGTGAGGACCTTCCCTTTTGTCCTCTGTTAGCACAGTTTGTTTAGGAGATTCCTTACCTTTTGTTAGGTAGCTTGTCCAAACTTCTTGAAAACTCAAATCTGTTCTGTCACTAAAATCACACTTATGAAGCTGCTTATCAATCCTTCAGCTACTACTAATAGACTTCCCTCTGCAAAAGTTGTTGACTCTTCCCATATACTTATCCATATGCTCTTGCTGGTTTTGTTATAGTTTTGTTATAGTTTTGTTTTGTTATAACTGTTTGTTTTGGTGCAGGCCTGACTTATCTGTACCAAAATTCCCTGACTGCTCCCAGAAAGCTAAGTTTTTGTTTAAATGATAAGTATTTGACTCTGTCATTGCTGTCTTATAGCGTAGTTTTAAGGAATAAATTTCACAGCACAGTTGTTAGATCATTGGTTTCATATTTCTCTGGAAATTTTGGGTAAATGCTGTCTGATCCTGACGACTTGGTGTTAATGGCTTTATCTAGATTATCTTCTGATGATGATTGCTCAAAATGCTTTCTCTGTTCCACCCCTCTGGAGAAAGACTGTTGAAGCAACTTCCATCAGCTCTTCTATAGTGAGCATCAGGGGAAAAAAAAACCAAATCAATGTAGCTTTTCTGGTACTTTTGTTTGAGCTCTTCCTTCATGTCTCAGTCGCATATTTATCCTACTGATTCTTTTTTATCTTCATGCTTGTTCTTGGAACATGTTTTAATTGTGAATTGAGACAGTTATTAGAAAGTTAGTTTTAAAACTCTTTTTTGTTCTACTTTTTTACAATTTCTAATTAACTAGCTAAAGTTTATGGGGAGTCCGCCCCCAGCCCGTTCTCACTGCTTAGGAGCAACGTCCATTTTTAAAAAGATGCTTTTCTACCTAAAATAGCCTTCTTAATCAGACTGGCTTTTGTGGGGCTCTTCCGTTATTTTTGCTTGCTTGTTTTTAATCAGCGATATGTGTTTACTGTGAGCTTCTAACCATTTTGCAGATGATCCCTGTCACAGGCAAGCATTTACGCTTCGAGGTGCTCCTTTTAACAAGCCTCTTCATTTTCATATAGCTTACTTTTGTGAAATTTAACTTTATAAGAATGGATATATTTTTTGTTATATGAAGACATTTAATATGAATATATTACAGTTACTGTTAGTGGCTCTTTGATTCAAGATGTAACTGACTTTGTGAACTGTTTGCTCCTGCATCAAAAGTTGTTTCTACTTTTTATGACAGCTTGCAGAAGGAATAATTTATGGTGTTTAAAATACTGCAGTTCTCACAGTTGTGTTGTATTTACGTATCTAACAGTGAGAGATTGCAACTACTGAGTAGTTGCTTTTCTGCTTTCATAACTTCTGCAGTTTTCATTGGTGTGTACTAGTATATAACTCTTGGTCATATGGTTTATAGTACAGCTCTTAATTTCATGCTTGGAGGATGCTGTGCTTACAGACCTGTTGGCTTTCCTGTGGATTTGTGGATAAGGGGAGAACAGTGGGAGCCATTTACTCCAAATTTGTGTGAGGCCTTCAGCACTGTATCTCACAATATTCTTGCCTCCGAGATACTACAGTCTGGATGGGTGGACAAGATGAGTGAAACAATGGTTGAATGATCAGCCTCAGAGGGTAATGGTTAATAAGTCATACTTGACCTGGAGGCCAGTGAAAGTGGAGTACTGTAGAGGTCTGTCCCGGGACCTGTCCTGTTTAATATCTTTACCAATGAACCAGAGGAGATGACAGGGTTCACTTGTCAAGTTTGCAGACAACACCAAATTGAGGGGAACCAGTTGATAGACAGACCTGCCATTTAGAGAGATCTATATAGCCTGGAGGAATGGGACAACAGGAATCTCATGAAATTCTAAAAACAAATGCAAAGTTCTACACCTGCAAAGGAAGAATTCCTTGCAGCAATACTGTCTGAGAAGCAGCTCTGTGGAAAGGGATAGCGTTTGGTGGGTTTTGGTAAGGGTTTTGGTGGACAGCGACCAGAACATAACTTAGCAGTGTGCCCTGGCTGCAAAGAGGGCGAAGAATCCTGTGCTGTATTAACAGTAGATTGAGGGAAGGAAAAGGATTATCCCCCTTAACTTGGCTTTCTTTAGACAGTATCTAGAACACCACTTCTAGTCTTGGACTCTCTAGTACAAGAAAGGCATCGACAAGCTGGAGTGAGTTCAGTGGAGAGCCACCAAGATGATTGGGGGCTGGAACACTTGCTCTGTGAAGAGAGGCTGAGGGATCTGTGCTGCTTAAACCTGGAGAAGAGGCAGTTTCAAGAGGACCTGATAGCATCCTTCCAGTGCCTAGGAGGAGGTCATCAAGAAGATAGAGCCAGGTTCTTCGCATTGATGAATGGTGGAGAGGACATGACACAGTGGGCATAAGTTGAAATAAAGAAGATCTAGCCAGATATTAAAAAAAAAAAAAAAAAAAAAAAAGAAAAGATAAATGTTAACAAGTATGGTGGAGTTGCACAGTGGGATTTTATGGCTCTTGCATTAATGTTGAGGTTTTGGTCCCTTTAACTTTGAACTGGTTAGCACGGTAATTCTAACAGTCTTTTAACATTGTATTTCCTAAAATAAAAGGAACAGATACTGGAAAAAGATAGGAATGTTTTGGGCTGCTGCTGTTGCAATTAGGTGGTGTTCCCATTCCACAGTACTTGGGTTAGAATGCTGTTCAAGATGTACAATCTAATAGTGTTGTTGGACTGTACCTGGTCCTGTGGTTTTTGGGTTTGGTTTTTGCAACTTATCTGTCTTGATGCAGAGTAATAACATTTAGAATTATGGAATCCACAGGTAGTCATTATTTCAGCGTTAATGTTCCAGCTATTCAGAAAACAGATTTAGAGAGTTACAAATGCAGATGTGAAAACAAAATCTTACCAGAAAATATGTGTAGGTAAAAACAATTCCTTTCAGGCACTTCCAGACTTGCAAAAGTGATGAAAAATATCATTAGATCTCAGTAAGTAACTTGGAGACGTCAAATACACAGGAGCCCTACCTTTATTTGTTGTGGAAAATCACATAATATTTAATCTTTCATTTAATATAGAAACTTCATCTGGACTATTAGTGAAAACTTGCTGTTGTCTGAACTGTTCTTAACTTGTAGAGGCAGTATTATTTCCTCCGTTATATCCTCAAACATATTTTTCAATTGGAATTTGGTACTATACAATAGAGCCTCCTGAGGAAGCCCTCTTAACCTCTGATTATAGTTGTGCTAGATGGTAGCCGCCTTTTCTTAAACTTGGAATAAAAAAGTAAGATGGATTTCACTGTTGTTCTTGGTTGCCTTAACAGAAGTCTATCACCTGAAATTCTCTGTAAGACATATTTTGATTATTGATAATTTTAAGAAAGTGATTCATATAGCTAAAGTGTATCAAAGCTTCTTTTAATTTGTGCTCTGCCGACTGAACTCCCTCACATTTCTGATTTCACAGTTGAGAAGTGTTCCTTTACTCATAAAAACATGAGAACAGCCATACAGGTTCAGCCAAGAAAGAAAAGAGGAGTTGGGCAAGTGTATATGGCACTTTTTCTAGTATTCTGGGCACTTGTCGTTTGGCAGCCTAAGGAGGAACCATCTTTGGCTCAGGATTTACTGGCTTTCAGGGTTGTTTTTTTTTGTTTTGTTTTGTTTTTTTTTTCAATGAACATCTCCAGATTTCACTTGAATGCAAACATTTTTAGTGTCTACAGCATAAAATGGCAGCGTTTAACAGCTGGTTGTGTCACGAACCATCTCTTATTGGTTTTAAGCATTTGGTATCCAAGACAGCTACCCCTTTTTAATGTTTCAGGTATAAGTCAAAATAGAAGCTAGAAACAGACTTTAATGTTTTATCCAAATTCTGTATTTGCAATTGAATACAGTGCAAAGTATCTCAAGTGTATAACTAAAAAGTATAAAGTTAAATTAAAAGCTTCTTTGTAACAGGAATGTTACCTTTCATAATGAATCCTATTTGTAATAACTAATGGAACTGTGAATACGGAAATCTTTCAGAAATCTAGCACAACTGATTGCAGAAATATGCAACAGCAGATGTTTATGCAGCATTCCTTTCTGTTTGTGAATATACTTGTTCTATACAGGTTGGTTGAACATAATGATGTCCTTAGTCATTGCATCCTATCTTCAGCAGTTTTCTTAGAGCAAGAAATAACGCAGATTGCCGTTGCAAGACAAGGTCACTTCTTGTGTTCTTTACACAACATAGAGAAAATGATGGATTTCTTGAGGTTAGTCTACATTGTGATCCCAAAATTGCAGACTAATCAAGACACGTAGAAGCAAAGTTTAAACTGGCTTGCTGGTGGCCCGGAATCAGGAGCATGTTTATCACCACAGCATGACTGTTCGGTCCTGCTGAGAACCTTCAGCAAAATATATACTCGGGGGAAGTTTGAATTGTCTTTGATTGCATTTAACAAATGAAGAAACAGCTGCATTGGAATTGGGGAGTACTGTATGCTGTGCTGAAAACCTTTTTCTCTTTCTTTATATAGGTTAAATGATCCTTTGTCCATCTGTAAGCTTTAGGCAGCAGTTGCCAATTTTGGCTCCAGCAATGAATGTCGAAAGCGCAATAGCCAACATGTTCTCTTTTTAAAAGCAGGTAATAGGTTCCAGTTAGGCTCTACACTACCAGAATTCTGGTAGTTTCTAAGAGCATAAGTATTATGCTTACTTTCTATTGTAATTTCAACAGAAATGCTCAGATAATTCTTAAATTTGGTAAAGATTTCAAAGCCAGGAAGGATTGCAGTTACCTGCAGTACAGCACAGTTCACCTAGTCCTTTGTTAAAGTCAAGTTAACCAAACCTAAGTAGTAAGCTTTCTTAGCTAAGTGGTAGCCTTGCTAATACACCTGCACTTGTAGGGGAAGCAAAAATGATCATTTCTGTTATCAGGTGAACAAGGATATATTATAAGTTCTAATCCTATTTTGAAAATTTATGTGGCCCATGATCTGCTGCCTTCCTGCATCCAAGAGGGCCCTAGGAAAAGGGACAGCAGTGAGCACACTACACTGAGTGTAGTGATTTAGTCTGTCAAGTTGTGCTGGGCATTAGGTAGTACATTCTTAAGGGTGGCTTAGAATTTGAGCTTTCTCTGTTGAGTATAATGTTATCATGTTGGTAAGTGTCAGTAATGATTTCATGTTGTTGAATGAATGGTCTTTCTCCATAAATTTCTGTGAGCAATTTTCTCATTTTGTTAAGAAATTAATGTTCTCTAATGTTAAAAGTGATATTCTGATGCTAAGATTTCCTCTTTTTCCCAGTTTGTCACCATCTATATTAAAAAAAAAAAATACTCATAGGGATTAGGGCCACCAGTATGCTAGAAAATTATTATATTAATGAAAAAATTCCCTGCCTTTAAACAGCCTTTCTACTAAAAGAACTTATCTATCATTGTCTATAGACCCATTTATAAACTTATGTGCCATTACTTCAATACCCAGCAATCGTAGTGCTTTTGCAGAATGCATTAATTCTTTTTTTGTTTGGTGGGGGTTTTTTGCAGCCCATGCATTCTCTTTTTTATATTGTAAAGCATCTTTTCTGTGTCCTGAAGCATGCTTTTTGCATTGCTCTTGTTTCCCCTTTCAGTGGCACTCCTTGGTCTGGCATTCGCTGATTATCAGTCACATTCCAAGGCATAACTTGTGAAGGGAAGGAAATACTCTCAAGCTTACCTCTCTAGGACTGTGCATGATTCTGTGCAATTTCTTCTTCCATTTAATTTGCCTGGATTTTTTTTTCTTTTCTTTTGTCAGTGGTATTTAAAAGCAGGCTGTTGCTTGCACCATTTTGTGGAATGTCAAAGCTATGAGGCTGCTGCTGCTACGCTACAGTTTGTTGGTGAATAAAACCTGAAACTCTTCAAAACCAGATATGTCTTGGGATGATTTGTTGCAACTAGGGAGTCTTTTGATCAGAAGTGGGGAAAGGAATCACAGCTCATTGTGAAGCAATCAGCTCTTGAGGTGGCTGCATGGCTGTGCTGCAGTAGTTCTGGTCAAGTTTGAGAGTAACGTACCTTTGTGGATCCTGATTAGTTGGTAGTGAACAACTTTCATAATGTATCGCATCTCTGTTCTTTTTAAATAGAGGAGTAAACAAAATAATTGAATTTTCTACCTGTATTAAATTTTATAGTTAAAATCAGTCCTTGTTTAGCAATTTGTATTATTGGTGACCACTAGTGAACCATTTCTTTGTTCTTTCAGATCACTTAGCATCTCCTTTTCTTTGCTCTTTTTTTATTTCTGTCTGGTTTTATGCATGACTTCCATCCTCCTTGGTTAATTTACATTGAGCTTATTAACATTGGATTTCAGCTGTTAGAAACTTTTTTTTTGCTTCATGTACAGTTAGCCCTAGCTTGGGGGGGGGCATTAGAAAATTCGTGTCTCTCAAATGCCCTTGTCCTTATTGCAGTCTGGTGTGGAGCTTACTTTTGCCAAAATTATCTGAGTTGAAGAACCTGGCTGAACTTACATTGCTGGTAAGGGTTATGACCTGTGAAATTTCAGACGTTTACATCTCTAGTGACATTCTTTAACCATGAATGCCACCCACTACCTACAAATTCTCTTTTTCTGGTATCCCTCTTGTGCCATACAATGTTTTGTTGCAGTTGTGGTTTTTATTTATCATTTAAAGCTATTGTGTTTAAAATTTTTATGGAAAACTGTATCAGTGTTCATGTATTTCTCTACTAGTTTTCTACCTATATAGAATCTTACCGTTCACTTATTCCTATTACTCATATTACTTTGGATGTCTAATTAATTAGTTTCCCCCTTGTATTTCCCTCGGGATCTGTCCTAACGTTTCTGAAGATCTGTTCTCATATTTTGGCATATTTTGTTCCTCAATGCCTTCAAATTTTTCCACTTGTCTTCTCTTTCTAGTATTGTTTGGTCTGATTTACTGCTTCTCTTTATAGCTTTTGGAGTTGTTATTGCCATTGTTAATTCTGTGCTCCAGCAGTTCCCGCTCAACAATGACAATAGTTTGATCAAATTAGGGTGGATAACATTAATAGGTGCAGTCCCATTGTTAGAAGTCAAGGAAAGAAAATACAGTTTAGTGTCTTCATTTAATATCTTATGATTCTTAAGTACATTTAGTCTGTCATTGTTCCTGTGGTTGTTTTCCAGACCCTCATCTGTTGTGAACAGATGACTCAACAAAAGTAATGTTTCAAACATCTTTTCTTGCACATTTGCTATTTTTAGTGTATGTATCTTCGGAGAAAGTGGTATATAAGTCTATAGTTTGGGATGTCAGATTATACCAGTTTTGTAACAGTTGAAATATATAAGTTGCCTGGTCCTACAGTGAAGTGGAGAAGACAATACAGATAAACTATACAGGGAGATCTCCAGGTTAGTGGTTTCTGTGGGATTGTATGTAAGCTGGTGCTTGGAGATATGTTGCTGTTCTAAGCTTGAAGTATTCTCAAACACAAATTGTCTGGGAGTAAGAGATTGCTGGTTCCCTTGAAAAAAAGGGTGAAAAAACTTATGCAATTTGCTTATCTATGTATGCCAAAGCCATATAAATAGAATCCATTTCAAATTCAAGTGATGTTTTGCCAAGTGTCAGTTGTAAAGAAATAGTTTCAATATAACCTCTCTCTTTCTGCACTTTATTCTACAATTTTTATTTCTAATAGAATTTTACTGCTCTGTTTCAAGGGGTAGTTAGAAGGCAAGTAAATATTTTTAAGTATCAGTTTTTGAAATTTTCCATCATATGGAAAAAATTGCTATTCTATTAAAAAAAACTGCACACAAAAATACTTAACACTATGTACTTCATAAGCTGCTTGTTTATACCAGTGCTGTTATTTTCCAGTTAACAGAATGCTGTGTACAGCTGTTTATCTGTAGCTCTTTGTGTAAGTGTGCTTGTGTTTGTGTATGTACACACACACAGAATAAGATAACTGTGATTTTTGTCACGAGGAAGGGAATTAATTACATGTTTCTTTACAACTAACATGCATGTAATTTTGAATAGAGATTGTTTTGCATTTTATTCTCACAAGCAGTTCTGACCCCAGGTTGGGCCCAAGCCCTTAGTCCCTGAGGTCCCATCAATTGGCTCTATATTATGTTAATAATTTTCATGTATATAAGCACTCTACTTTGTCAGATTTGAGAAAAGACAAGCTTTAAAAAGTCTCTTGTACACTGTTTGTGAGAGGGAGAGGGGCATGCTCCCAGGTAAGGTAGTACATGGCTTAAGGCAGCTGCCTGGTGTGGTTCCAGATGTGTGTGTTCAGCTTTTAGGCTGTCTATGACACAGTGCGTCTAACATCTACGTTATGTATAGTGATTGGCTCGTGTATGAAGCTTGATGTTTCAGGCTCCTGATCCTGGGCAGCTAGTGTGCATTAGCCTTCTGGATTTATAGGAATTTTAGCACTTTAACCAGTTCCAGTGATGGTCTTTTCCAGTGTTACCTGTCTTAAATTATTTCTGCAAGGCATGAAAGAGCAGAGCAAGGTATATATTGCCATCTTAAACACCTTGGTTTTTTTCACTTGCTTGTTGTAGAGCCTGTCTTCATTGCTCTTACAGATATGGTCAGTTCACCTGTTTACTGTTGTTTATGCTTCCTCCCCAATCTGAAACCTTCATCTTCTTGTTGTTTAGTCTTGTTATGCCTGTAGCTTATACATGTCAAAACAAAGCAGCTTTAATATTTTTCTAGGTAAGAACAAGACTAAAATAAATTACTCTCTGATCTTTTTAGATGGGAGAAATAGATTGAGCTCTAGATATGTTTTACAATATTGAATCATTCTTGTAGCTCATTTTTGAACCTTATCTGCTGCTTTTTTTTCTTTTAAATGAGTTCAAAAATTAAACTCAAGTGTTTGTGGTTTCATGAACTCATGTGTGAAGGCAACATGATATCCATATTCCTAGTAAGGATTTTCTTCTTTTCTTGTTTTTCTTGGTTTTTTTGTTGTTTCTTGGATGTATCCTGACTAAATGCCTGAGGCAAATTGCTTCTGGATTCTGGGACAGAAGGTCCAATACAAACTAAGAGCAAGGAAGAATTTGAAAGTTTGAGAGAAAGACATATACATTTCTTTGCCTGGTCTTTGTACCCTGGAGGAAGAAGTAAAACAAATGAGAATATAGCTGTAAAGGAAGAGATGAAAGTAGGACACGAATGGCAGAAAGCAAGGAAAATATAGAAGCAATAGGTAGGTAACATTTACTTCATGGGCATACTTTCTCTTCTGTACTATGTTTCTTGGAAATGTGACCACCTCTAATAATTTTTTCACCATTCATCAGCTGGCAATTGCTCTCCCCACAGCCAAACTGTGAGCATTCCCCATCCTGCTTCAGGCAAAATTGACTACATTAACGCATATCACTGGTGATAAAATGGTAATGAACAGTGGAAAAGAGGGAAGGAAAATAGCCTCCTTAGCTGAAACATCTGTTTGCATAGTGGATGTCTGTGATCTTAATGAAAGGGCACTGTATCTGCTTCAAAACAGAGACCTGCAATATCCATAGGCCAAGGCACAGAGTCAAGAAAATAGGACTAGAGCTACTGGATCAGGTAAAGAAAGAGATGCTAATGGTACACGGTGAATTTATCTTTTGTGTATGAGGCACAAGCTGGGGAGAGGGAAAGCAAATGTCTGAAAAAGTAAAACAGTTTGGAAAGATCAGGAGATCTTTAAGAACCTGTGAGCTGGGTAGGGTCCTTTGGGACCTCAAATCTAAACCCCTTCTGTAACAGGTAAGCATATCACATGTAATTCAAGTCATACATTGCGCACCTCCGTTTTAACTTGTTATGGCTTGTAGCTTTTGTTTTCCTAATCTTTTAATTGGAAGACCGTTCCAGAATTTCTTGTTGTTTGGGACCGTCTTATTTTTAAGCTACCTTTATTTCAGGTCAGTGTTGTGCCCTCACATTAACATTTTTTAAAACTATAATCATTCTTCTTAATAAGTGATGCCTTTCCCTCACTACTTTATATTTTTATATGGAACAATTTTATCTCTTTTAGCTTTCTTCTTGCTAGGCCAAGGAAGCCAAACTTCTTTAGTGTATTTCGCTCTCAATACGTTCTTTGTTATAGTAATAGCTCAGCTCATCACCTATAACATTAGAAAGTGTGCTTTAGACCCTCAGGGTTTGATTTGGATTTGAATGGAAATATCTCTTTCTCAAAAAGATACTAACAGAAATCACAATAGAATCATTTTCCCCAATTATAAACTGGCAAACAAATGCTAATAATAATGGTAAAGCCTGTGTGTTCCTGGGTTGACGTTTTTTCACAAAATAGCTGTGTGCCCGCAAAGGAATATGCTAGTTGTAGACTAGATCTTGGTCAGTGAGGACATTGTAGAAGCTTGACCAACAGTATATAGATGTAAAAATAAGTTTGAATGGAAAATAATAATAAAATTTTTTAAAGTGCGTAAGTGTTTTGGTTTGATTTAGTTTCTAATTCAAAGACAAACTTTGAGAAATTAAATAAAGCAGTGATTTAAGAGCATAGGAGCTCAGTTATGGAGGAAGCGCAGAAAATAGTTGGAATTTTAATACCAAACAAGAAAGAGGAACTTCCAGGGAAGGACTCCAAACATAAGGGAAGATATAAGCACCTCAGAAACCAGAAGACTAGAGCAGGAGCTTGATTACACGGAAGGTCAGAGGGCATAGTGAGACATGCTAGCAGTCAAGCAAATTAAGCTTTATGAAAAGTATTTAAAGATCCTCCTGTCTGAAGACAATGAAAAGGCTGGTGTTAGATATTTAAAATGTTGTAATGAATGAAACACTTGGCTAAAACTGACATGAAAATTTTTGTCTCAATTTTAGATTAGAAAAATACAATAAGATGTGATAGAAAAGGCAGAAGGTCTCTATGTGTATTAGCACCTTCAAAGTGGAAGCAAAATCCAGATCTTGATATGCTCCTACCAGAATTGTCTGTATCCGAATGCCCCTGCTACCTGACTGGTGGAACTAATGGTGGAACTGAAGTGGGAAAAGTGGTGCAGGTGGTTATAATCCTGTTGGATTTACCTCACCAGTTTATGATTTTCGGAAGAAACTTAAGTGGAAAAAAGTCATTAAGAAAATAGGTGCAGGTGAGACACATGACAAAACACAAGGAACTTACCGTGTTTAGATGATTTCAGACTAATGCAGTATTTTTACAGTGGTTTTATTGGAGGTATGGAGGCAAATACACTGCTCCTTGGAAAAGTTCTCACTTCCAAATTCCCTTTCTTGAGATTTTTCCCAGGTGGTGCCTAGGTGGGAAATATGAGAAGGAAGGATAAAGCCATATTAAGTCATCTGGGGGCAGTGCTGCCAACATTTGCTACTTGAGTTAACCAGATCACCTCCTAAGTCATCTAATAGCAGCCTTATCTTTGAGAAAGGGTGCAGGATGGATTAAATACTGGAGGACTGAAAAGGATAAATGTACCAGTTGTCAAAGCAGGGAGAGGAGTCAAGGAGTCACCTTAATATTGACATCCCCCCTCCCCCCCCCCCCCCAAAAAAAAAAAAAAATTATCAAACTGTTTTTATGTATCTGCAAGTTAATGAAGAGATGAGTAATTGCCAGCATGGGCTTATCAAGAATAAATAATGTCAAACTAGTTTAATTTCTCTCTATGATAAAACAGTTGAACCTGCGAACAAAGCAGTAGCTTTCACGTATTTTGACTTTATTTAAAGGCTTTAATAAGACTGTCTTTTCTGACATTTTTGTAAGTAATGCAGAGAAATGGGGTCTAGGAGAAACTAGTGTACAGTAAGTGCAAAATTGATTGGATTAGTATTTCTATTGAGTAATTGTCAATGTATTGCTCTCAAAATGAAAAGATATATTGAGCAGGTTTTCTTTAGAGACCTGCCTGGAGTCTGGTCTCTTCTTCCTGTTTTTTACCTAGTGAACTGAATGATAAAATAGAGAGTAACTGGAGTCATTCTGCAGATGACACAAAACTGGGAAGGGACTGTGCTGGAGAATAAGATCACATTTCAGAATGATCTTGCAAAACTGGAAAAATAATCTGCAAACCAGTAGGTGAAATTCGGTGGAGATGAGAAGATGTGACACTTATTCATGAATAAATCATAGCAGTCCTTCAGAAAAGGATTTGCATTTTTTTTTTTAATTTGATAGCACTATACTGTATCAAAAGGTAACCCTTCCACTGGCATGTACAGATAGAAGTGTAGCCAGTAAAATGAGCAAGGTCAACCTTATTCTTAATTCAGCATTATCGGAGTCACTGCTGGAACACTGTATTCCACTTGGGGAGTCGCATTTCAGGGAAGACTTGGAGGCTGAACAAAGGCATCACAGGGGCATCACAGGTGATCAGAAGTGTAGGAAGCATCCCCTTGAAGGAAGAGTAAACCATTTTCTTTTGTTTAGCCTGCAGAAGAGAAGACATAGGAGGGTGTGGTTTCGTAATATGTAAAAGGCTGTTGCAGAAGAAATGAAGTAATAATCTCTTGTGTCAGTGGTGACCATGATAAGTAAAAAGGGTCCAAACTCAACAAAGAAAGACTCAAAGGAGATATTAGAGAAACCAGATTAAATTATTGAAATGCCAGATTAATTAAGTAATAAAGCAGATTGCCTGAGAAGACTTTGAATTTTTTATCATTGCTAGGCTTTCAAGAGCTAGTTAAAGACATGTGTAACTATAGTTTTTCCCACTTTAGAGAGTAAGGTGGAAATGCCTTTTTTTTTTTTAATTTGTTTCCGTAACCTGTATTTTTCTTTTTTTTGGGGGGGGGGGGGGGGGGGGGGGAAGTTCTTCCAAACTGCAGAAATCTTCTTTCTTTCAGGAAGATTCTTATTTGTATTGGCCAAACTGATAAACTTTTCTCTTGATTCAAACATAATATATTTTATTCAAGAGACATTTTATTTTAAAATACCTTTTTAATGCTCTAGTAAGAATTTGAATTCAAGCAGTTGATATCTTCAGATTAGTTTTAGACAATATATTTTTGTTTGTATAATCATAGCTTTCAGGCAGAAGTCTGTCCATCATCTTTCTCTGGTTTGAATTTGAGAGGGATCTCGTCAACATGACTGTCAAGATTATTTTAGCCTTCTAACACTAACTTTACTTTCTCTGTGTCTTCAAGGGTGGTCATCTATGGGCTGTAATTTGTATATGCAGAAGACGACCTGTATAGCTTAGTTAAAAATTCATTGCTGTTTTATGTTTGACAAAAAGCTAAACAATGCATTAGACTAAATTGTCCATTACACTTTTATACAAGGCAGTGTAATTATGTGAAAAATAGCCTTAACAGCAAGAATAAAATTTATCATAGGATAGTGCTAATGCATTTATATGCAATGAGAGCAGGTTTAATTATAGTGCATTTAAGATTGGTATGCCAAGGGCAGTAAACTTTACAACAACACTCAAAAGTTTAATAAGCATGAAACATCATAAGAACAATGTAGACTAAACCTTCCTTGCATCCGAAAAGCTGAAATGCAAAGAAGTTTTTATTTATTGCCTCAGGTAAAAAAGTCTGTAGAAACAGATAAGTGATGACAAAGCTTTGATGTTAATAAACCGAAATGGAAGTCAAAAATCAAAGTGCGTAAACGGCTAGGTTATAAAAAGAAAGATGACAGAGTTATACCCTGTAATTAGGTGTAATTTGTGCTTTTGGCACAGCTATTTGTCCTGCATGAATGAGAGGTTGTCTCATGTTTTCTTGTCCCTGTATAATAGAATTGCAGTACGGGCACATCCCACTTCAAACCTCCCTAGGTTGTTTTTTTTTTTCAAGAAGTATTTGAAAGCAGCATGTGTATTGATCCCCTCTTATGTGACTACTAGAGTTGGCTTGCCCTTCCTAGTACTTGAAAATAATCATAAGCTGAGTGTTTATAAAACACTTAGAGCTAGAAATAAAGTAATAATTTTAGAAAAATGCAACCAAATCACAAAATGAGTTTCTGCCTTGAGTATAAATCACAGACTTATGTCATACAAGTAAATTACATCAAAACTAGAAAATTAATAATCCAATTAAATTATTTAATGAGTTGTTCTGTTTAGCAGCTGCATAATTGGCTCTCATCCATATTTTAAACTGTTGTAGAACAAATTGCTATTAATTAAATAATTTAATTTAATTGATTCCTGTCTGTTTTGTGGTATCTCTGCATGAGACATCAAATTTTCAGTGCTGAAACCTATTTTACAACCATCACTTTCTGCCATGCACTGTGAAAATTTAAAAGAAATCATTTCTTCTACTTTCTATGTTGCAAAGAAGCTGAAAAAGTCTGTTGATTCAGGGAAAACTGCAGATTTTACTAATGGCTATATATCATGACAGGTATCAGTTCTTAAACTTTCCTGTTTAGGAATAATTACTGTGGTTTTAGACATGCTAAATTTTCTGTGTCTTTATGAAATTTCCACAAGGTTTGGTACTGATGTGTTGTTTTAACCGCTCTGATGTTAAGTTCACAGCTCTCATTTGGTGGGATGTGAAATACCCTCGCAGAGCACCTTTCAGATAGCTGCGCTACATGTTTAAGATTGTAAATCCATGATATGCAATGCAAGACTTGACTGCTCCAGCAGTGCAAAGCCACTTGCCAAAGCTTATATTTCTTATATATGAAAACGCATGAAACAAATGCAAAATGAGTATGATTCTTTTTTATCTTGACTTAAATATATTTTTGCTTTGTTTTCGATGTCTCCTTTTTTTTATTTGAAATTCAAGTCTGACATGTTCCAAAGTTGTGAAATTATTTCTGTGAATGCTGCAGCATAGTTACGTGTCAGTGTTCGCTGGTGGCATGAGGTGGCTCTCTGCCTCTTGTGGGTATCCTTTGTCTTCTAGTACATCCTTGAAAGGGTGTGTGCTTGTACTGCACTGCATAAATCTACCCCTTTCTTTCCAGTTGTCTTTCCAGTTCCTGTAGCCTTTTTCATGACTTCTACCTTGAAGGACAAACTCCCTGGTGGGGAAAAGCACGCTCTGATGATTCAGACATTTCCTTTCCGTTTGGGCCAGGGGGGCTGCAATTTCCCTTCTGGGGGTCTGTGCTCATTGGAGGGTGAGGGATTCCTTCCTCCCACCCCAGCATCACTCCTGACACTGTTACATGCCTCTCTTCCTCCTGGTGTCACACCGTACTCCAGAACTGCTACGAACTATATTGGGGAAAAGGATTTGGCAAGTCTGTAGCTTCTTATGGTGTTAAAGGAATAATCTTCTTGTTACAAAACCAGTTATGTAAGTATTTCATTTCAGAGGTCACATTTGGTAAGCTGAAAAGGTTGGCTAAAATTTCTGGAAGCCTATGTGGGATACCATTTCAATAAAATTTGAAAAAGCAAATCCTCAAACAGTATTATTTCAACCTCTGCCCATGCTGGCAGTACTTTAAAATATTTTCAGAATATTTAAGTGAAAAGTCATAACATATGAACAGGATGCTACTGAAGTAACTTCAGCTCTTCTGGTGAGATTGGGTGGGATTCAGTAGAATTCCAAACCCCTGTGGGATGTGACGAGAGCAGAACTTCCAACAGAAATTCAGTAACAGTCCAGTGATTTAGTAGTTATAAAAGTAGAAGCCTATAGCCAGGTTTTAAACTAGTTTTCCACATCACCACGGGATTTCTGCAGCCTTAAAACTTGAAGAAAAATTTAGAAAACCCTGTATGCTGTGTATGTTCCAACAAGTGCCAAAGATGCACGTTTTTCTACCTTACCTGTAAAACCACTCTGACTTTTAAATGTGTTCTGATCATTATTGGGTTTATCTTTTATGATAAATGTGATAATTAGTGGCACAGGGATGAATATTTCTTATATAATCTCAGACGTTAGAAAGCTGATCTCCAGGAGAGTTCTGTAAGCGTGGTTCATGCTGACTGGTTACTTAAAGGCTTTTTGTTTTCCTCTTTTCCTCCCACTGAAGTCTGCTTTTTAATTTTATCTGTAGCTTTTAAGCTGCATTTTCTAACTGCAGTGGAATGAAAAGATGTGACCTGTACTTCTCTCATAAGTCAAGTGGTAGAGCTGTGCTCCAAATGGCTCAGCTCATTGACTTTTCTCCTGCTAACATTGTGAGTTAAGCTTTCCCAGACAGACTTGTTTAAATCTGTTTCTTGGGCCCAAATATCTGCTCACAATTGTTGCTATTCTTGAAGCGCTGGCGCTTGTTGAAAATTATCATGGTTTCTGAACTGCTGGCACTGTTTGCTCCTAACCAGGTGACAACTCACGTGTAGTTAACAAAATCAATTCTAAGTTTTCTTAAGCCCACAGTCTGTAGTCATAACAGTGTACCCTAGCTTATGGTTGGTCTTTCCCTCTGTTTCTGATCATTATTTGCTTTCCTCTTTTGCTTCCCCTTTTCCTCCCCAGTTAATTAGAAACTTCTTTCATGAGTCTCAACTTTCCAGATGTGTCAAAACTGAGATTCTTGCTCTCTCTGGACTATACCAAGCCAGGTTCAATTTTCACCTGCCAACTCCCACACCATCTCCCACACCAGCCAACAGGATATGAGGCAGGCAGTACATGGACCTCCTCTGAGCCGGAGCAAAGCTGTGACCCCCTGGTCGTGCCAGCTGCCACCTTTGTGTCAAGTTGGTCTGGTTTGTGGAAGGACAGAAGTGCATGGAGCGTGGCTTCCTAGCCAGATGCCATTGCTCCGCAACTCTCAGGTCAAACCCAGCAAGTCTTATTACTTTGGAGGAATGACTAATAATTTATTTGGGACTTCCAGGTAGTCTTACTGTAGAGAAATTGCTTTGCCTGTCAATTGCCTGAATTCATTATGTTGTGGAAAAAAATCTGAAAATTCTTTTTTCTAAGTTTTCTGTCTGTTTGAGGTGAATGAATTTGTGAGATTTCTTTCTAATTCCAATATATAAAACAGAACTTTCTTGCTTGTTTTTAAGTGGAGCCATTTCAAATTAAAGCATAATTAATTTTGAATTAAGAATTCAAAAATGAGGGTGTGGAGTGGGAATTTAGAAGCATACTTTAGTATGACTTCTGCTGTTTGGAAAAAATGCTAGTTTATACATCTGAAGTGTTGGTATTTGACAGCTGTGAATTTTTTGTGTGATTTCTTCCTAAATTGGTATACACACAGTATGATAGTAACATTCTCTATTAAAATTAATTCTTTCCATTGTCCTCTTACTCCATTGAGGTGCTGCTACTTGTTGAGAACTGGGAAGATGCCTTAAGGTGAAGGGAGAATTGGACTCCCTGTGCGCAGAATTGTAGCTTTGCTTAGAGACTTATGTTAATCTTTTTTTTTTTTTTTAAATTGTAAGATTAATCTAGATGTGTGGTTACAAAGATTTTTTTGATAATGATTGGAAGAATGTATGTAGATTAAAACTAGAATAATGGATAAATTATCCTTTTTCAAATACTTAACTGTAATTACGTTAGATTTATAGATATAATATTTCTTTCTATTTGTTCTCTCTCTGGAGTCTTTATCAGTTCTGGAGTTCTTTGTGTCTTTTTGGTGGTCTGGTTTTTTGAGTCATTAATTTGATGGATGTCAAAGCCTTGGCTTTGTTTAGAGTGTAATAACATCTTTATTTGAGAATGCATGAGGATGTTATCATCTGGAAATGACGGAAGACAGATTTGTGTTCTTTAAAGCACTTTTGTTCCAAATGATAATGACTTTTGTTCTAAATGGTACTTTCAGAGTACGGTTAGGTCAGTGGCTACAATCATCATACCAAATCAGTTCCCTCCAAAAGATGATGATTGCTGTAAATCAGACCTGCTTAGGTCATCATTTCAAATAGATGAGGACTGCAGTCCTTGGCCCAGTGTAAGGAATTAAGTTATTCTTTGTCAGGAAAGCCTTAATTGTTTTAGGCCCAAGAACAGAAGGTGTGTACTTGAGGGGGACTAGCAGGAGTTGCAGAAGTGTGGTTGACTTACTAATTGTGACTCCGTAGTAACTTATTTTTACCACTTCAGATAGCTGTGGATTTGATGAGTAAAATTTAATGTCTACTGATTAAATTCAATTTTTTGTTAGGATAATTTCATGTGTTTTTTCTTTTCACTTTATCTTCTTTCCTGTAATGCTAGGTGTGCATTTGCATTACAGGTAAAGTAGTAGAGAAAGTGCAGTAAAAGTTTATTTGAGTAAGGATGCATTTGATCCTCTTAAAGTTCTAGGTATGGAGTTTTACAGTTGAGATATAGTTTAGTTTTTCTTAAGTGTACTGATTTTAAAAAAATCAAAATACTTGTTCTAGGGCAGATAAGCATTTTTGAAACTAGCAAATAGAATTGAGAATTTGGGGTTATGTGAAGGATTCTAACAAAATGTGTTACTGTTTTTTGATTTTTTTTTAATAAAATTAGGGATTTGAAATGAAATTGTGCAAAACCAAGATGGGATTTATTTCAGAACATTCGTATACTAAAGTTTTGAGTACTATATAGACAATTCGGCAAAATCAATAAATATATATATATATATACACACATGTATGTATATATCTGCTGATGCTTCCACATCGAAACCTGCTGAGAAAAAAGGCAAGAAACTTCCCATGGCATTTTTGCATTGTCCCAGTAATATGCCTGCCATGGAGGCAGCACCTACCGAATTGAAGATAGATTGGTGTGGTTGTCTTACCTGCTCCGTCTCTGCGTTTCCTGTTGAGAACATTTTCTTTGGTTTTCTTTGTTTAAATAAAAATCCTGTCCTGTTTTAGAAACATAAACTTGTGTGTGAAAATTGTACCATGTTTTTTTCAGTAGGCTATAACTTGGCTTTCTCATGCTTTGATGTCAGTGTTTTCTGCTTCCAGACTGTGACACTGAATGCAGTAAAAATGTACTGATAATAGTTCTTTCAGAGAACCTTTTATTTGTTTTGGTTATGAGAAAATTTTTTTCATTGTTCCAGAAGGAAGACACCTCTATTCATCTCTGTCATTTCACCTATTCCTGTAGTTCTGTAATTTATATTTTCCAGTGTCTTTGGATAGAATCCTGGTGAGTTCTCATGAGATTTTTGCATCTGAGGTTATGATATTTAGGTGTCTCCAAAGTCGACTTTCAGAATTAGCATTTTACTGAGTTACTTGTATCTGCCAGTATTAAGTAGGCCATAAGTATTCTATTCTGCTTTTTAAAACAGTAACAAATTTTGTCCCTTTAAATGGAAGTGAGAACAGCATTATATAATTGCTGTTGGGTTTAGCTCAAATTTCTGGAGTGCACCACAAATAAAATCCTAGCTTTTCTGTGGCCATTGAAAGTGTCGAGGAAAACATAACGACCTTGATGATTTCTGACAGACAAATGAGGGTTACTTATGGCAAGCCAGCATTGTTGAATTAGAAGCTATATTCCAAGCCTGCTTGTAAGTCTTCACAAATCCTATCACAATGGAAGCCATGGAGTAACAAAAATATTGTGAAACAAATGCCTCCTGGGTGGCTAATTATTGGCATTCTTTCCTTTTTACTCAAAGGGAAGCTCTGTATCTTCCCTGTAAAATGCTGTCTGACTTGAGAGCAAGAATGCTTTGGGGTGGGGAGCTGGAATCTCTTCAGTGGTTTATTTGTGAGGGATTTCTTATTTATGCTCTTATTTTATCGAAAAACATAGTTCTTAAAAGGAAGTGTATTAAATCCTTACTATTAATCCTTACTGTTAATACCTTGGCTTTCTCTATTAAAATATCATGTAAACAATTATTGCATTATTTGTTCTGGTTCATGGATGTTTTCCAGTTTGAAATAAATGTTGACTTCAGAAGAACAGTTAATACACAATCTTAATTTAACATATTTTGTTTAGATGAACTAATGGACTGAGACGGCTTTTCAATTTATTATACTTTCTTTTTAAGTGAATGGCAAAGCTTTTCTGTTGGTTTGAAGTAAGAACTTATGATCATATTACTGTTTATCATGCGCTGTAGAGGTTGCAATTATTTCCTTTCTCTGAGCATTCCTGGATCAGCTTGATTATGAAAAGCTTTAGATGCCATAATGTTAATTAGGAAATTACAATGGTGTAATTGCATTCTCATCTTCATGGAAAAGTGGCAGTTCTCAGAGAAGGAAAGAAAAAAAGGCCAATATATGCCTTCCTATGTCTGCCTGGAGGTGGTTCATGTTATAGAAGCTTTTCAAGGAGCATGAAAAATTAGACCCTCAAAGTTGAGACAAATTTAGAAACATTGTAGAAAATAAACTCTCTCTAGGAAGTCTAAATTTGAGTGAAGAAAAATAAGTTTCCCCAAATTATGCTTTTATATTGGCCATGCAAGTCACTAAACCCTTTCTCCATTAGTTATTTTTAATTTAATAGGCCATCGCTTGTGTTCCCTTAACTTCAGTCCTCTACAGAATCTGGGGAAAGATTGCTGTAAATGTGAACAATAACCATCTCTGGTGATACCTTGATGGCCTGACTTTCTATTTTTGGCTTTCTTCAGTTGTGTTGTGCTTCCTAGGAGATTAGAAATTCATTATTGTGCATCTGTTCTTCCTTCTTTGTGAAAGCTGTCAGTCCAATATTTTGATTAGGGTTATGATTTGTGGGAAGAGAGGATTTATTGTTAGGGAAGAGAGAATCTATTCTCTTCTGACCGTGCTGCAAACAGGTTTTGTTACAGCATTTTCCTGTGATGATTTTCCAACCCCCCCTGGAGAACTAAAGCAAAAAGGACAGAGATCCAGCATCTCTGACATTAGAGCTGTGAAGTTTGTCTGTTTCACATAGCTTTGGTACATATTCTCAGCTTCCAGGGAGCTTTTCATTCTGTTACTTTTCTTGGTCCTAATGGTGAAGGGTAGAAGAGGTTTTTTTACTGCATGGTAACAAGTGTTTTTCCTGTTCCATGAATGTGCAATACTTGTCCTAAATCTGTTTTAAACAAAAGAAGAAAACCCTCGTGTTTTACAAGAATAGCTTAGTGACCCAAGTCTGATCACATCACTGGCTTGTTGAAAACTGCACCAAGGGAAGAGACTTTAGTTCTAACTTCACAGTGAAACAGCTCACCTCATCAGCAGAAAGCTCTCATAGAGCAACAGAAACCTATGGCAGACAGCTATGAAAACTCTTACAATTTCTTCCATATTTTTGGCATTAATGAAGAAACAGGTTTATAATTTAGAAGTAATTGAATAGTTTAATCATGGAATAGATAAGCAAAAAACCCCTCCTTAATTCAAACAGTGGCTTGCAGTATTTATTTTTAAATCCACAATTAATTTACCATATGTTCATTTTTTAAGACTATTAGGATTATTTTTCTCTCTTCTCTTAATTGTGTGTATCTATGTATGTGTGTGTGTATATATATTAAAATAAAAGCATCATTGTTTGTCCAAATGTGTATGTTGTAGGCTGGTGCTTAGTAATCTCAGAGTAGTACTTCAAAATCAGTCAGGCTTGTAATTTTTTTATACATTAATAAAAATGAAATAGATTTTCTGATCTGTAATCAGGATAAATCCACTGACTTAATCTGAGTTTTCTGATTTATACTAGCTTCACCAGGTTTACTAAGAGAAAAATTGAGCAGAGACCAGACAGCAAAAAGTGGGAGAAGGTTTTGAAGATCAAATATAAAAAAGCAGAAAGTTGAGTGAGGAAATCATGCTCCCTGACCTAACCTCGGAATGCAGAATATGGGGAAAATGTAAAAACGGCCTAGGAATTTCTCTGGGCAATGTCATTTAGAGAGACCAGTATGTGTGTATACACAGAGTACCACACAGTTGTTACACAGTTTTTATACTTCATTTTCAAATGTGGTAAAACAGCTCAGCTAAGAAAGCAGGCTAAACAACTTTTTTAAAAAAGAGATCATCACATTGTGCTTAATCCCTGTTTGCTTAAGTCCTCGTTAACCTAACTGAGCATAAATATGTCCGTAAAGCTGAGCACAGATTTAAGTGTTTTGTCAGATGGAAAGAGACTTAAACAAGTTTTGCATGTGTTTAAATGTTCTGAGCTGTTGTGATCTACTGAGTACTCTTACCTGTATTCCTGAGTCTAATAAAAACACGGTCTGTTAGGTTAGAGATGTAGGGTCAAAGATGTTTGGCTTTAATGTCTTACATTCTCATCACAACCTGTAGCAGTAGGCTGCCTTCGTAGTATTAAAAAGCGCAGAAATGGAAACCTGGTGAAGTATGTGGTATTCCTACAAACTCCTGCCCTCAACACTTCTCAACTAAATTATCATCATCAAACATCAGTATTTACAGAGCTAAGTACAAAATAAGTTATCGAGTGAAAATAGAAGAATTTAATATCCATTTTCAGCCTCTTTGACATTTAAATCCTTCTCTAAAAGAAAATTTAGGGAGCTATGACTGCACACAAGCGTTAGAGTTGTTGGTGAAGCCTGACATGGGCAAACGGTCCTGCTGAATTGCTTAGAGAAATGGGGTGAAGGGTTGGCATGGAGTTGGGAACACAATCACAAGAAACTAGAAAAACTATGATTTGAAGTTCAGGTGAATCATACTATTCCTTCAAATATTAAGCTGATAAAATCATACCCTGTATTGAATGTTCTCCCCCCCTCTTTATCTGTGTGTGTGTGTATGTGTGTATATATATACATATGTAAAATGCACTACACTTGTTAGTAGTGTGTGTGTGTGTGATATACACACATATATGAAAATCCCAAACTGGATATGTGGGGTTTTTCTTCCAATAATTAAAATTCACCCTTCTGAGTCCATTTCATCTCCTTCTTCCCTGCCCCGCCCCCCCCCAAGTATTTTCATGCTTCAGTATCACCAAATGAAATGTATCTAATCCAGGAAAGGGCAAGTACTGAAACCAATGATGATTGCTTTGCAAAAGTAACATAACTGTCAAAAGTATTAGTAATTTGTGGAGTATGTCAGTTAGTTATTTATTTACTTTTGACCTTTGGAAGTAAGAAATGGTGGTTATTCTGAAGAAGCACATCTTTTTATTTTTAATGGTAGCATTTTCCAGACTCAATAGGAGCAAAAGCTCAGTTAGGAGCAAGACATTTGGACTATTTTAGTAGAAGTAACTGATTCAAGTGGATACATATTGCAAAATGTGGTAGTTTTGCTGCCTCCCAGTCCTGCTTGTAGGTGCTGTTGATCATTAAAATTTATAACAAATTTCACAGCTGCTGTTGATGAGTTAACTAAGGTAACAGCCTGTGTTAAGCTGTAACTGGATTCTCCCTGTCATCTTCACTTGCAACATTTTGAATTCTGCTAAACATTATTAAACTTGTGACACCCTGTGGCAGTGGTGAGCCATTGCATATCATGTATTGCTGCAAAAGAAGTATTTTGGACACCCTTTTGGGATAGAGGCTCTGCTTTTCAAAGCTAGACCAACTGCAAACTATTTTTGGCCTCCCAAAACAGGCGCTCCCCTCAGAGACAAGGGTAGAAGTCTAGCTTGTAGAAAAATATTCAACATCCTGTGTTTTACAAATAAACTTATTTGCTGGACCAAGTAAACACATTGTGTTTCACCTGTCTTATTTTGGAACTGCCTCTTTATCATTGATGTTTCTGAAACAGCCTTCTGTCTGTGCACAGCAGCAGTCCAAGAAACAGCAAGGGCAAGTAGATGCTTCTGAGAGGCATGGTCTTCATTGAAATTATTTTGTAAAGCAGCTGTTAGCAATAGTTGTATTATCAACTAATCAAGTAAGGTAGCTAAGACAGTGTTGTATGGACTTTTAAATCATTATACTGACAGTGCTTTTCAGAGATTCCTGAAAGAGATTGTAATAACTACGTATGTCATGTGTTGGCAGATGCTAGAGGGTGAGTCCGTGTGGACAACTCTTACCACATCTTGAAATATTCACCATAATGTTTGCAACTCTCCACTATAAAGAAGTGTTTCCCCACAAAACCATGTTTTGCTGAAGCAAGAAGTCAGTTTGTCAAAACATTGTATCCTCATCTGCTGATAACTATTTACTGGCGATTTAATGATTTTGCTTCATATCAAACCCAACAGAAATGGGAATGGGATGTGCTTTTAGTGCCTCCATGGTTAAACCCTGGTGTTCTGATACAACATGGTAAAATACTTGACATTTTTTGCCAAGAAATATTTAGCTTGGACAGAGGACAGATAAACTGTGAAATTTTATTTATGTATCTACATGCACACAGATACTTACATACACATATAGGTGTGCTTTTAGGAGCTGGGGCAACAGTTGTGCCCCAACACTTGTATGGGGCAATATAAAAGTTAATGGGCTTCTGAAGTTGCAGATGCTTACAGTTTCCAGGTAGCTCCAGTGGCTTTGCTGATAGATAAGGTTACTCAACCTTTTTCTTTACAAGCCTGTTTCCAGTTGTTCACAAGTGTCAAAACTTAACTGCTCACTCTGAAATTCTCTGCGCCAGGAGTCAGCCTTAGAACAACCACTGAAACTGTTCAGTGAAGATGAAATGAAAGGTACACGTGCTTTCAGGAAAGTGTCTTAAGTGCAGGAGACAGGAATGGGGCAGACTCAGATCAGGAGATGGAAGGATAAAACCAGCTGCTGAGGTGGTAGCTGCAGGGTTGGTAGAGGGATTAGCAAAGGGGAAACTGAACAGCTGAGGGACTGGGCAGTGGAGATGGGGCAGTAACTGGGGCAGGACGGTCTCTGCCGAGTCCAGGCTCTGGAAGGTCTGGTCTTGGTATGTGCCTTTGCTGTCTGTAAAATATGAGGTGTGGGGTTTTATTCCCCTCAGTCAATCAAAATAAGATCCTCTTGAATCTACCAATTACCCCTTCAGCTCAAACGGTGGAGGCACATGCTGTGGTGAGAACTAAGTACAGTTACGGAGTGAAGGTGGTGCTATATAACAGAACTTGGGGGTTATATTGTGTATTTTAGAGTCCTGAAATAACTGAAAGAACTTTTAGAGTCGTATCACTGCATTATATACATAAGAGGGAAGGCTAAGTTATGACTGAACTAGCAGTTATAATTAAGGCAATTTTTTGAGTCTTTGATTTTGTGGCTTTAATGCTCAACAAACTGGACTGTTCAAAAACAGTGCCACTGGAAGGATGAAAAACAGTTACACTATAAAATGTAGTTATTAGAAAGGTGAAGTAGCCCAGATGCTAGAAATTGAGTGCAAAGCTGAAGAGTTGAGGAGATGACACTAAACAAAACATTCAGCACAATTCATCATCTTAGCTGTCATTTTCGTGGAGGGAAGTTGGGAAGCTCTGAATATTAAAGGATCAAGTCCTCCCTAAGCTGTATCTATGTAAAAAGAAAAAAAAGAAGTAGCAAAGGTAGTTGCCTGACATGACAGATGGGTCTAGAGGATGTCTCCTTGTTTGAAAATTTGAACAATGGGATTGATAACAATAGTGCAAAGAATGATATGGGGAGTAGAATTCATACAAAAAGAGAAGGAGCTGGGTCTGAGTCATTTCAGGCATAAGAAGATGGGCAGGCATCCAAGAGTGGCCAGCAGAGATTGGGACTGAGCTGTGGATTGAATTAGTCAAGGTTAGTGGCAGAAAGGTAATTTATGCATCATCAGCATACCATGATGTTTGAAGACACAATAGACAAAGAGCAGTTCAAGCATTTAACAGAAAAAGAGTGGAGGGACCTGGTAATTCTGTAGTGACAGAGGAGAGGAAGTGTCCACCTTGCCTGTGTTGGACAGACCTCACCAAGTGGGCTGCAGGCAGTAGCCTGCTCACAGACTACAGCTAACATACTGAGCAAGGCATCTCGAATTCGGAGACTTTTCCAAGCTCCCCACCTTGACCTTTGCTTACAGAACGGCCATTATATACGTAGCTTTTTATTGCTTTGTACCTTGTCCACCTATCCTGCTTTGTCAAAAATGTTAATACATCATTGATTTGAAAATAATTGTGTGGTAAAAACAGTGTTTAGGAACAAAGGCCACTTAACATTAAGATGTAATTAAGAATACCTTTTAGTAGGTTTTGTGTCTTGCTGCCTTTTGCGATATGATTTTTATCTCCAAAGAGTAAGCAGTCTATTAAACCCTGCATTTCTCTTTCAAGAATACTTTGTTATGATAATTACATTCTCTTTCTAGGTTTGGCAGCTTAATGCTTTTTATTGAAGCATCACACTACAAACCTGTATTTTCCATGTGTTAGTATGCTGTTTTAGACAAAAGACAATTTCAGGCTATGATCAGATCCTTGCATAAGAGAATCTAAAAGTTCAAATCAAATGAGAAGACAGACTCCAGTTGTTAAATACTATACTTAAAAATCCTTTGCTCTGTTGTTAGCTATGTTTGGTCCCTACTCTTTCATTTGGTCCTTCCAGTTAAAGACCTGTGACCAGCTCCCTTAGGTTGTTGATTCTCCTTGTTCCTAAGGCAAAAGTTGTAGGTTAGGCCTGCTACATTAAAAGAAAACTTTTGGGAGCCTCATTTGTTCCTTTTTCATCCTGATTGTAGATTGATTTAATTGTCTTTAGGATTATTTTCGTCTCATGAGCAGAGGAGTGTATTCTGTGCTAGAGATATACAGATTTTTCATTACAGTGATGTTTTCATCTTGCATGGTTAACGCAACTGACAATCAGTTTTTCTGTTGAAAAGTACAGAAAGACAAGAAGATTTTACCATTTTTCTCCCTAAATATCATTTTGCCTATGATAGTAGGTACTTACAGGTGCATTGGCTGATGGTATAGCTGTGTTTTGTCCACTTTTTCATGTGACATCTTGATCGCACAAGGCACTCCTCAGATCTCATGAAAATGAAGGATGACTGAAGAGCAGTTGCTCTGAATGTGATGTTAAAATGTCAGTTAGAGAAATTAAGATAAAAGAGTGGTTGGTACCTGCAGGGCAGAGGGACATGTTGGTAGGGAGAGTGTTACTGGCTAGCTTTGAACAGAGAAGCAAGCAGTGAGTTACACCTATGATTAACACAACCATAGGTGTGTGGAGGACTGTAAGACTCATAAGACCAGTGTTGATATTAACATTGTTCTATTTAGTGTACAGTAAAATTATAAATTTTAGTTTGCAAGCTCATTTTCTGGAAATATTTTGTAAGTCTCCTTTGAAGGTCAAGACTGAAAGGTCAGAGATGGAGAGATTCGGGTTTGGGGTTTTTTTGTTTTGAGAAATGGTCTGCTGGCAACTGGCTGTTTCTGCTTTAAATTTGTGTGAGTTAGTCCTGCTGTGCATTGGTTAGTGGGTTTATTTTATGATCTCCATGAAATCATTTGTTGCATCTGGTATGTACTCATATAGGAAATGTGAACTATGAATCTGTATTGGGAGACATTTATAGTGATTATTGTGGAGACAGCGACAAGGATGGTTAATTCTTGCAAGATCTTGGTGTGTTCCACAAACCACTGGAGATTTGTTACCGATAATGAGTTAGGTAAGGCTGAAGAAGTCATAAGAGTGGGGTTTGGAAAACATACCTTTCATTATACACCATTTTCCAAGTATGTATTGGTTGTTTTCTGATGCTTTTTGTCCCGTATGGCTTCCACCATGGGGCAGTTTGACAGGTAGGGACATGTTAGCAGGAAGGACATGAGGCAGAAATCTTCTTGTACTGCAGGAGGTTACTATGCAATATCTGTGTCCTGTTTGAAGACAACATCTTTTCCTGATGGGATTATTTTTGTTGGGCAGAGCTTATCCTTAGGCTGGTTAGGGTGTAGTGAGTGGCTCTATTCAGAGCAGAAGTTATGAAGTTGCTGGTTTTATGTAGGCAACTCTGTTGGGCTGTGGGCTCTTTGCTTGTGGTAGCAAGGTGTTGTATTTTGCATGTCTGTTTGGTGCCTAGGAAATTGACCTTAGAGCAGGACTGTATCAGAGGGTGATTTGGTGAAGGGAGGAGGTTGAGGTCTTTGCAGTAGAAATCAGTGAGGAAGTTTGTGGTTTTGATTCAGATGATGGAGAAAGGAATTTTGTGTGTTCTGGTTATAGTGTAATTTTGCTAGTGCAGTTACCTAAAGTCATTCTTGAGGTGGTCCATCAAGAAATGGCATATTGCAGGTTTGCTCAGGGGCCTGTAGTTTGACGAAGATGACTGTTGTTAATCTTTGATTGGACTACTGATTTCTGTGCCTTAGGGTATGTGAAAAATGGCTTTTGCAGGTATGATAGTAGAAGAGGACGGCTGCTTGGCCAAGACTGTAGGTCTTGGATGCCAAGAAGGTGACTCCCACCCATGAGTTGCACTCATGTACTCATGCAGTGGAAACCATAAAATTACTCTGATTTTCTGAGCCCTGCTGGAGATAAGCTGTGTAGCAGTTCATTTTATTAAAATCTGAAATTACAAAGAAAAAATTATGAATAAGCTGCAGTGTATTTCCCATCAGTTGCATACTCTGTTCTTGTTTGAAATATCTTTAGCATAATTTCTTTCTTGCTGACTCTTAAGATCTACCTTTTGTTTCCTGTCTATTCAGGGAAGGCTAGGTTAAGTTGCAAGGCTTCTCTTACTTGTAGCTTTGCTTTCCAGTTAATCAGTATTGAACAAGACTACAGGCACTGATAGTATAGTTGCAGGCATGAAGTAACCTCTAATAAAGATTTAAATACTGATAACTATGAAGCTCAGAACAGGTAAATATTACTAACTGATATTTTACTTTTTTCAGCTATCAAATTGGATTCATGCTTATGGCTTTAAATGAAGTACTGATTTTCTTTTTTAATTACTTTATAAATAGCTATTAGAGTTGAGCTGTTCTGAAGCCTTTTGTGAGTGTCTAAAGATTAATAATCACAGAAATTTTTAAAATAGCTAGCTGGCTTATTTCTAGCATGCTTTCTTTTGCAGATGGCTTTTGAAAGCACTCTGTATTTAAAACCCTAGCATGGATTTAGAATGGCTTTGAAATAGTTTTCAAGGTGGCAGAATAGAAGGAGTGTGACATGACTACTTAATCTCTAGCTGGGGCCAAGGGTTCTTTTTACATAATCCCATCATTCTTACAATATGTTAATGCAATGGATGGAGTAACTGACCAGTGGTTGCAAAAACAATTTACAATAAACCGATCCCCCATAATTTGGGACTCTAGTATACAATAAGTTGTTTTTGAGGAGCCTTGTTATTGGTGAATTTAAATGCACTTGTCCTTTCTTTATTATTATTATTATTATTTCCTTTTCTTCTTACAGATGACAATTAGGCTAACATTGGCTTAAAGGTGAAATATGTGTATATATATATATATATATATATATATATATAGCATTCATGTTCCTTCCACTAATTTTTACAACCTGGTAGCATGAACTGAATCACGAACAGGCTGTAAAATCAGAATACGTATTTCTTTAAATAGTGTGTTGAATCTGCTATTCCATCATAAACAAAACAAAATACTTATTTTCTAATGTAATTGTGACTATAAGGTGAAATGAAAAATACTTAATTTTACAAATTTATACATTGGCATTCACTTTAGTTGTGTTTCATAAATGTATGGTTTGGTACAAAAGTCTACATTGCGATTTTCACCATACCTCAATCTTGACGAACTAATTCAAGTTTGTTTTGCCAGATCATTTCTGTGAATCTAAGTCAAGATCGGTAGGTTGAAAATTGTCTAAAGAAAAGAAATCCACCTGAACCTTAAAAATCAATTCTACAGAGGTGATTGAATTTGTGCTTTTCCTTTAAAGATCAAACTTCCTGTAATAATTCCCATATAATCCCTGTGTAGTTAAATAGCACAGTAGTCATAACATGCTTGAAATGTATGCAAGGCATCAGCCCAAAAGTTTAACTCTTAATAACAGAAGGATCAAAGAACTTCACTGACACAATTTTATTTTAAAATAAAACATGATACAGACATAAATGTTAGTCTGAGTAAAAGGCTTTTATAGCATGCATTTTGGATATTTTATATTGTAGATTAAAACCAGTTCTCCTTGTCTCAGCCACAGAAAGAAATCACACACCTTCATCATCCTAAAACAACTGTTGTCGTTTCAGTTTGTTCACCAGTTGCTGGGTCTGTGCTGGAAAATGATGCTTCTGAGAAAAGGGAGATGATCTGTGACATGCAGCTTCTTTCACTCTGTGCAAAAATAAAGTGTGTATGTTTGAAAATGTGCTTTGATGTCTTAAAAGAATACTCTTAACGGAGGGGTCTTGTATGTTTTTAACTTGCCATGTAACTCAGTAATTAAGTAAACTTCCTTTGAAAGTAACTATGTTGCTGTAGGGTACTGGAAATAATGGAAGCTACAATATCCCATTAGTAATTTGAGTGAATTATAAAGACAGCTCAATGGATTTTTCCTGTACTGAAATTTGTCTTTAGAGAGCCAGTTGTGTGGGCTTACACAATTGGCTTGTGGTCTTTAGACAACTCCTGCTAAGATGAACTAAATCACAAATCTACTTAAAGAAACTGACTTTAACCAGTGTCATTTTTTGGTTCATTAAAAGTGAGATGCTATGTTTGTAGGAAGTTTGCATCCACTTCTTACAAGCTGTTATTCTAAAATGTCGAATTATGAAATAGCTTCTGCTATGGTGAGGTGTATTTTGTCCCGATTCTTAGAGATTTTAAATTTCTAGAAGTGTTCCGCATCATTAAAGTAGACACTCTTTCTTTTTCAAGCTAATGCAGTGTCAAGTTTACATTTTAATATTTAAATTAAATACTTCCTATCAAACATTGAGAGCCACCTTTCAATGTTGAAAGTGGGAACTGATTAATCAGTGCAGAGATTCACTTTACTGTTAATGACAAGCAGAATATTTTTTTTCTCTGTTTTGCAAAAGAATATATTGCATATGCAGTGTGATTAATTGCCAGGTTTTGTAGTTTTTATTCTGTAGTAAGTTTTTATTCTGCTGGAGCACAGTGTCTTATTCTTATAAATAGTGATAGTATGTGAAGAGAGTCCTAACAATTCCCAGCTACAAAATGATTTGCAAGGAAAGGAGGAAAGGATGTGAATCGCTTGGAGTTCTTTATTTGAAATGATACTATGTTTTTTGATACATACAAAGAAACACAGTGATGTCTGTCAGGCACATAAGTCTGATTTTTATTTTTATTTGTTAATTTTCCAGACTGGGCCTTTATCTGCCTGTCAATTGTTCTCTCATAGTGTGTTTGAAAAATAGCTATTATTCTTCACCCATACTTAGCTTCCTGTATTCTTCAGAGGCAGGGACACTGGTATGTGTCCATCAGAACTAATTTTTTAGTAATTTTTTTCTGCTTGCAGGAGATTAAAAATGTGTCAAGCCCACTGGGGGAGGTGCTGTGCCTGTGAGGTGTGCTGCTTCTCTGGCTCCTCTTCTCCTGAGCCCTTTTCGGCACAGAGCCCCTCTCCCCCTCCTCGGGCAGTTAGCCTCCCGCTTCTGCCCATCCTCATTGCATGCTTCCATGTAAGACCATCTCCCACCTTACTCTGATCCAGGATTTGGAAAGCCTTAAGATAAGTGTGCAAGAAGAGGGACCTTTTCAGTTCTTACAGTATCTCTTACTAACGGGGTTAAAGTCTGGCTCAGTCAGTCCCTGAGAGGTTCTTTCCCCCTTGTTTTATAAAAAAACCATTCTGTCTTGGGATGTTACAAGAATAACTTTTTATATTTCTGTTCACAAATTTAGGAGAAACTGCAAATGTAATGTGAACTTCAGTTATAGACGAGAAAGCCTATTGGGCAAGTAATTGCTTGGTAGGACTGGAATTAATAAAATAGAAAAAAATATGTTACACTGTTTCTGATACGCAGTATTTGTCTGCATCTTCTGTGAACCACTGGTAGGCTGGGATCGGTTTCCTCTCACAGGACAGGAGAACGATCAAAGCAGGGCCTGCAATGCGTGTAAAATCTGCTGTCCTGCCACAGCTGAAAGCACTGGCACGAGAAAGTTGGGGTGAGCTCTCGCTGCTCAGCTGCACAGGCAGGTTTCTACATTTCCACAGGGTCCGTGGAGGTGTGCTGCTCAAAATCAAATTCTTGTTTGCAAGGAATGCCTTCTTTGCTGTGCTACTATGTGTGAAGTTCACTTACTTGAATTTTTTAAAAATTAATCTTTCAGGCAGGATATTATGCTGGTTTGCTAGGTTTTTAAAAATCATTCAGATTTTAATTAGTCAAACTATACAGTCATTTGGAAAGTAATTCACAGTTGGTGACTGGGCCCTTAGAAGCTGGTAAAACATGCTGGCTCTTTTGTAATGTAACTGTTAGTAATGGAAAATAAATTAATCCAGAAAAATGGATTTTCATTTTCATTTTGCAATGTAATATTTAACATGTAAGATGTATAAAAAGAGATTCTATGTTCAGTATAACAGATACATATACATTTATTGTCTTTTCTCTTGAGTAAAGAGGACTCTCTTTAGTAACCCAACATAGTATGTTCCTGTTTTTCTAGTAGGTCAAAAAAAGGTGCAGCAACTTTTCCATAGTTAACAGAAATTACACAGATAATGTGTTTTGTAACAGAGAAGTTGAGATAAAGCTTTAGAAAACACCACAGAGAAACCCTACTTGGAGAAGTCAGATGACAGGATAGGTCCCTTCATTTCCTAAGCAGGAAGATGGATAGAGAAAAAAACTCAGCATAGCGCAGGGGCTGGGCATTTTAAAGGATTGTACAGACAATGTGTAACATGAAACTGTTTCATTTGTATTCTCAGAGAAATCCAGAGGTAATCAAAACTGCTAACACAATGAGTTTTGTTAAATTTGTTAGAAAAAAAGAGTAAGAGCCCTTAAGACTGCTTTGAAGTTTTGCTCGCACACAGTATAGCATGGTGATAGCCATCAGGTGTAATAGGGACAAAAGGGACTTTGATCTTCTTGTCTTTCCAGAGTGGACTACCTTTTGAGGCAGGATCTCAGCTTTTCTAGCTTAACAGATGCTCAGAGAAGGGATTAGCTTCAAATTTATTTCCAGATTATACTTTCTTATTTCAGACTTTGTGCATTGTAACTGCATTGTCAGTTTTGTAATTGAAGTCTTAACTCCTTGCTACAGTAAATTTTATGGTTTTCTGCTTTGGTTGCACGACAATTTAATAAAGACACTGTTCTTAGAGAAACATAATATATGACTGATGATGTAGCAGAATCTCTCCAGTATAGAAAAGCTGAAATAGCTGCCTGATATATTGTATGTCCACTCTCAAAGTGCTATATGTAAAATTCAGCAAAATTCATTTTCACTTTCTCAGCACTCATGCTCGGGGTCATATCTATCACAAACGGCCTGTTATTACCTTTCCTATCACAGAATGAAATTTCCCTTGTTGCAGTGTATGAGAAATGTTTGCTTTCCTTTTTGCTGCAATAAAATATTAAAGTAATGACTTGCCAGTGTCTTATAATATATACTTCACTACATGAAGGGTTCCAAAATTCATACCAATGGAAACTCAGATACCAGTGGCCTTAGGAGGAGTTTCTGGCTTTGTGCTACTTCATGGGCATCTGCAGGAGGGACTCGTTGCTCCATGTCATCAGCACCTTCCCCTTCAAATTCAGGACTACAAACTCATGTACCTGTACTTACCCTGATTTGTTGATGTGTGGTAGCTGCCAGTGTGAAAAAAGTTTTGCCTACGCATTTCAAATGGTCCAGCTACCACTTGTGCTGTACGTCTGTCAGGTTGGGCCTATGTTGAGGTAATTGAGTTAATTCAGCATTTAAAGATTCTACCTGGATGCCAACAAATTTCAAATATATAGCTCACTGTTTCTATTAAAAGTCTCACTCCCTAGTGCTGTCCTAAGTTGTAAGTGGATGCAGACAGAGTCTTATCTTAGTACACCTCTTTATGAAAATGTCCCCTGATGCCACTTCTGGTAGCTGGTCTTTATTTCCCTCTCGGTGTGTTTCCTTTACCCTAGTAGCTTCTTGCATCTTATATTGTGAGGGTTATGAGAGATTTATTTTCAAGTACTGATACTGTTAGAGTTTGTAAAGTATTGTTTACTCCTCCAGATAAAGTTCTTTGAAATGAAGTTTGAAAGCTATATTGTCATGACTTGTTAGTGTGTTCAAATAGTAAAATGTTTATTAAATTTTAAGTAGTAATTTGTTGCAAAAGATGTGATATAACACCATCTCTATCTTTTCAGCTGAAGAGTCAAAGCACCTTTTCCATAGATCATGCAGAAACTCTGTAGTATTCATTTCTATCTCCTATGACTGTGAAGAAAGTCTCCAAATATAAACATGATCAGTGCTCTGCTTATCTTCTATTTTTCTAGATTTTCTGAAACCATAAATCTGCAGGAATGGTTGTTCTTTTAGTCATTTAAATGAAGTGCTGAATGCTGAAAATACAAGTGGGGGTGATAACTATGTGGTTGCTGATCAAAGCAACTAGAGAGAGTGCAAGTCCTATAACGACTCAGGTGATTTTTTTTTTTGTTGTAAAGTCCCCAGGAGCCCCAGGCTTAACCATGCAAGATAATTGTACTTTGAACACATGTAAACTCACCCCGTGTTTGACTTTTTTTTCAGATGCACCTGGTGGTTCCTGAAAAGATAAGCAAAGGACTAGACTTGGTGATCTAAGAGGTCCTTTCCAGTCCTATATATTCCTAATTTTTCTATTTCTCTCCACTGTTACATTTTTCTTCTTTTTCTCCTTTTGTTAGAAATGATTCAGATGGAATGGAGATTCCCCTCCCCCTCCCCAATCTTACGAAACTGTGCTCCTTGGATTCTTTTTGGGGTTTTGGTTTTTTTAAGACAGAGATGTGCTTTCAAGTCATTATGCTAAACAAAGGAGTTCCTCTCCAGTTTTTCACCCATTATAAAACGTTAATTGGCTACAGAAAAGAATTTAAACACAACAAGCATGTCAATCTTGGCTCTGTCCCTTGGGACGTTGGAGGACGGCATGCTTTCTGTATTATGCACAGTCTGTCAGATTTTAAAATGGGAAAATGTATTGTCATTATCAAAGATGAGCTAAAAAGGAAACAAAATATGCTATTCACAATGCTCATTATGGTGCATCCTAATCCATGTTCTTCAATGAAAAAACACTTACGTAGTAGGTATGCTTTGATGAAGTTGGGTATACTTTTAGAGGCTTGGTAGAGGGCAATGTCCTGCTAAGTGGGTGTTTCAAAGCCAGTTTTTTGCTTTCAACAGCATCCGATTTAAAACAGTTGATTCTTTACGAAATAAGCTGTAAGTACATCTATTTTGATAGTGACATAGGTGTAACAGCAGAATGTTGTCACCGCGTTTGCAGACACCATTGGAGCGCTCTCACTCAACAGCTGGACCTGAAAAATCCCTTAAGTCAGTCATACATGAGGCTTGAAATCTGTACAGCTACTTTGTTCATAGTTACAAAATCACAGTGTGAAACAGTGGGTGCAATCCAGTGTCTGCAGGTTGCATGGTTTCTACTACAGCTAAGATGGGGATAAGTCCCGTTGGACAGTGAGCAGTGGTACCACCCATCTGTCAGTGGGTCTCTCTTCCTTTCATTGCCTGGGTCCCTGGGGTGGTAGTACTCGTCAGGGCACAGTGATCTTGTGTGCAATGGCAGGCTGTAATTGTGTCCGTCCACTGACAACTTCGAGTTTGGAAGGACAATCATCATCTGCGTATTCTGCCGAGATGTGTTTTTACAGTGGTATAATGGGTCATGTTCACACTTCCAGTCAAAACCAAAACATTTAGTCATCTAGCACATTGCTTGGAGTTGCAGCTGATGGCCGTGACAGAGTTGTATTTACTCTGAGTTCCAGACAAATAGGGTAAAATAATGAAAATGAAGACAACTTTTTAGTCCAAGACATAGGGAATATTTATGAGCAAGTGTCTGAGGGAAAAGAATTACAAAAGAGCAAATGACCTACTATTTCATTTTAAGCAAAAGAAAAAAAAAGAAAAATTGTACATTGATCACTGTGATTTATTTTAGACTTTTAGAAAATATAGCATGCATAAGACCTTAAAAATAATAGTAAAAAAAAAAAACAGAGCAAGACAAACCTTTCGGAAAAATCAAAACTCTCTGTTTTTCTCTGGATAATGAATGTAGGAGTTAATGCAAGATTTCCTGGTGGTTTTTGATAACTTTTGGATTAGAAAAGTAGAGGACAACATTAATTCCTGATATAATTCCTTTGGGTTTTGACCAAATTTATCCATAATTAAGTAATGCTTGCTTCTAGGATGTGTCCTCAATTTATGCTTCCATAAAGAAAAACAAAACTAGTTTTTAATGCGGGAACAGGTTGGAATAGGCATTTCTCATTTTCTTCTCTGCCCACAGAGCTACAACTGCTGTGGTTGCTGTGAGCTGGGTATTCTAGTCTTTTTCCTGAGTTATGTCAAGAAAGTGATAGCGCTTGTGATTTTTATTTTCCTCAACAAAGGTTTCCTGCTTATTCATATGAGCTGTAGGCTACATATGAATGGTATTGCCGATTTCTGTACTCGGTCCCATTTTTTACTATACCTAGTTGCAAAGAGTTAAGTCAGACAGATTTATCAGAGGATAAATGAAATTTTAGGTGTCTGAATACTATACTAAATACATCTTTCTCTGAGCCAGGAGGAGTCTAAGGTAACAGAGTTCTCACTCTTTAGGCTGGATCTGGGAATGTCATGAGCATATAGACAGTGATCTGTGAACAGTGTTCTGCAGTCTTTGAGCTTAGGACCTGTCTGTCATCCCAGACATACCTTGCTTAACTATTGTTCAACATCCAAAGAGAAATTTAATCTAATCTCAAACTAATTAATTTCTCCTTGTTTGCTGCAGTGGCCAGAAATTACTGGCTCTACCTCCTCTCCTTATACTTCATTTTCTGAGAAAGGAATTTATATCTAGCTTTCTCTAGTGAGGCTTCTGCCTCTGTATGGCTTTCAGCTCCTCCTTGGGAATTCTTTCACTTTTATTTAACACCATAAGTAATTTTTAAAATGGCATTAATGCAACACTTCAGTGCCCCACCAGCGGAAATGGTCTTTGCAGTTTGTAAACTGCAAGGGAGGGGGAGAGAAAAGATGTTAACCAGTCAACTTCTCTGTTCATTGGTGTTCTGTATTATAAAGGATGGTTGAACTTCTTCTGTTTGGAGATAACTTATACTTAATGGTTTCCAATAAAACTTTGAAATGTTGGCTCATATTTTTAAAAAAACAACAAAAAAATCTACTTGAAATTAAAAAAAAAATGCAGGAGAAAACTGCTTCATCAAATATCAGACAATTGACAAGAATTATAGTCAGGTGGCTCAGATTCTGTAGCCTTAATGGATTTTTGGCAGAAACCATAAGTAATAATTAAAGAAAAAAACCTCTAAAGTAATTTTTTTCAGTCTGCTTAAGCACAGACTGCTATTTCAAATTTCTATAAATAAAAAGCAGAGCACATTTAATTTGGGAGTTGAAGATTACTATTCTGCAGCATTTCTGTAGCGTAGGTAGAACTAGCGTGTTGCCAAATACTGATGCTCCACTGCATGCAGTCTTCAAAGCTAATTCATACCCCACACCGTTTTTGCCATCAGATCAGTACAAGTTTATATCAGGTTTTAGATTTAACTAGTATTTGTTCTTTTAAAATCATTTTCTTGTAAATTTTCTTTCTTTTTCATTTTCTTTCTTTAAATTTTCTTTAGGACTTTCTTTAGAGGAGAAGCAAACATACGGAAAGACCAGGCTGTACAAGTGCTAGCAATTTATGTGATTTATCTGCCCTCCCCACATACACCCACTGAGTTGGTCAATGTTCTGAGTTGCTATTGGTGTGAGATGAGCAAAGACTCCTTTAACATTACATCAGTAGTATAATTAGGAAGGAAAATTAAAGTCTTTTAAATATTTTAAAAATTGTCCTATAACACTCATTTTGTTATTTTAAGTTCTGGTAGTTTTTTTGCAACTAGAACCTGGAAACAGCTGTTGGATGTTATCTTAAATAGGCAGAGTTTGTGGATGTTTGGTGAACCTAGTTCCCACCTCCGTCCTCAAGGGTTCACAAGAACAAGCCATGAATCTGTCACAGATCCCAGACAGAATATCACTGACTATTCAAGACTGAATATGGAACTTCAGGTAAGTGTGATTTGAAGTGGCAGGATTACATTTGGGAATATAAAAGGGGGTTTTTTGTGGCAGGGTTTTTTCATGGCAGCTGTATGAAGCTGCTCAGAAGTGTGGAGTGTTCGAAGTAGTCCCAGCAGAGATGGATTATTGGAAAAATGCAAGTGAGGTGGGCAAAGCTGCCTGATAGATTGCAAAACCATATGATAAATTATAGTGATCACATGCATATGGCCCCCATATAAGTAATGTATATTTGTGCACAGAGATTTATCCTCCCCACCACCTTTTTTCTGTAGTAAAATTCAGAGCAGTGAATTAGGAACGATACAATCAGATATAAAAGGATTTAGAACTGTTTAGGTGACTGGGCCAACAGCTGGCAAATGCGGTTCACTGTGGAAAAATGTAAAATAATTAGTCTGGGAGCAAGAAACCAAAGGAAATACAGTGTGTGCTGCAATGGAACAATCATTCAGCACACTGACTAGGAAAGGATTTGAAGGTTATTGTGGAAAAATCATTGAAACCATGAGGCTTGTGCACAGCTGCAAGAAAGTAAGTTACTAGGTTGTATCAGAGGGATAAAATACAAAATAAGAGGCGATACGGTTACAGCAGTGTTAGGCTCCATCTGGAATACTGTATATAGTATTGGTCAGTGTGCCACACAAGGAAGATATTGTCTGGGAAAGAGTGCAAAAGCAGTAACAAAGATAAGTATTTTATGTGTAAAGATTAGGGAAGATGATCTAGTAAAATGGATACATATATCCTTTTCTCTGTACAAGCTTAAAAATTAGGAGTAATCTTAAAAATGGGGAAACAGAAATGGACAACTTAAAACTGCACAGAAGAAGTGATAGGGATCTGGAATAAATTATTTCAGAAAGTCTGTTGGTATACAGAACATACATAAATTCTATAGACTTCGTAAAGAGAATTAAAGGGAATGACAAACTCTGATAAACCTGTGATTGAGTTTTTAAATTTGAAGGCAGGCACGTTAAGCTGTTTTCCCTTCCATCCCTTCTTAAAGGTTCATGACTTGGATGACCATAGTTTTCAGACTTATTACAGCTTGTAACTGGGAGGGGGGCACGCAGTTTGTATCTGTGAATTATGCTTCTGTGTCTGCTAAGACTGTTTTCAAGTACATTGGGGAGCACCCAAATTCTTCATGCTGTGTATTAGGAATAATGTGTTCTTTCTGCTTATGCTTTTCTGTATTTCAGAGTCCTCCAACTAGAAGTTAAGGCTGACTGTTTAGTGCCTTTCTAATGCCATTTCAGAATAATGATGCACTTGGAAATGTGTTTTAGAGCGTTTGCTGTTTTGTCAACCTTGGTTCTTCCATTAAAAAAAATGGAGGCGAGAAAGCCAAGCATATTAAAGAATATGGCATTCAGAATTTATGTAAGTGGTAAAATTATAGTTAAGATGAGAAAATCTGCTAAAGCAATTAAACTATTTAATCTCCTATTTTTTAGGGTTCAGCACTTGGCTGGGTGGGATGCTTAGCTCTTTTTTTTTTTTTCTTTTTTTTCCTTAATGCCTAGCTGTTGCAGGAGCAGTAAGACAGCATGTGAATAATATAAGGGATAACTCCAGAAACTCTCAGTTCTGTGGAGAAAATTGCTTCACAGATTTGAACTTAGCTATCTGCATCTTTGGATCTAAACCAAATGCAGCGGGTCACTGGATTGATGTTTGAGAAAGCAACTTGTCAAACTTGGTGTAAATTGTTAACTCCTCCTGGGAACCTTTTCCATTTTGATACCCTGCTTTGAAAATTTTTGAGTTATTTGGTCCCAGCTGCTTCTCTGTTGTCACAGGGCTGCAGCGATGAGGACAGTTCTGCTGTAGTCTTTGCGTTCGATGTGCTGGGGCCATTTCTGTCTCAAGGCTTCTGTGGAGGTACACAACAGCCCAGCACTCAATATTTGATGTTGTGATTCTACTTTTTAGGTAGATACTCATGAGACTGGAATAGACTACCTGCAAGGCAGACGCCAAATTCCGTATATGTTACATATGCATTACCAAGGGAGTGGAGGAGCTCAGAAGGGGAGTTACGAAGCCCAGGAGCTTTGTAGATAGCAAAATGAAACCAGTGTGAATGGCAGTAGTGCTTCTGCTGTTAACTCTGAATGATAATTTAGTGCAAGTTGGAAGGTAGCCTCTCATTTAAAGCAAGTTGCTGCGTGTTAGATAGTATCATACTTCTGTGAAAGGCAGCTGACCCTTTCTTCTCAGCTCCCACTGACTTCCAGACCACCAAAGAGCCTGCCATACACATACTGCTGACATGTAGTAGTATGTGTGTGCATGTTAAAAGAGATCTTGTGGGGTCGCAGGGCTCTTCATCTCACAGCTCTATGCAAGTCCTGCCATGTGTCAGCAAAAATCTGATCAGGTGCTGCTCTGATTGCTGGGGTGTGACAATGCCTCTTCACTCATCTCAGTTGGGGTGGAGTGGCATAGGCACAGATGCTGATTTGCTTATGGCAAGGCAGATTTAGGTAGCTCCTGGCAACATGCAGAAACAGAACTTGAAGGACTTCAAAAATTAAATAGTAACCTTGCTATCTGCAGTATAAGGGCCTCTCTTCAGCTTTTCCTCATAGGTCATGATTTGTACACATACTTATTACTTTCAGTTTTATTTCCCTTTCTGTTTCCATCATCCAAGTCACTAATGAAAGTATTGGGTAGAACAGGGCTTAGGGCATTCATGTGATGGCTCCTAAACTGCCAGTGTAGTCCTCAAAGATAACCTGAATATATTGCCTTTCTGTGCTTAATGCTCACACAGACACAGACTTCGTGTATGTCATCAAGAAGGTTCTTCATGATGTTGTCATGGGTATCATAAGCAAGGTGTCACTTTTGCGGTAAAAAGCTGATTTTGACTTTCCCATAGGCTGAGCAGTTTGCTTCCCAGTGTTCTTCTTCTGCCATGTCAGAAATCTGCTTTTAGTCATCTGACCAGGAACTGTCAGCAGATTAGTTTGTCAATGGGAAAAGCTTGGTGCTGCATATTAAGACAGGCTCAGCAACCAGATCATATTTACAGTAGCTTCATATGTACAAATGTTTGATTTTAGGATTGAGGATAAAAATAGAAACCAAATTCCTATTACTTTTTTTCTTCTCATTTTTTAAACTACAACTTTTACAATATGGATTTCTAAATACAGGTAGAATCACTTTAAAGCAGGTCATTAAAAACTTTGTGACTTGCCAGAGGCAAAGCCAAGCCAGTGGTACCTTTTTTTAATCATTCAGTATCTTTAATGGTATGTAATGATGGGACAACAAATCAAGCATGGTCTGAGAGGGAACCATCTGCAACATCTCCTGTAGGAGGCTCCACAAAAAGAGCAAACTGACTTTCTTTGAATAAAAGCTAGAAACTTAAACAGAGAAGATTCAAGCAACTAGAGGAGACAAAACAAAGACATTTGTAGACAGATCTCCTCTGTCTTCTGGGTCCTTGCAAATGGGTCCTTGCTTTCAGCAAGCTTGATGACCAAGAGGCAGCAAGCTCTGCCTCTTCCCAGCTTAGTCCTGAGGAAGGTCTATCCAAAAGGCCGTACCCGTGCTGTTTTGCACTACTGTAACTACACTTTAAAACATCTCCGGCCAACAACAATTTCCTACATGAAGACTTAAGCCCTTCTGGGAATGTGTTATTCTGTTCATGCCGTTGCAGGCACAGTACTGAATTAGAACTGCTTCTTTAGATAAAGTTCCCCTGGTGAGTGTGTCCTGATACCCCAGAGTGTAGTCAAAGCCTTGCAGAAGTTTACTATAAACTGGTACTGTATGAGAGATTCATACTACTTTACTCATCTGCATTTACATACCTTTAGATACCTGACTGAGGAAGTTGGTCTTTAAGTCACTCTGGAATCAGCCGGAAGAAGCAGTCTCCTCCTGAGGATCTCTGCAGTTTAGATACCAAAAATGTATTCTGTTATTAACACCCCTCCCAATTAGTGGTTGAATTCAGGAAGAATTCTATATCAAAGATATCTTTTAAAATGTTAATCTTGAATAATTAAATACAAGAAAACCTGTTTTTCAACCACATTGCTTTTGACCCACTTTTGAAAGCAACGTCACTTCAGATTGTTTCCAAGAGCTAGAGAAGAGTGGCATATATAATCATTAGAGTCAGGTCTGAAGAGCTTCAGATGTTACTTTAAAAACGGTTTGGCAATCATAAAACTGCTCTAGCTGGATCAATGAGATCAATGAAGTGTGAGAAAATAGATCCGTTTTGAGTAAAACCATGTATAGTTTAATTTGAAATGTGCAGCTGCAGTTTTGCAGAAAACAAAATGTATAGCAAGCACAATGCTTTTATTCAGCTTAAAGTTCAAGCATTTGTTTCCAGCTATCAATTTACAGCTTAAGATAATGGATTTTGGCAGTGTGCAGAGCTATTAAGTAATGTTTATTAAAAGGGATAAGAAAAGACTTAAGAGGTGGCCTGTAAAAGAGAATTTTTAAAGGACTGGTTAGTGGAATAAAGAAATAGCATTTTCTCCTAGAAGTAAAGTTTTATGTCCCTGGATAGGTCATTAATGAAAAAGAGTGTGGTGATATCATCTTATTATTTAGTACAGTTTGTGAAATGATATGGAAACTGTACTTATGGAGATTTTTTTCACCTCTGCTGTGAGGCTAAAAAACTTATGTATGTTAAAGATCTATCCTGGAGAGAGAAATAATCAACTATATTTAAGTTTGCCTCAGTCACAAAACTAGCATATAATTTGACATGAACTTGACATTCCCAGGGTCTATTATCCATTGTGCAGTCCTTCACAATAGGCAATAGATGTGTGAAACTCCATGCCAGAAGTCATTAAAGTCACTAAAAGTTTGCATGGACTCAAGGAGATGTTGGGTATGTGCCAGAAAGTGATATAACCAAGGGTTGTTAAACACGGAGAAACCACATCCAGCTCAGGATGTCCCTGAGCTCAAAATAGATTAATATTGAGAGAATATTTTTATTCCTTCCTAAGCATTTGCTTATGGCCAATGCTTGAATTGGTGCAGACACACTGCTATTAGATTTTAAGTAAAACATCTGACTCATTCAGATGCTTTAACCTTGCAGCCACAGAGCATAAGGAAGGAGAAAGGATGTTGCATGAGGTGAACCTTTGGTCTCACCCAGTGTAGTCATTCCTCTATTCTTCTGAGACCATCTCTGACCAAATTCAGGAAGACATTTAAATGTTTTCTAAATACTTTCAAGATCAGGCTTAGACATATGTGCGAGTTTAGCTCTGAGCATGAGCTTAAGTCCTACTATATATGTGTGCATTTATTTGTTTTTCTGAAGAGAAGTGCTTTTGAAATCTGTATATCTGCTAACAGGTCATAAAACTGAAATATCCCGACTGGCAAGTCAAAGCTATGGAGCACTACAGAGCCTTGTACAAAGGGGTGCTAACTTTCTGCATTTAGAAGCAGGGTATCTGTGTAACTACTTTAAATGAATATTTTATAATGGAATAAGCTTTAATGTCTCGTATCCTCCAAAGATTTCCCCATTAAAAAAATCTAAATATTACTGAGTTTACCAACTGATTTTTATTTGTACTGACTTCTATTTTCGCTCTAATTTTCATGAGCCATAAAAACTGAAGACATGAGGACATCCAAGCTAGCTATGGAGTTGATGCAACCATGTATGTCTGTTTGCGGTAAGGGGTACTCTGGGACCCTGTTCTTCCTTGCAGTTCTTCCCCAGAGATCACCTGCCTAAATGCAGGTGCTGGCAAGGAGAGTTTGAGCTTGACTGAGACTGTGCCCTAGATACAGACCTAAGCAATGTGCGTTTCTCTTTCATTGTCATTCAAAATGAACAAGGTGTTTCCTAAGCACAGCGAGAGAAACCCTGTAACTAGTTTCTACCCATCTCACTACTGGCTTCAGTGCTAATTTTTTTTCCCCCGGAACCGTTTTCAAGTTTGGTGGTTGCAGAATAAATAGCATCTCCCTATTCTTGACAAATATGGGGTACCTGTGATCTTTTGACGTCAAGAAGCAGGAGTCTTAGATGGCAGAGAATGGGGCAGTGAGGGGGACATGACATGACTAGGTATATCATTGTCTTTTTCCTTTCTTCTTCCATTCAGTTGCCTGGCAAATGTGGCAGACCAGCAGATTTAACAGAATGAGCATCTCTGACAGTTGGTCTCAAGAGCCTAGTGTTTGATGATATTTACCTCAAGTTTCTCTATGAACTGAGACTGTATTTATTGAAGATCTTAATGGAGGATTGTTTGGCTTCCTATTTTAAATCTTAAAAAGCCTAATCTGTTGTGCAATGTGAGATTGAGCACCAGTTAGCCTTACCTCCCTTCTTTTTTTCTTTCTAGTAAGGAGATGGTTGGGAAAACATGGAAAAGGGTGGCGCAGAGAAATAAACTTACTTTAAGTGAGTTACATTGTAAAACCTTTAGCTAAGTTGTTCTGACTGTCCAAAATTAATTCCTCTCTTAGTAATAAGCCAATTAACAAAGGCCAGAGTTGGATTTGAAGAACTGTTTGATGGTGTTGCTAATATTGTCACATTTTAGTATTGCATTGTCACATTTTAGTATTGTAAAAAAGAAATGGCATTACTATCTCAGATGCTATAAATAAATGTATAATATCCCTATTTTTAAAATTAAGCCAATTCTGCATTTTTATGGGTGGTCCAACTAGCCTGGTCTTTGCTCTTAACCTGTTCTGGGCTCTTTCTTTGTCTGTCATCCTGAAATTTTGTTGCAAATGGTGAATTAGCACACAAAAGTCATTCTCTCTGAAAAAATATTGTGGAGAATTTCAGCAGCGTCTTGAATTAGAAAATATGTTTAGCATTGTAAACATTCTGTCTTCATTGGTTGTGTCAGTTATTTCCGGCATAAATTTTATAAGACTTTTAACAAATCAGTGGAAGATTCAATATATTCTTTTACTTAATACATGTTGGAATAGGTGTCTAGCTACAGATCCAGAATGAATCTGGTTTTCAAGGGTGATGGCTAGTACTAGCTAGAAATCAAGTCATCAATTTGTACTTTGAAATTGTGAAATTATAGTGCTGGCTAGTGAATCTTCTCAAGCAGAGCAGGGGGAAACTAACTTGCATTATTTTTATTTACCACTGCAAACATGTACAAATAAGCAGTCTGTCTTTGAAAAATGTAGACATGCCTGGGGTGTTAGGATGTCTGAGAAATTGTTTTTTATTAAAAGAAGTTGGACTCTAGCATTAGAGTTGGAATGTAACATTAATATGACTCAATCTGAATTTTACACAATTTCGTCCCTCTTGAATTAAATGCTGTAGTCAATAAATTTCACAAAAGAAGTCTGAGATAAAGATAATCTTAAAAACTTTGAAGAGGAGGAGAAGAGAGAATTGCATCAGATGGAGTTCTGGACCTCCCAAAGAAATGTAATGTTGTGCAGACTATCTGCTTCCAAGAATATGGCAGATTTGATAAATGAAGCAACACTGATAACCACCGAGGTCTTGAAAAAGAAAATCAGCAGATGCTTGATGACTTGCTTAAATGGTACTGCAACCTCTACAAAAGCCGTTTAAGGTGCAGCCAGGATGACTGAAAACAATTTTATCTCTGGTACAGAGGAACGTAGCACAGAAAAGTGGATGACCTACCAGGTACAGGTTTTTGCTAGATTCAGATGCTGCAGAGGAGAAAATTGTAGTGCTGCATTGTGACCTTGCCATCTCACTGAAAGTGCAGCAGTGATGAGCTTTGAAGGGAGGATTGAGAAAACATACTTGAACTTTCATTATAAAAGGAAGGTTCAAAATTAGAGGATGGAATTTATAAACACTAATAAAAAATGAAGGGTTGTTACAACTCTGCTGTAATCAGGAATACACTGGTTTTACACTCTGCAGTGGCTCCAATTAAAATAAATATTTGTCAGTGTTACCTTATTCACGGTGTTTCATATTGAATTAATTTAAACTTTCAGGATAACCGTTACTGAAACAACTGAATGTAAAAGGGATTTTAAAAATTTCTCTGATGTAAATCTAATGTCCTGGACAATCATCTCCTTCATGCTCAGTTTAGAGGTAGTAAGACATTTTCTCTATGCAGATAAAGTGTGTGTATAAATTAATGAATGGAAGCTTCTGTTACCTGCTGTTGGTGCCCTTAACTTTTTCTCATTCGTTCTGTTTTCTGTGGTTTTTCTGTTAGAGGCTGTCAAAAACTGATTTCAAAAGTTCTGATCTACACAGCAATCTGCTGGAACTTTTAAGATCATTCTTACCAGTTTTGAGTATGATGCATTTTACAGTCCATTGAAAACTTAAAATACTACACAAATCTTTGAGCAAATAATGCATGCTCGGTTCAAAGTAAATATGTCAATTTGAATAAGCGGAATTCTAGATTTCTGAATTCTTGCTTGGACTATTTTGAGTTTATTGTGAAAGTTTTAGTTTTGGAAAAGGATGTTCATGAAAATGTTCAATTAGAAAATGAGAATATCAGAATTTAGACAAAACTTTCAGTGTGGTTTCTGTTTTTCTGGACAATGAGTGGCACAGCAGAATCGTGCATCATACAAGTTTCTTAGCTGTCTCTCTTCATCCAGTCTTTCCATGTGTAATCTCTGTGTCAAATGAAAATGCTTTAGAAGAAAAATTCTGCATAGGTAGAAAGTTTAAAAAAATAAGCAGGACTAGGAAAAATGTGTCTGGTCATTGGTAAATACAGTGTGTTTTAAGACATGCAAGTTTTACACATAACATTGTCACAAGATCATTGACTCCTACAGAAAACAAATCATTTGTTTAGAAGTGAAGTCAGCAGCTTTATGGAGAAATAAATATAATTTTACAACTTAATTACAAAGTAAACATTTCTTGTGGTTGCAATGACTTTGTTGTTATTGTTGTATTAATCTTACAGGACATATGGATGTTTGTTTCAGATCCCTCCTGGGACCTGCTAAATCCTCTGAGCATAACTCTGACCCCTCTTCTAAAGAGCTTAACTTGTTAGCTATTTTTCATCTATGTGACTAAACCTTTAATAAATAAACAAAAAAAAAAGAAAGGAAAGCTTTAAAGAGGTTCTGTTTTCTTTCTTTTACATGTTGTTATTGTCTGATTAATTTACCTCTGTGGAAGTTTTATCTAATAGTGTTAGTTCACTGTATTTAAAAGTGAAGAATTTCACACTTCCCAGATGCTGTTGAATGCTTTGGGAGGTTTGGTGGGGGGTAGTCTTTTTCTATGGCAACCTAATCAGTTAACTCCCCATCACTTATGGCACGTTTTTAAGTACCAGGCTCTCTGAGAACTGAGAAAACATCTTGGTGTGATATAGGTAACAATGGGGTTTAAAATCTGATAGACTTTTTGTAGAGTAAAGAGTGTATTGTGACAGATTCAGCTAAGTATTTATTTTGTTTTCAGTTTGGTTGCTTATGCAGAAGAACCTGGAGCATATCTGGCTTCCCCCCCCCGTTTCTTTTTGCCATTTGCATGTGTCTTTAACTTGTTATAACAAAATTTTGTTATAAAAGGGCTGGATAAAAGCTTAGAAAACATTCCCCCCTCCCCCCCAACCAGGAAATTTTCAAGCTTCCAGGGGAGCACTAATGTGATTAGCTCTGAAATGTGATTAGCTCTGTAATGTTCATATTGTCACCGAAGGGAATTCTTACTCTTTCTGAACACAGTTTTCCTGTCTTTCCAGCAATCTGTCACATCTGGGACTCTTACATATTTATTCTTAAGGCAATAATATTTTTTGACTATTGCCTACTATTTGGGCTTGTCTTTATTTTAAACAGTGAATTGTTTTTTTTTTTTAATTTCAGAATATTTATAGCAAGCACTTGTGTAGTTGCATGCCCTCTTCTCTTTTGTTGTGTTTTGGTCGGGGGGGGGGGGGGGGGGTATTTAAAAAAAAAAAAAAAAGAAAAGAAAAACAACAAACCACAAACTGTAAAATTCCTTATTCCTTTACCAGTAAATGTTTTTATGTAGCTTTGCTGTGTAAAGCCATCATACCAGTGTACAACTGGTACATACACGGGTATGATGTACAGTGACCTATGATACTGTTAAATACATGTGTGGATTAAAACAAGAGCCTTAAAGCACCACCTTGTAGATCTTGTGACCAAGGAGATCTCTCTTTCCATGAAGAACAAATTCAGGGCTCCTGTCTCAGTTGAGCACCAGCCAACAGAACTTCAAGATTCACAGTATTTTTTAACTATCTGAGTTTTCTTTATGTCAAAGCCTTCAAAAAGGGAGACACTGAAATTTGGATAAATTCATAACAACTACAAGTTTCTTTTGAAGTATTTGCAGGCTGACTAAATAGAAGCACTCATTTGCAGGGACTGATGACAGCTAGCATATACGATGCTTGCATATTTAAGATTGTCATCTTTTTTTTTCATTCTCTGGTAGTATAATATAAGCATTTTTAAGCCTTATGTAGGCATCCTGTTTGGATTGGTTTGAGTTGTATTTACTCTTCTATACAGAAACATAGTTCTTTAGTCCAGGAAGATGAAATCACAGGATATTTCTGCTTTGGGGGTTCTTGTCCTTGGTAGAGAAGTAGTTGTAAGTCCATAGGTTCTGCCGCTGCATGGTTGGTTTTGATCAGTGCTGTGTTAGCATGGTCAGCAACTGCAACGCAGGGTGTATTTCCTGTAATGTAATCCCAGTGTTGTGATGAAAATTCGCTGGCAGGGCAAGTCCAAAGTACCGAGGTTAAAAATTAACAGGATTCGCATTTTAATACATGATTACATTTGGCGCGCAGCGTGTTTCAGTGAGTGATACAGGAATCTAAGGCTGTTCTACATCTACTTTTGTGGAAGGCACTGTGCATTCAGCCGCTGTTTAAAACGTTTTGGATGTGCAAGCATGTTAACAATAGCACTTAAACAAGATAGGTATTCTGAAACGTGTTTTGAAAACATGCGAGTGACAGTCTGATGACAGGGAGGCAGTTTCTTTCACAGTGTTTCCCTTGAAGTGCATATATTGTCTGCAAAATATCATGCCGGTGTAATACCTTTTCGGGAATGCATTTGGCACATTGTTGCAAACGTAGGGTGTACAGAACTATTGGAAGTGTATGTAACCATTGACAGAGTCACTTTGAAGTTGTTTTAGAAAGCTTATAAGACCAATTCTGGTACATTTCTGGTATTCTTTTTTTTTTTTTTTTTAAAAAACTTTTCTTCTCCCATTATCACTAAACTCGCTACTATCTTAATTCCCATTCCATTGTATTTACCACTTCGTGCTCAGCCCTTACACAGATTATGGTAGCCATCTTCTTTCTAGTCTCTTTTATTCACACATAGGCATGGATATATTTCAATCTGCACAACCATTAAATGCTAACACAATGCATCTGTTTAATTACAAAAAAAAATTTCTTGAAAATTTAACTGCTTTGGGTTTTTATTATGTAACTCTTGACTGTCTTCTTACATATTGCTACATCAAATCTAGTTCCCTTATCCTCAGCTTTTCATGTATTTAATTTTTCTTCTGAATCTGTACTGCTTACTTTACCTATTTGCAAGTCATCTTCCCTTTTTGTCATCATCTCCCAGTCTTGGTTTTGGATATACATTCTCTTAGGTCCTTGTGCTTAGGTCAGGCTACTACACCTACCGTTAAACAGTTTATTTTCTCCTTTAAATTCTTACTTATAAGCAGTGAGTCCAGAATTCATTTGTCTTCTCATTCAGAACAAAAACTGGTGTAGCATTCAACTACCTACTATTAAAGCTGCTAACTTTTTTCCTGTCTGTATAGTTATTACAGGACCACGCACTATGACGGTAAAAAGCTTTTAAAGCTGTAAAGCATCAGGTAAATATATAGCACCATGAAGTTAGCATGAGTTGGACTGCAAAGATTCTCACAGTTCAAAGCTGTACTTCTCAAACTCAGACGTATATAGTCCCATTTTGAAGGGCAGGCAGTTAAACTGAACCGCCATGTAATAAATGGATTATGTCTTGACGTAGTTCAGAACAGATCAAGTAGACCTACTATCTGAGTTACCCAAACAAAGCAAGAAGCTATTTGAGAAGGGCATATGGTTTCCTTCTACAGCACAAGCACATGTAAGAGGTAACGTCCTATTAACTTGAAAAGTCCTGAAGATCTGCAGGCCCAGGGTAAGCAAAAAGTTCAGATGGCTTAGAGCCTCTCCCAGCTGCTCCTGAGGTGTGCCGAGAGACATTCCGTACATCATTTGAATTGAGAAAGGGGAGGAAAAATGCAGATATTATGGCATTTCAGAGGCAAACAGTTAAGCTCCATGTATTGATTACACATTTGCACCTAGCATCTTTCAAAAATATCTAGCTCTTCTTACCTTTAAAGATAAATGTATTCGTGTCTTCACATTTTAACTGCACTTTAATGTGCAGTGATTGACTGAAAAAGATCAGTGAGAAGTAGGTACAACACATTTTTCACTTAAATCCACTGACTGTCAAATACAATAGCAGTGTGATGAGCTTTCTGAGAAAGCTGTATGAACATGTTTCCTGGGCGCATTTCCTTTGAGGTGTCTATGTGGTCCCCCTGCCACTCTGTATGTATTTAGTACTTCTGCACCAGTGTGTTCGAGCGGTGTGTCAGCCTTGGTAGGGGAATGTGTAAGCAGGGCGGTGTGATAACTTGCAAGTTGAGGTGTAAATGTATGGTTTGTTAAATGAACTGGTTCTCTGGCTTGTTAGAGCTTGGGCACCTTATCTGCCTTCATTATATTCTGTTAGTGGAAATGTGTTACTTTCCAACTTCTCTTTAAGTTTATGTATAAAAATGAGCTCTGCTAAGGCTGAAATTTCTAGAATTGAATAGTGAAATTAAAAAAAACCTTGTAAACTGAGACTGTTTTCTGTATTATCCTTATATTTGGTTTAATTCTCCATTTGGCATGGGTTCCAGTAACAGCGGAAGACATGCTCTGTGTGCACCAGTTTAGTCTGAACTCAGTGAAATACAAAGAGCGGGAGAGAAAAATTAAAACCAAAAATATCAGGGGTTTAGATGCAAATAAACTGTTCAGCTGCTGCTTCAAATGTAACCGTCACTAATTAGTACTAGCACAGCAGAATTGTCTGAGCAGCTATTTGAAAGAAAGAAGGGGAGTGGCACCTGTTAGTCCATAGAAAGGGCTTCATCTAATTTTGGAGTATTTATATTCAGCGGTGTTAAGCGTAGCCAGACATAAGGCTATTGCATTCTCATTCTCCACTTGTCCTTCTTTTAGCAGTCTGGTCTCTATCTCAGAAGTAGCTCCTGAGAAGGTATTTTAATCTTTTGTCCATTTCATATTTAGGGATTTCAAGGCTGTTAGAGCTTTTAGTAATGTAGCTGTTTATTTAGTTTCACATTGCTAAACAGTCATTCAAATACTTAGAACTTATTTCCAAACAGAAATCAGTACTTTTTTTCCTCTTCTTTCCTGACTTACTTTGCATCCAAGGTTGCAGTTTGGTCTGCAAGGTCAAAAAATGTAACATTGAAAAAAGTAATACAGATCAATTCACTTCATAAGAATGTTTTGCTTCTGCTCTTATGTCTTCAACTTGATGTTGGTTTTGGTGACTGGTGCATTTGATTGAGACTCTGCATAATACATGGCTCACGTTCTTTATTGTGAAAGCACGAACTACTTTTGCATGTACTTATACAAGCTTTCTTAAATATTACAATCCTGAGCTTTCTGTAAGTCACATATTTCTATCAAATGGATTTCTTGTCAAAACCCTTTTTCATCTATAAATTATTGCATCATATGAAACTTTCAAACCTTGAGCTTCAAGCATTATCCTCTGTGCATTCAGCATGCATGCTGGTATGTTAACATGTGCAGCAGGGTTTGAGGTTAAGTTACATTTTCTGCTATTTTGATCATTTCAAATTGGATTGAGTTGAAATTGAGATACAATAATGACACAAGTTAACTGCAAAGTTTTCATCAGTCTTACAGAAATTTGATACAGAGTTGCTAAATCCATCTGTAGATCTAGTGTGAATTAATGTATCCAAACCTAAGGCTCCCAGAGAGCCTGCTGGCACCAACTGGATTTTAATTACATCCCACACATTGGTTTAGTTATCCTTATAGCAGGTAAAATGAGTGGTGCAAGTTAACTCTTCCAGATCAGGGAAGAAAAAAAATGCATTGATCCTGTTTTTTTCGGGGGGGGGAAGTTTTATAGCTTAATTTTTTTTCCAAGGGAAAGTGGAAGAAGGTGTATAGATGAATGGAGGAAAGAAAGTCAATGAAAGGATACCAAGAGGCAAAATAAGTAAATTATATGGAAAGGAGTAGAGTGAAGAAAGAAAAAGTATGTTGGGAAAAATTAACTGGAAAATGTAGACTATTTTATAAGCAGAAAAAATTAGGATGGAAAACATATAAAAGGTGCAGGCACATCAAACCACTACATTCTGTGCAAAAGGAGAAAATGTAAAATGAAAGAAAGTGGAAGACATAATTTTAAATTTAAGGGAGAGATAAGTTTATATGCTTATTTTAAGTCATTTCTGATTCCTGATCAGCTGCAAATATTTGTAGCTTGTAGTTGAGTAGCTGAGTTTGTACAACTCTTCTTACATGGCACTGTTTGTAGTTCAGTTTGTAGCTGAGTAGTTGAGTTTGTACACAACTGCTTACATTTTGAATGGATGCAGAATTTGCTTACAGTGTTACCAAAATCATGTCACAGTGATCAGCAGTGTTAAAAAAATCACAGGTAAGGGTTATCAAGGTTTTATTTATGTAACCTTTCATTTTTATTCAATGTATTTTTTTAAAAAACGTTCAAAGATACAGTAAATATAAGGTTTTTACTTGACTTAAGCTTGCTATTTTTCACACCAAAAAAAAATCAAAGCCAAAAATTGAACACCATGAATTCTGTATCAGCATGCTAAATTAAGAGACTGATAAACAGATTCTTTACATTAATCTGAAAATTAATTGTAAGAAGTAGTGTTGTTGCCCTTAGGCATTTCTCAGTGCAGGAAGCCAAGAAGGAAACCATAGTCTTCGGTAATGCTTACAGACGCCAGTGGCTGGTCAGCCACTGATCCCTTGCCATGTCAACTGCTCTTGCATCCTTCTAGAGCCCTTTTTATGTCATTCAATTCTAATTTACCATCAACTATCATAGCTTTACCATGGACATGCTCAAATCGGCATTGGAGGCTTGACATAAAACCCCAAAGGCAACTAAATTCCAAGTTAAAGCTGAAACTTCATTCTTAATTCACTCAGTTGTGCGGGGGTGCTGTGGAGCATGTGGGAACACCCAGTGTTTGAAGCCCTGGCTGTACCCACACACAATAGAACAAGTTAAGGATGGAATTTCAGCCCAAGCCTTAACGTTAATGCAGCATAGCTCTTTCTGGTTTGATTTCTTCTTATATGGCACTGTTAAAGACAAAAATAAGCCCAAGTCAATCTCAGAGTCATTTCAAATTATGCTTACAAGAATCTTGTGCAAGCAATAGTAATAGATTCTTCTCACCCATTGGCTCTCTCAGTAAATTTGAATTTTTGCATCCTGCTTGCTTTGACTTTGCACTGTTGGAAACTGCTGAGGTGTTAGATTGCAGATACCTTAATATCTAAAGTCCAGCCTTAAATACATAATTGTTTCCTACAGTATACCTGTCTTTACTTGAAAATAATTTTGTGGAATAGGATTAAAGAGGAAAACTCTGCTTTTTGCCCCGTACATGCATTTTTATGAGCAAAATGAGCTTTCACAGTGTTTTTAGAAATGTCAGGAATGTCAAATCTTTTTTATCTGAAGGACTCCTTGGATGACTCAGGAAAAAGTACTTGGAAATTAGTCAGGACTTAATTGAAGTGGGAGGAATACTGAATTGTTGAGAGAGGGCTTGCTCCCCTATGCATGCTTTAGATTGGTACTTTAAAAGAAGATCAGTCTTAATTTTAAGTGATTGAATCAGCCTTTTCTTCAAAGCATATTTTTTATTCAATCTGTGGTCAGGCGTTTGGAATAGTCATTAGAATAGTTATTCGGTCATTTATGCCTTCTCAGAGCAAATGAGAGTTATGCTTCTAATCTTTTTTCAGAAATCCATAGCTCTCTACTACTGCCCATGTATTTCCATACTTTGCCAACTGTCTTTGGTGGGTCTGGCATCCCTGCTTGCTGAAGACCTGGAGAGAGACGTATCGGTGAAGAGAACAACGGTAGAGGAGTGGGATGCAGCTTTTAAAAGAGCATGTAAGCTGCTATTGTAGACTTGTCTATATTTTACACTTAGCCACATGATACGGCCTGTACCTGCTTCAGGATGCCTGTGTCCCCTTTTCTGAAACAGTAGATCTGCTTTTGCTCAGGATTCAGGACTGTCCTAAACCATAGTTTCAGGAATAACTTGATCACTGGCAATAGTAGTCCAGAAACAGCAAACAATTTGATGGAAAGAAGTGATACAGCTAAGCAAAGAGTTTAGTAATGATGCTCCAGAACACCTTCTGAAATTATTATTTTGACTCGAAGAATAATCATAGTAAAGTGTTATACTCATATTGTTTATTTAGGTTATGAGAATACTCATATTGTTTATTTAGGTTATGAGAGTGGGTTTGTGTGGTGAAATGGAGAACTGAGGCAGTATGAGGGTCGTAGTTGGCAGTGTGGCTGACGAAATTGTGATGACCAAGATATGAGAAAGATGTCACTCAAAGCTTAATTAAATGCTGGCAGTATGTTTAAGGAAGAAATTAAGAAGAGTAAGAATAAGATGATCAGTACTGATCTTTGAAGGGCAAACATTCAGCTGCATTCAATTTAATTAAAATTGCAGAAATAATTGTACTGAATATTTTTGTCAAATTATAAATTATGTAGCTTGCACCAGAAGAGTCATCACTTTTTCAGTATCGTTACAACTTGGTTGTGAATTTCTAGTCTCTGATGCCAAATGTAGCAGGTTCAAGTCCTTAATTGATATTAAACCAATTTGAACAATATTGTTGTTGGTTTTGGAAAACATTGTAAGAAAGACGGCAATTAAAAGGCCTTATGTCATCGTGATGTGCTATTTGAGTATGTGGCCACTGATGCTACCTACCTTCACTCTGGACAGTAAAAATTCCTTACGCACTTTCTATCCTGGCTGAAGTGTGTCAGATCGCTGCTGCCACTTCTTCTCCTCTGAGCTTCCACCCTCTGGTACGTTTGCCCAGACTTTCAGTCTCTCATGCAATAAAAATGTGCAAACGTGTTTGGTGGGAAGGAAGGACAACTTTTTCTGTTGTGCTCTATCTCTCCCTCCATCTTCTGAACTGTCTGTCCAGACAGCTAAAAAAGTCCCTGTAATTGCACTCTAGAACTGCCGTTCTTGCCACTTGTTATAAAGGGAGCCTGGATTAACCACATTTAATGGTGGTGCTGGTGGAGTAGCTGTACGAAGCTCCAGTGGAGAGCCCAGCTCAGTCATCTTGATAACTTCTGTGTAGTCACTGGCGGGTTGCTGTTAGGTCCCCCTGAAGCTTTTCTCTTCTCTGGATTGAAAAAGCCTAGTGCCCTCAGCTTCCAGATGTTCTGTAGTAAAAAGGATCTTAATAAAAACTTTCAGATTATTTTTTTTCTTAGGTTTTGTGCAGATTGCAGAGCCACTTGGGGAAATTTCAGTCTTTATTCTCATAACTGTCAAGGGGGGTAAAACTTATTCAGCGTTTTTGAAATATTTTGATAGGCTTTTTATTTTGTCTGTACATATTTCTCTCCCAGACCTTCACTGAGGTCTGCCTTGTGCTCCTCCATAAATTAAAGTGCAAAGTAATGGGATATGAGATAATTGCAAACATTTTGCTTTCGTGTTATACTTCTGCACTCCTGATTGTTGCACAGTCTTTTCTTTTTTTTCCTTTAACATTAACATACATGGAGTATGCTGTAGAGACTGTCACAGTAACCATACTAAAACGTGGGGGAAAAGCAGAAATAAAGAAACCTGTCATCACGAAGATGGCAGGTCAGCTTTGTAGCTGGTATAAATTGTTTTACTGCCATTGGAGTGCCATGAATTTTCAGTCTGAGGGCCACATGCTGTTCAGAAGTAGTAAGCAGTTATATATGTGAGCTGTAGCGTAGCTCGTGCTGAGCTCATGCTGGTGTCCAGAAGGGTCAGAGAGCTTTTAGCAGGCGCTGAGCTTCTCATACAGTGACAGGACATCAGGAATTTTGCAAAAGCTTTGAAAACAAAGTAGGAGATGGCACAGCTGATGCATTTCATCCCATAAGGTTTGCTTATCTCAATCGTAGTAGTATTTGAAGCTGAATTCCCTAAGGAATGACCCATGTTCTCAAGGCTGTTTTGCAAATCAGGGATGCTAGTTTCATGAAAAGAAAGGGGCTTGATGAACCTGTAGCCACACATTATTGTAATTCTGATGGGAATACGTTCTCTTCCAAATACAAGGCACTCTTCAGAGTTAATACATGAACTTGTACCTATCTATTTCAGTTAAAATTGTGGATTGCTGAAATTCAATGCTTTGATATCAGTAACAAGTTTAGATTTAGACAGAATTCTGACAAATACGGCAAGACTTAAACTTGAAAATCCAGTTGGTTTGAAAACGTTGTAGGATTAGCTCTTTACTTCTTGTCTAAACTTTTTTATTTTGTATTTGTGCAGAAAGATTGCTTTTCATTCCATAATTTTAGTTAAAGGACAACTGTGAAGCAATTTTCCATTTTTTTTAAATTAGCCGTTGGGCAAAAATTGCCCATGTTATTATGAGGAGATGATTTTAATAAGAATGCTGCATGTTAATACCCAGCAACTATGAACTATTCATTTGATATCTGCAATGTTTGTTGAATCTTGTTAACTAAGCAATTACAGAGTCACTTGTCCTCTGAAGTTTTAAAAAGAATAAAGCTAAAGTTCTCATTACATTAGATTTATTTTTAAACAGTGTTTTCTAGAACGTACAGATCTGAATCATAGAACAGCAGCAGTGTAGCTTCTGTTGTAGGCCACGATGAAACTCCCTACTGTGTAAGAAGTTTAAAGCAGCGATATTTATACGAAATGGTCATATCTAAAACAAAGTAAACCTTGGCTTCAGATACTTAGAAGTAGCCCTCATTCTCCTTGCATATCAGAATATGACTGTTTTAATTCTAAATTATGAGTATTTTGTTTTCTTTCTTGTTGTTGGTCCCCTCCCCCACCGCCTTCATTGAAACCCGAGGTTTGAGGGAAGCAAACATGCTACAAGGGGAAGCTAAAATTGACTGTAACAAGGTGCTGGTATCATTCAGTGAAGTATTTTAACAAGTGCTTAATGCTAACACAAAGGTGCAAGGCGTGGGATTAAATTGCAAGTCTCAGCCTTCTATTTAGAACTATAATTAAGTATAATATAATATATGATAGTAATAATTGTACCCAGGCTATGGCCATAGGTTTGCCAGTTGTGCCCCTTGTCTTGAGATAGCCAAATTGTATGAACATACGGTCCCCATATCCAGTTAGGGATCATGGTGGGTAGAGAAAAAGGAAACCTAATGACATGAAGTTGAAATGCTCCATCCTCTTCTCTGATGTCTCATTGTCCACTGAACTGTTTTTTCATGCTTTCTTCAATGGACTGGTTATTGGCCACAGGTTGAGGTCCACCCTCCTGTTCCCAGAGTGCTTCACTGCGAAGCAGTTGGTCATTACTCTCAGACCACACTGGGTCCCATTATTTGGAGCTGCCTGTATCAATATCAGTCCTCCCTCTCTTTCCTCTACCTCGTAAGCCTGATACTAAACCTAATGTTTTTTATTTTAACTTCAGAGCCCTGTCTGAAGGCTAGAAGCTATTGTCCCAAAACAGCTTGTATGTTCATCGTATCAGCTAGCTCCCCTGCTGTCTTTGCCACTTCATACCAAAGTCCTGGCATGTTGTCAGCTGGGTGGAGGAAATGTAACTGCTGGCGCTTGATTCTGCAATTGTTCAAACTCAGCAGTGGAGACTGAATTAGCAGTCCCCATCCTGGAGGAACAGCAGGTTAAAACTGAAGTGTCAGAAATCTGATCACAGCTTTTAAGTGGTTCAGAGAGTCCCATTCCCTTCTTGCTTGCCCACTCCCTGGATGTGTGTGCACAAACACGCAGGCACCCCTTTACCTGCTATGCTATTTGCAAATATCTGTGCACGTTCCCGATTTTCGTAATGACCTCCTGTGCAACTGGGTGCCTGTTACCTTCTGTGTCACTATAACCAGTGCTGACTTCAGCAAAACCAAGCAAGGTGTTCCCACTGGTCTCCCCCCTCCTCTGTTCACATACTGTCTGCCTGTCTGTGTCCCACAGTTCACCCCATGAACATGCTCAGCACAGCAGACCCTGTGTTTTAACATCAACTGGTGAGACCCGCGCTGCACCTGCAGCTGATCTGAGTGTAACCAGGAGCTGCTTGCACTGCCCTGTCTCAGGAGTAACCCAGTTTGCAAAATGCAACATACACCAGCACTATACTGGACTGCTCAAATGCCAAACAGTCCATAGGAACGATCCAGAAACTGAAAACTGCATAAACAAGTAGTGATCGTTTGCTGGAAGATGTGATGCAGCGCCTCGGTAGGCCATGCCCTAGGCTGTACCCGCTCATCTGCGTCACACACCGAGTAATGCCACAGGCACTGACCTAGCTGCAGATCCATCTTGCTGTTTACTGACTTGTTTCAAGTATGTTCAAGTTGGGACCTTGGTACTTAGCCTTGGATTTTCTTGCTTTTCCTTTACTTTCTCAAATTCTAGATTTCTTTCTCAAATTTCTAAAATTGAGTGATACTGCTGGTGGTGAAATTGTTCCGCGATTAATGTTCAAATACACACAACATGTTCTGAATTTTAGAGTGTCTCGTTTTCCTGTTGTCATTTACTATCTCTGAAATCCTAAAATGTAAATGTCTCTGTTTCACTTTGTGTACTCTCTTGCTGCCAGTAAGTGCTGTTACTACTCATCGGAGTGTTGTCAACTTGTATGATTTCGATCGTGAGTCTCTCCATATTTAAGGGGAGGGGGGAGTTGGAAGTTTTTTGTTTGCTTGACTAGTTGAATCTTTGGGTTTGGTGATAGGATCTCTGACTCTTTTGTCGGTGTTTTCATTGCTTTTCCTGTTTTTCTAACTTCTCTGAAAGATAGGGCCATACTTAAACTGGAACATCATTATTCTCCCTTCTTAGGAGTTGCTCCACAACTTGATAATTAACTTCAAGAGTGGATCATTTGCATGGATGCAGAGCACATTTCAACCTTTGCTGAGCCAGTCACTAAGCTGGCAAAATACTATTTGCTGTTTGGTCGGTTTAGTTTTTTGTTGAGTTAGCAAGCTGAATTTGGCTCAACAAGAGTCCAACAAGTAGCAGAACTGGCAAACGAGGAGGTGCAGGACCACATGGCCCAGAGCAAGGGAGTGGGAAGCAAGGGCAGCCTTTGGTGACAGCAAGCCATTCATTTGGCTCAGCTATGTTGTTAAGGCATGCTCTCAGTGAAGCCAAAAAATACTTTGAATGTCATATAAGCATGTCATTCATTAGGGCCATGCCATAAAAGCTTTAATTCCTGGTAGTCTCTTCTTGTGGCTAGCCACAAAATATTGAGGTTAATCAAGATCACATATAGGATTCTTTCTAATTACAGAGTTGGTTTACAAATGCAACCATCTTTCTACATGGATTCTTTTTCTGTTTCAGAAGGAAGATGTCATTAATGCGGAAAGGGACGAAAGACTGTCTCTTCGGAAGCATCGCTTCATGCATTTTGCATCACTGGAATATGAAGGAGAATATTACATGACACCAAGAGATTTCTTGTTCTCAGTAATGTTTGATCAAGTTGAACGTAAGTTGTTTTCTCATCATTGTATTTGTGAGGGAAAAGAAACTTGCAGGTCCCCTTAAAGATGTAATTTGCAAATCACTGGGATAAGATCCTTTATCTGACATAAATCAGCAGAAGCCAATTTATAAATGTTGTGCATATGGATTCTCACAGGCACCACCACCCTTTACACCAGTGAAGTGAGGCTGATGATTTAGAAATCTGGTGATTTGATGATGACATTACTTCTCTGCATATTTTGCGTGTCTGATCAGTATGTAGTTTCTCAATTACTTACATGCCACAAAAAATAGTAGGACTGTAATATAATAGTGTTCATACCATTCCTGGCCCCATTATCTGTCTATCCACTTCATCAGTAAGTACTCTGTGACCCTTTTTCTTAGAAGAAGTAGTGATGGGAGTGACTTGAATGAGTGTAATGAAGCACTGACCTCAGCTCTAGGTTTCTGTTTTCAAATCTCCTCTGGTTTATACAAAACCTAGTTAAGAACAAATCAAAATTGTATGCATGTTTTTAAAAAAGTACTTTTAAAAGCAGACTTTCTGAGAAGAAGATAGGACCAGCACACAAATAAAAAGTGCATAGGTGGTTGTCCTCCTTTCCTCCTGTTTTTCTGGCCTCATTAACTCAGCCCCATTCCTTAAGCTTCTTTTATCTGTCTTTTATATCATCTTCTCCAATTTCCATGTTACGGAAATTTTTTTAAATGATAGATGTTTTTTCTCCAAAAATTTGGCTTTTATAGCTTCCCCAATAATTTTTTGCTTTAGAAAGGTTAAGTTCTCTAAGTTTCAGAGAGGATTGTCACTCAGAGGACAAATACTCTGTTAGTACGTCTGCTGAGGGAGAGGGGGAAACCCCAACTTTAATCATTGTTTGCTGCAGTCTGCACATACTGACCAGGGGAGCACATTGTCTAGCAAAAGCCATTCATAGCCTGGGATGCTCTGCCCAGCTAGCAGCGAATGTCCGAGTGGCTTGGGGGTATTGAACAGGAAATACAGAAGGGAATTCGAGGTACTGTGGAAAGGCTTGAGAGACAGGGAGGAAGGAGACCTGAATGTACTTTGATTCAAGCCTGTGGGAAACATGGGGCAGAACAGAGTTTACTGAGCTGCAGGTGGTCAAAGAATTGGATACGAGAATCTGTAATAAAAGAAGTTTTCTTGTGTCTGCCAAAAATCCATAGGTGATAAGGATACATGGCTTTACTGCTGACACACAACTTCTAATATTATACAAAGCTGAATATAAATCCTTAGAAGGACTTTATGACTTTGAGTCATGGAGACTCTCAAAATAACTTTTTTTTTTAATATATGGCTAATGGAAAGAGTTCTTTCCCCTTCAAAATTTAGGTCATTAAGTTAAAAACCTAGAAGGGATTTTCTTTTGAGTTTTCCAGCCTGAAACACAGTGAATACTGAAATTTCCAGTTTTGAAGGTGTGGGTTTCAGACAGTTGTCTGTGAAAGCAAGGTTAGAGAGATAAGTGTTTTTCAGTCTTAGCAGTTCATACATATTAATTGGTTACTCCAACTATAATAATACACGTGCAGATTTTTAATGAAGTGGTATGTGGGTAAGATTTATTTGTCATGCAGCCAAGTTAATTCAGTTACTTTGCTAATATGAGTAGGAAACAGCGTTAAGCAGAAAAGAAAAAATAATGACAAGAAAAAAATACGTGAAAAAAAAATCTTTGCACTAATGCATATTTAGCATTTCAAATTGAGGTCAGGCTTATAACAATAGCATCATAGACAGTTCATAGAAAAATGTTAATACCTGAATCTAATGCTCCTAAACATTTTTTTTTAACCATCATTGGTGTGGGTTCGTTGGTCAGTAGCATAAACACAATGGTAAGAAATTATCTTCAAGTCATATTGCTTAGGATTTTAGGTTTTCTTGTAACTGCAAACAGACGTAGCATTTCTTAGCAGAGAAATATGGTGTTTTAAGTATTTTAAAGGCAGTGGTTTGTTCATTGTGTTTAGAAGAATTTCATACAAGGAAAATAAACAGACCTGTCTCAAGTGTCTGTCCAGGTGTGTTCAGAATAGATCAAGATGGTGAACTTCATAGCAAAGCAGCAATTATATTTGGAAACTTTCTGCTTATATCATAAAATTAATTCCTTTTCACCCTGAACAGTGGTATTAGAAAGGAAAACAGGCATGCCACCACTAATCCTAGAAAGTCCTTCACTTACTGGCATACTGAAATGCAATTTTAACATGTGATACTGCATACAAATGGTGAGTCTTATAATGCTGAACTTAAAGCTGTAATGATTGGGTTATTCTCTACCTATTTTTTATTAATAACTAATTAAAAAAAAAAAACCCTCTCTGAAAAATTTGAAGCACCCTGGCAGTACCACTCATCTTCATAAATATTTGCTTGGAGTTTGCCAATTGGTTGCTGTATATAATAATATGGAAGGCTTAGGACTGTTCTGAAGTTTTGTTTCTGCTGTCTTTTTTACAGGTAATAGCCAAGAACAATAGCCAAGAACCAGCCTCACGAGCAATTTAGCTGTGTACACCAAGAAATATTGCTGAGGTTGATCACAACATTCTGTTGCTTTGTTCCTATTCAGAGATAAACACTCCCAAAGGGCAAAAAGGCAAGCGAAAAGAGGGGATGAGAAGCAGTTATGGGTTGGGAATCAGGGTCCTTGTCCAACAGCCTTGGGGTTTTTTGCTCACTGGTGATTGTCATTGGAGAATTACTTTGAAATCTCCTGTTAGTTTTCAAGCATAATTAAATTTAGACGAAAGTAAATGTGGTGTTCTGTAAACCAGATGAGTTGTTGGTGCTAGATCAAAAGTGCTGATGTTAGAAAATACCAAAATATTTTAGCTATGTCCAGACTGTCAAGTGAATTCCTGTACCCAGTTGGGTGGAATTTATTACTGAAACAAAAATCTTAGGTGTGCCCTTTGACAAGGTTGCAAAACATGCAATAAATTATGATTTATTATAGAACACTTTCCCAGATAAGAAAACAGATGAACTGTGGTGCAAATACATCAACTGTCATCCAACCCAAGTGATCTTGAACCCTGCTTGGTAGACCTTAGTTCACTAGCTCTGCTGATTTGTTTCCTGGTGCATGGGTTTCTCTATTACTCATTTTCTTTAAGGTAGGCCAAAAATTGTGAAATCTTGGCATTCCTGTTGATTAAATCACACCTGCAAAGTTATTTACTGTCAGGGTGATAATGAAGAAAAATATTTACAGTCCTGCCATCTAAGGAGAATGAGCTGATAACAAATGCAGAGTTTTCTGACAGACTTATTTTGTTCTGCATATTGACAAAGCAAAGAGCTCTACAAAGGAAGAAAGGCACCACCCAAAAAAAAATGTGCTTGCTTTTAGATGCAGCGTTTCACACTGGATTACCTTTGTAAATATTTGCCTAATTCTATAACTGTTAGTTATTTTATGGAAGGAAGCAGCCACCTCTTTATAAACAGTGGCAAACAGTAAATGAGAAGTGGTAGTGTGGCACAGCATTTGTGCAACACCTGCAACAGTGTTTTGTACCAGTTAATGCAGTGCGTACTAAATGCGCTGTTGAGATTTTTGGATTCATGGCTATATGCCCTGTAATCTTGTGTTAAAACAATGTTACCACAGGGATGTGTGGCAAACCACTGCAAAACCTGCCAACTTCTTCTGGGTAATCTGTGGGATGTTCATGTAAACAGTCATAACTGATGCAATGATAGTTTAGTGAAAAAGTGTTTTCTGTTACTCTTCTTATCGTGATGTAAAATCTTCTCAATGTCTAGTAATATCTAATAAGAATAATATGAACTTGTGCTGCATCAGAAGTTCTAGCATTTTTAAGATAACAGGTATAAGAAGGATAAAGCTCAGCTGACTTACACTGAATTTTCATTGCAATGCAGGATTATTTTTAAAACACCGTTCCAGCTTCATGTATAAACTTGTGTTTTAAACACTTGTGCATACTTAGGCTCATATTCCAGATTATACGGCTAATATTGTGTTAGAGCTTCTCCATGGAAATATCATCTCTGGTGTGTTGTTGTTGTAGAACATATAAGAAAATCTGTATTAAATTTTGAAAAAGACTACAGATACAAGAATCCTTCAGAAAATGAAGATTTTGCAGTACATTAAATCTGGACTGTGTTTATGTTCATTTTTCTGGAGAAGATTATTCTATTTGAGAAATACCTTCCTCTTTCAAGTAGAAGACAAATGCTCAGGTTAGCTTGTCTGATAACAATTGACACCGACTAAATAAAGATCTTGATCCTTCTGAGCTCATTCCAGATTTAATGTATCATAGCATCTTCATGTCCTGAACCAGTCCTTTATCTGCAGTAAAACAGTTTTTCCTGTGTTCTATAGCACCAGGGTGCCAGAGGCAGTATTTCCACGGTAGAGTCCTACCTGTCAGTGAGTATTAGCATGTTGTAAGTTTGCTGGGAGAAGTTGTTTGGGTTGGTTAAGCTTTCTGTGAAAACATGGTTGGCACAAGGTTGTGGTATGTTTGCAGGTTTGATATGATGTGTGGCTTCATGTTGTCACAGCATCAGCGTGGTCATGACTGTGAATGAATCTTGAGGAAAGGATACAGTGCAAGGGTGCGATGGCTAGAAAATTGAGTTCTCCATTGTCCTTAGTGGAGATCAGTGCTGGTGGTATTTGGAGAGCCAAGAGGGACCAGCCAGTAGATGGGCACTTCAGAACAAGCTGAGTCAGTCCTTTTGTTTCTGGATCTTGAGTTTTTGCCTCTAGTGGGAGTTCAGATGCCTATACTTCAGTGTCTTAATTTTGACCTGAATTTCATATACAATAACTGATCAGACTGATATGAGTCACGCATGAGTGTCAGATCTAAAACCTAGGATTCAGAGTCAAAGACTAAGATTTAAGCTTGTGTAAGTGGTGAAGCTCCATATGGGGAGTGAGGATTGAAATGTTATATGGGGAGCCATTGGCACAGCTGGGAACTGAATTCAATCATCCTGAATTTCTAATGTGTTAACAAAGAGATCGTTTTCTCTCTCTCTCTGCATTTAGTATTTTTTAGCACTGATAAGTTGTTGTTGCTCAAATCCTCCAAACACCGTAGAGAACTCTGCAAGCTGGGATATGCAGGACAGAGATGACCCCTTGTCCAGTGCTAGATGGAAGGTAAAGCAAAGCAAAGGCGAAGAAGCAGCATAATGGTTTAAGGTCATTATATGAATATCTTCTGAGTTTTAGAAAAATGAAACAAAATCAGTCATTTCTAGCCAAAGCTTTTTAGTCATTGTTGTTTACTCATTTGTTAAAGTGGGGTTATGAGTGAAGGAAGGTAATGTTCCTGTTGAGGGATCTGTACACACAAGCAAAGATAAGCAGATTGCTGAAAATTTCTGCTTCTGTAACCAGCCCATACTGTGAATTTTTCATCTTCAGCTACACTTCATCACCCAAACAGCATTAGGAAATCCTACCACAACCCTAAGAAAGTCTTTAAAGTAACATATCGTATACATTTGGCCTTTTACTTTCCCTTAAGTGTCCAAATACAACATTAAAATTGATGTTCTGGATAAAATATTAGATTGTTTTGGATAAAATGTTGTACCTCAGCCAATTGTTGGTAGATAAGCTAAATAAGATTTTTTTTTTTCTTCTTTTCTCCTCAGCAATAGTATGTTAACACTGATAACTTAAGTTACATAGGCTGTCTGATGCAACAGCAATGATCTTCATGGGATTGGTTTATCTAAAAATTAATTTGAAGGGAAATAGTTCTTTATCTAGAAACAGTAGAAATACTGCAGAAATTCCTATAATCTTGATAATGTGTATTTATGTCTGGACATAAGCTTTGTTGTGAGATCAAAATAAAGACGAATGCATTTTCGTAGCGGTTGCATCACGAGGTACTATCTAACAGAATTGGAGATAGGATTCTTGAGGGGAAAAGGGGTCTTCCACCCCGCAGCAATCAAATCTGGTCTGTTGGCCACGCTGCTTTTTTGGTGTATTAACCACTGGCCACTGCACTGACTTATTTGTTTGCTCTCATTTTTCAGAAAAACTTGTTAGGTTGAGAGTCAGAAAAATAGATACAAGAGGTGCTGCAATTAGAGCAGAGGTGTTAGGCAAGAGCTGGCTTCCAGCGCTGTAGCCCCTGCAGCTGCAACAGCGAGGAAGCATGCACGGTCAGATGGGGAAGCAGGAGGAAGGATTGAGCAGCAGTGTTTGGAGGAAAGGGATCCATGGAGCAAAATCACTTAAAAAGCAGCAGGTTTTAGCATATTGCACAGGGAGGTGTCCTTTTTTTTTCCCCTGTTCCATTTCCATGCCTTGAACCATGTTACGAGACAGTGCTGAAGGTACCCAGGATATATTCCTTGTGAGGTCAAATACAAAAATATATTTTTGACCCTTAAAATTATACCGACATTGTATTAATTACACTTGTATTTTTGTGGTTATGTCTGCATGAGATGACAGTAAGGTTATAATAAGCTTGTGGCTTTGTTGTGATTATTTCTTATTTTTCCCTTTGTGGCATTGCTGACTAGCTGGAGAATGACACAGAATCAGAGTTCTTACCTCGATTGACTGCAGTGCTTACTGATTAGGTAAAAACTTTGGCAAGAAGTTTTGTTTTGAAAATACATTACTAGCTATTTAGCTTTCTGAAACACAATTCTTAATGAGAAGATATATTGCAACTTCTCAATGAATGAAAGCAATTTTTTAAAACTCAGCACAAAAATAGTACCAATAATAAAACTGGTCAGGCTTCAGCAGAGTTGCGAGCAAGAGGAAAGTGGTCTCAACACACATCTTGAAGGATTTAGTTATTTAAAGTGTGAAAGTTATTGGTTATTTAATGGCATCTGAATGGAAAACATATTCCTTGAAACGAAAGAAAATATATTGTGCACATTCAGAATACTTGTAGTACAAGTAATGGAAAGATCTGGTTATTAATAACAGGAGTCTGCTTGTTGTATAAACACCGGCTGCCTTAGAATTTCAGAAGTCTTGCAACAGTTTCTGCTTTAGTCAAGTATTCCAGTTTTGTGACATGCTACCGTGATATTTAAAATACTTAACAGAGAAGTCACTTTTCTTTTTTTTATATGTATGAGCAAATTTCAAGAACTTGCACAATCATTCTTGGTCTCTGAATATTTTTCCTATTTGTAAAGATTTTTTTATTTTTGTAGAACACCACACACTATTTCCACTACATTTATAACATACTGTCAGCATACCACAGAAGATATCTCTGGGATTTTTTTCTGCCACAGGTCCTGAATACTTTTTGACAGATTACTTCAGTATTATTTTTTTAATAAATTCAGTGGAACTTAATCAGTTCTGAAACATCCTGCTTAACTGGCACTTAAGTCTTAACAGATGTAGTGTGAAAATCAGACTCAGTGAATTTTTATCACTCTTAAATGTATTTTAATTTCTTGCAACATATGTCCTTAACACAGACAGGTATTGGTTTGTACCTAAGAAGTACAATCTGTTTTTAAAATTCCTTGGGTTGTATTCGGATATTTAGAACTGATGGGGATCTGGCGGACCCTCGGTGGATGATAGCAGGTGCCAGTAGTGCAGGTCAGGCTCCTGCCAAAATCTAGCATGTGTTCTAGCCTCACATTTTCAGTTGTTTGTAACTCTTTCGGTGCTGGTGGTTCGGTGCTTTTCCATAGGCCAACGCTCAATTTTTATTATATTAGTCATCTGATTTATCCTTTTTTGAGTAATCTTGACACAGTCTGATTTTTTTCCCTGCATGTTCTCATAAGAAATGTTACACTATGGGGTTTGGGTTTTTTTTCAATATCTAAGGTAGAACCATCAAGTATCAATCACTTTCCTTTTAGGCAATAATAGCGTGCAGCCTGCTTTGGCAGATGAGAGGAGCTGTCCTTACAGCTGGGGTCTCCAGGGAGACCTTTGAGAAGTTCCACTGCTCCCTGTTTGGAAAACACTGGCATCGATTTCCTGAGGGAGAAACTACCCAGGTTATGCTCTCTTTTTTACTCCCCAGCCCTGCACCTGCAGTGGGTTATAGCACAAATTGCACTCAGTAGCCTTTCTCATCTACTGTGAAACACAAGCAAATACCAAACTCAAAGACTTTTTTCCATGTGTAAAACACACAGGTTTCTCTTGTTAGAGCCACCTGCTTACATGGCAGTGCCCTCTCTTGAGCTTACCAGCTTCGTTACTGCAGAGGAGAATACAGCCAAGAGCCAACTCTTAGTAATTGAATCAATCTTCCAACGTTGGCCAGTCCAACTGGTCCAGCTCTGGTCCTCATGCCACCATCCATAATGCTGGTGAGCACCTGGTCATTCTGCTGGCTATGTCTTTAGTTAAGTATCTTTCCTCTCAGACCTGGAAAAGGCTTGTGTACCTGAAAGTATAAGGATTTTTCAGCCATAGCTAACAAAAGATACCACGTTTTCCAACAAACCTTGCCTTGTTCTTACCAGATGAAAGGTAGTTCATCATCATTCATGGGTCCAAATGTATCCTAATTGGCCATTTTTGGTTTTTCTAGTTAGCTTATCAGTATATAGAAAATGCCAGTATTCTGGGACTTTGCTCACCAAGAGCTGCAATCCTACCTGGCTTAATAAAAATTAAAAAATGGGCTCCTTGTATGGAATTTGAATATAAAACATGGCCAAGCCAGCTGCTGTTTGACTTTACCCAGACTATTTCAGTTGTCTTTCAGAAGAGCTGATGCTTGAAGTCTTCAGTACGATACAGCTCGTTTTCCCAAGTGATAGCCTTCTTTTCAAGCCTTTAATTCATGTCCTTTGTGCCAATACCTCTGATAACTGCTGGAACTACTGGGACAGTGGAGTCTTGCTGCTGCATTGGTATTAGCAAGCGCTAAGTAAGTCACGTATCCCACCGGAGAAACTGCCAGTTCCACAAAACAGATGACTTTTGTCTTTTTTTGTTCCTCTCCAAATGTTTTTTGGTTTTGTTTTTGTTTTTCCTGGAGAAGAGTGAGGTGTGTTTGTTCTTAACTGTGGACTGGGTCCAAACACTTGTGAGCCTGACAGAGCAGATTCTTATAATAGAGAATACTAAAATTATTCATTTTGTCTCATGTGGAGGGACATCTGCTTTTCCATTGGGACTGTATTTATTTACTGTGTCTGACAACTGAACAGTCCCCCACACCCTGACATAGCAATTATTTCTTCTCCATGGATTTTTTGGTGATAGAGAATGTGAGAGCTCACTTCTGTTTTGCTGTCACTTTCTTGGGAGAAAATATAAAACCTAATGTTCAAAAATTTCATCTGTTTCTCTGGCTTTGTTTGAGTTGGCAAAAGAGAGCAACTATTTAGCAGAAAAGAGCATTTTTTGTGATGTATATGGTGGTAAAGGCAGTCTCTGCTGTTGAAAAAATAAGAGGGGCTTTTAAACCAGTATGGTCAATTTAGAAGTACAGCGTGCAACATAAAATGACTTTACTCTTTCACTAAAAGAAAGCCATCTATTGTTTGCTTTTCATTTGTACCCACTTTGAGAATTGTAAAAAGCCTACTTAAAATTTGATTCAAATTTCTATTCAGTCTCTTTCCTCTGCAGCTAAAATAAATGCTCGTTTCAGGAGGACAGTCCCTATTCTTTATGTCCAGTACTGCTGTAAGAAGGAAAAAGGATATTTGCTTAGTCGTACCATTGTAAGAACACTTGTATTTATTACCACGGCTCACCTAAGTTAACGTGTGATATCTTGTAGTGTGTTTTTGAGGATTTGTATCGTCTGTTAGGGTGACACGTAATGGCTTAGCCCTTGTTTTTAGCATTTCATGGCTAAGTATGTCAGAATTTATCATATATATTCTAAAAGTCAGCTCCTATTTTGGCAGTTTAAAAACTTAAAATATAGACCTTTTATAAATTTTTCATGCTCAATTTAAAATCATTTGTAACCGCTGCTTATATTGGAAAAGAGTGACACAGCATCTCCTCTGTTGCTTGAAAACTCTTCTGATATCCAACCTAAAATTAATCATTGTCTGTTTAAACCCACTTGCTCTTGTGCCAACATTTCCAATTACCTAAAATAGGTTTTTTTTCTTTTGAATCTTAACCCCATGATGCATTATAGATAATTATAGTACCACTCAGCGCTGGTCTTGTTAGGTTAAGCAAACCCAAGCTTATTTTTATCTCCTCTGGCTGGGTAAGGAGCCGTTCCATAGCTTCATGTAGGAAGCTTTCTTCCGTGCTTTTCTGAATTTGATTTCTTTTTATAAAGGCAGCTTCATTCCCTAGCTCACAGCACAATCTGCTAGCAATCACTATGGCCTAAGGGATGGAACAAGAATTGAAGTCAGGAACTTTTTAAATTAATACTGATGCTGAAACATCTGAATTGTCAAACTGCAACTTCAGTCAAGGAGAAAAATGGTACAAAGCAACACTCACTAGAGCAAAACACTTAAACTTGTGTAGCCTGTGCTTTGCTCACAATTGCTACATGCAGAACAGCTTCCAGCTCCATAGGTGCTTTGGTCCTCACTTGTAGCTCCATGTGCTTGCTAGGCTGAGGGTAGTACAGTAGAGCAAATTATTTTCTGTGTTCTTAGATGAATAAAGTTTTAATGTAATCACGGAATCATGATTAAGACAAAAAAAGAGAGATCTGGCAAAGAACATCCTTTTGGGAGGCTGGGGGCTTGATGCCCCCAGGTAATTTACACCTTTGCACCGGAACAGGAAAAATTGTTCATTTTTTCAGTCCAAGATTGCTCTTGGAGAAGCAATTATTTTTGTCAGAGAAGCTGAGTATGGCAGGAAGGAGACAATGCAAGGATAATTAGAGGCAGTGGACACACAGAAGGCCAGTATGCTGAAGGCTGCTACAAGTTAAATGAGATGTTAGTGAGAATTTTGATGTGAAGTGTATTTATGCTTTTAGATTTGTGTCCTCCATTATCTTTACTGAACAAATATTTGTTCTATTTCTGTTTTGACAGACCTAATACAGGGTTTCCTCTGGTGCTTAATAAGATCAGAATTCTTTAGAAAATCTGAATATAAAATTAAAGCCAGAGTAAAGCCAAGTATCTTTTTGAGGTTTGCTTCATCAGATGATTTGAATTCAGGGGAGAAAGCTTTTTTCCTGGGCAAATAAGACAATTCTAGAAAAGAATAACTTCATTTTTTTGAAAGAGGCTATTGATCTTCTTTGTCTGGATTTTTTTTTCTTTCTGCCAAACTTTTTTCTTTAGAATGTGAGTTTGAAGTCACAGGGTCAAGAGACGGCTTATCTTTGCTTCTCTTATTCAGTCTCCAAAGTTCACCCCTTAGAGCGGAGGAGGTGTTCTAGTTGGTGCACAAGACTTTCTTTTCTACTAGTAGGGAAGGCTGATGGACGTCGTGTCAGTAATTTATTAGTAAACGTACTACTGGCAGCATTTATTTTTTTCTAACTTGCAAATTAACCAAACTGGTTTGGCCACTGCAATAAGGCATGATTAACATCTGTTTTTAAGCTCTTCTATGATTTCTCATTACTTTAGTTCTCTCTGATCCTTTGGGGGAGTTCTCAGAGTTTTCATGATCCTTTTCCTCTTTCCATTACCAGCTTATCTTCTGAATAAAGACAACATTTCAAATTTGGTTTATGTGACTTTCTTCTTTCTGGTACTCTCAGAAACTAGCCAAAACTAGATTGCTCCAGTAGTCATTTTGTGTGGTAAAAATAGGATAAACTTTTCTTAGCTTAAAATACAGGAACATTCTGTTATCACTTACATACCCTTGGAGCCCCTGCTGTAGGAAAACTTCCCAAACATCTGTTAATTGCTATGTGACAGATGTTAATGATGTATAAACAAGTGAGACCCAGCAGGGGCTGTTACTGGTTTGCTCAGAGCTTCTGTATGTGCTAATAACAGAATGAGCTAATCTTAGAGGTAGAAAGAAACTCCTGGCTAATTTAAAGGTAAAAGCAAGAATGACGTGGACCATCAGCTGAAGGAAAGCAAGTCAGCCACTGAAAGGAACTCCGATTAAGCATGAGAAGGAAGAAAGAAAGAAAAGCTAGAGATTGCAATAATGCCTGAAACTGGAGAGTTATGGAAATAATGAAGTAGGGCTGCGCAGGATTAGTAAAATGCCCAACGCAGTAGGCAGTCTGTAGGAAGATTCCCCGACATGGTCATTAGAATGTCCTTATCATCTCATGGTGGCAATTGGAAAAAGTAATGTCATCATGAGGGTCATCTGCATTAAAATGGCCTTCCTAAAATTTTCATGTAAGGTTGCACTTCAGAGCCTTATAAAGGGAAAAGGTTCCTTCTGGAAATTCTGACATGACAGGATCAGCTTAATTCAGCTCTGAATAGCAATTCCCTTTATCACCAGTCATCCTTGTAATCTCCAGGAATCTAAAATATCTGAAGTTAAGTGCTACAGTACTGCACCTATGCCAAAAGTCTCTTCCCCTAAAATAGCACTTTTATTCTTTTTTTTTTCCCTTATGCTGATTCCCTAACCACTAATGGGAATTAGTTGCAATTATTACAATTCTGCTGAAAAAGAAAGTGATGCATTAGGTTCTACTAGAATAGACATCCGGTAATTCAGTTCATCCTTTTAATAACACTAATTGCAAAATGGATATGTTGCTTTGGTGAGTGTTTATTCACCCTTTTCTCTCAATGGATGATGTCAGGAGATTTTGGGAGGATGAGGAACAGATTGATAATACCATCAATTGCAAAAATACAAGTATCTTGAGTAGAACCATGGAGTATTAGGAAGTGGATCCAAAACAATCTTGTGTACTTTCTTTTGTTTAGATTTGTCATATGTTTTAGAAGTTCCACTTACCCACATTCAACACAGGTGGTAATTAATTTACTAAAGCATTTCCAAATTTCTAGTAAAGAGGGTGATTTCATCCCTTTTTGTCCTCTTATACAAATGTATTTGTTGTTTCTTCAAGAAAAGTCTGCTGCAAAGCAGAGGTGAATAGGAGCTAGAGCTGCAATTAGCCCAGGTCACCCCATGCAGTAACTGAACACCATCTAGTGGGTGTTCCCTTAATCCTTTCATTCCTAAGCAGAATTTATATCGGTTATAATTTACAAATTAACTGTTCTGTAAACTCAACAGCAATGCCCTCAGACATCAAGTCACTGTAAATTGCATGTTCGTGAATGGGGCTTATGTTCTGGAAGATAAGCATAATAAAGTTCCGAATTTTTTTGGCATTTACCGTGCTCTGGACAGCAAGACAAAATGTCCCAGGCCTTGAGCTTAAACACAGAGCTCTCATTAATGAAATTACCAAGATAGAATTGTTTCCTTCCAATAAAATGCTCAAATTTGCTGTTAATTCCAGTACTTAGTGCTTTCATGTCTTGACACAGGAGGCAAAAATGCTGTCTCTTCCTTCGTAGGTCAGCGGTGAGAATTGAAGCCAGGATACAGTCTTGAACTGCCTGAGAATGTTGTTACCTTTGATATAAGCAAGGGGGGAAAATCCTAAAACTCCATATGAAACCTACCAACTGTTGCTTGTATTTGGTGTTAATGTAGGTTACAAAAGCACCTAAACTGATACTTTCCTATTGCGAAGTTGGTCAGGTGACTGTAATAAATTAGAGAGATGTCTTGTATTCATAGCCCTTCTAGAAACAAATGTCTGCAAGCATATTCAAAACCCAACTGGACATCATCTTGGGCAACCTGCTCTGACTGTCCCTGCTTTGAGCTGTTTCCACTTGTCACCGTGAGAAGATAAGGACATTCTAATTACCACAGTGATCTCCAGAGCCCCCTTCCAACTTCAGCTATTCTGTGAATGAGGCAATTTCCCTTAACCACGGGGGAGCCCCACTTCATGGGTCTTCCCACAAGCCTCTCTGAAATTCCCAAGACCATCTTTCACAATCACCAAAAAGGTGCTGTTTGTGCTATATTCCCTAGAATTTTTACTACTGGGAAGGAAATAAGAACAATAAGATGTTGGAAAGGATGTGTTTAGTCTGTGGAGGATGTAGGGCAGCCCTAAAGGAGTCAAATTCTAGACATTTGATGGAAGGACAAGACACTAGGAGAATGAAACAGGAGCAACAATTACCACCATCATGAGAATAGTGCAGCAATAGAAATCGGGCATCCTGCTGATGAGATTTCCAGATTTCACCATAGCAGCGCAGAAGGACATCAACCATCTCTCTCTTCCCCCCTCCCCCCCCCTTTTTTTTCTTCCAAAGGTCTCACTAGGGGTTGCTGGGATATGATGAACAAAAGTTTCCCAAACTGATACTTCTAGCAAAATTCCATTGTACTTTTGCAATCAGCTGTCACCTCTTGGAACATTTTTTGCAATATTTCTAAGAACTTTTACTGCATGTTGCTCTAGTGGAAGTAAATTAAACTTTAAAAGAAAAATACTGTTTTAACAAAAAATAAAGCATTAATAGTGGTGTAAATAATTTTGATATGTGATCGGGTGAAACAGGAAAAAAAGTGAGCTACTATATAAACTGGATCTAAATAGCTTTTTATATTTACAGGACTCTTGAGAACCCACTCAATTTATGTGAAATGTCAGTGCTCCCAATACTTACCCACTGCAGTAATTTAAATTGGCTTGATGCGCTAATATGTCAGCTATTTACTGCTTGGACACAAGTGCTATAAATGCCCTGCATCTGAACAGAATTATGGTAACAGCACTGCATTTTTCATGCTGATACCATGAATAACTTCAATTTTTTCACAAAATATTTCCAGTTTTAATTTTTAAATTGTTTCAAGTTATTACATTTTTTTTTTTTCTGTTCCACTAGGAATAAGCAATATCAACAGTACCCTGAAGTTTGTACTTGGATGAGTAAGTTTAAGAAAAAGCAAACTATTTCTTAAAAAAAGCAGTTGAATTCATGTCACTATTGTCCTTTGAACCCCAAACTATAGTTTAATATTAATACTGTCTTTCGAATGTGTGAACATGTATTTGTGTGCACATAAACTGATGAGATAATGCATGAGCAAAAGTCTGTTGGGAGCAATAGGACAAAGTAGGTGACCCACATGGTCGTTTCTGGCCTCGTTATCTGTAATTCTTGCATGTTGGAGTGTTCATTACATACCAAAGTGCAATAAATAAACCATACAGTTACTTCATATAATTTGACACAGTTTGATATGATTTGCAGTTCCTGCCTAGGGGATAAATTGCATCAAAGCAAGAAGGTGAAAAAGCTGGTCCTCTCTGACACATGCCCTCTTTTTCCTTATTCCAGGGTTAGTAAAGTAGCGTTATGCTAGTGATAAATTCCCACACAAAGTATGAATTCTTCACCTGGCACCTCAGTTATGTTTGCCAGCAAGTGAATCCAATTTGTAATAATTAACGGTCTTTAATATTCTTGTGCTTAGTCTTTAACTGTATTATATTTTTTTACATTTTGTAAGATGCATGTGAAAAGTAACAGTTTGTCATGGTAGGGAAGATCTTCAGATATATGGAAGAATACTAACTGTAAAGGAAGTGTCTGAATGAGATACGATAGGGATAGTTGCTACAGTGGTGATGGTGGTTTTATATTGAGCACATAAGCTGAAATCAAGTCTTACACAGTGAGGTAAGAATCAATTTCTGGTGCTGTTAAGGTGTTGACCTTTTCTTCCTTCATTGTGATTGTGGGACTATAATTTGCACACAATTTTTTTCTGAATCCAAATTAATCTCTGCTTACAATTAAAATGCAATTTGCTCAAGTTGTGCATGCAGTTAGATTTTTAACTGTATCATTTCATTGTTGTTGTTCTTACCCTACTTTATTTGTTCTTCTAATTTTTGTTATACTTATCTTCTGCAGCCGCAAAGTAGATTACAGAGCCCTTAGGCCAGGGATCATGACATCTAACACTGTCTAGTGGAGGAACAGAATTAAACCTCTAGTGCTACTAGGCTGTCATAATAGTTTATCTTCGTCTGTTGTTAGTACCTTAACCTAGCATGTGTTCTGGCCCTGTAGTATTTAAAAAACTAGTCTTTGTTAGCAATAGGAGATGACAATATAAAGCATAGCGATGCTACAGAAATTGTCTCTTCTTTATTTCAGGGTAGGATCAGAGTTCATTAATTGAGTCTTCTTGAAGGCTTATGCTGAAGGCTATCTTGAAGGCTTAGTCTAGCTTATGCTGTTCTCTTTGCTAGATAAGACTGACTACCATCTCAAGCCTAATACTAGGAATTTTTCTTGAGTTGAGGCTCTGCCTGCCTGCTCTTTGTGGAAGGTCCATGGTTTTGTGCAGATTCAGGAGATGCCATCCATCCTAAAAGTCTGAACTGCATAACATTCTCTGTAGGTTAGCAGGAGTCATTCTCTACCCTTCTGGTCTCAGAAACATGTATTATGGATACAGCTCCTTCCAGGTATTCTTAATTGTCGTTTATAATATGTTACTGCTCCAACTATGCAGCCACTCTGCCTCTTGAACTGTAGTACACTTTGCCCTTGTATCTGATTAAGTTCTTAATAAAATAGAGAATACATGCCTTTAGCACTGCTAACATCAGGCTGATAGATAGGAGATTGGAAAAACCAGATTACAGATATAACAAATACAAAAAGCAGTCACGGTGTGAGTTACCTGGTTGTGTGCAGAAGGATACATCTACTCAATTTAGATATGTAAAAGCTGAATAGGTCAGGTCAGAGCAAGTGATTGTAGCATCTCTTTAAAGTTAATGGAAGGAAACAGGTAAGTCCAAGGCCTGTATTAGACACCTATCTCAACCTGGAATATATTGCTCTTTTGCTGTATCTGTTTCTCTGTCTTGACTATAAAGGGAGCCCGGGGTCATTAGTCAGGATGAGGTTTGTAGACAGAGATAATATCTTTTATTAGACCAGCTGCTGTAAGTTGGAAAAATTAGACAAGCTTTTGGGCATATGAGCTCTTCTTCAGATCTGAAATAGGAGCAGCAGATTTCAAAGTTAATTATAAACCCTTTTCTACATATGTCCTTACACCATCATAGTTACAGCAAAGCACCACAGAGATCACTAACTCAGATTTAGGCATCTAATTTTTAGACATCTAAATGAAGCCAGAGGAACCAAGCGTGAGGTGCTTATTTGGGAGTTTGAGGACTTGCATTTCACATGACACATTTTCCTCTGGATGCTCCCTCCAGTCCTGAGCTCAGAACCAGCCCAGAGGGCTGGCAGTCTCTCCTCCTGGGGAGATG